>NW_025336598.1:27168821-27374859 GCF_004798865.1 Varanus komodoensis | reverse complement strand
TGGGCCCCCTGATTTTCCTAGAGTCATTCATGGGAAATGATGGGGGCAGTGGCTGGAGGCCCTCACTTTGCTTTGAAGTGACCCTTGGTGCCAGTGAGATTGGTTTTGTTTAGTTGTTTCAATGGAAGAGGTAGGGCCCCTCGGCAGGCACCCAGAAAGATGCCTGGGGGCACACTGGTACCCCTGGGCACAACATTGCCTATCCCTAACCTGAACCAACTAACATCTCTTCTTTCCAGTGGATAAAGTTGGGCTTGGGTGAGGGAGATTTGGGTTCAAGTTACACCCTTGACTAAGTCTGACTTTTTAAGCTTGCAGTCCAGTCTTGCACTTGCTTTCTCAGATGCAAGTCTGATGGCGCTCAGTGGCGCTTACTCATAAGTGTATTTGGGCTTGTGGATTTAGTCCTTTAGCTAATGCATACAGATTGAATGACCAGGCTTATGAGATGGTTGTGAAAAGAAACACGAGGGCTATCGTGAATGTGGCAGCCCTGGCCATTGACCATGCTAGCTGACAATTATGGGATTTATTATCCAACAAATCTGGATGTCATCCAGTGGTGAAGGTGTGATTAATTTAAAAATATGGGTATTTATCACCGATGTGTTAAAATTCCACTCAAGAGATTCTTCTCTACAAATGTTTTGGAAGAGTCTGATGTTGCTCTGCACACTGCATCGAATTTGTAATGATGTAGGCCTGCTTCTTTCACTTGCTTCTCACAGTTGCCTTCAAAATAAACATATTTTTATTTTGTTTCCTCAGTTGGCAAGATATTGTTGTGGGAGCACCACAATATTTTGACAGAGATGGAGAAATTGGTGGGGCTGTGTATGTTTACATTAATCAGGAAGGCAAATGGGAAGGGGTAAAGCCAGTTCGGCTCACTGGACCAGCAAACTCAATGTTTGGAATTGCCATTGAAAACATCGGGGATGTTAACCAAGATGGCTTCCAAGGTGAGTGGGAACTGGCTCTTCCTACAGCGTGCTCCCTAGTACTGAGGGAGCATTCCATGATTTTGTGTGGAATTTCTACATTCAAAGTTGCTGAATTTAGCCATAAACTAATCTCCATGAATCCAGCAAATTGTGTTTTTCATTCATTATTTGTGTATTTACTATTTTATTGGTACCTTCCTTTTCTCTAAAGTACTCAAGGTTACTAATAATAGTCTAAGAAAAGTGCAGTGAAATACAATAAAATGATTTCAATGTCTAGCACTCTAGGAGGTTTTTTTGAAACTTGAGTTTAGTGTTGCAAAATTTGCACTTGGCAAAACATGCATTCATTTCCATGCTTGCAAATGATGCATTGTGGGGTTTTTTGCAACTTCACATTTAATTTGATTTCATTTTTTTACATTTCTATTCTACTCTATCAATTTCTAATGATTCAAGGAGTACGCCTCTGGCCCCTGGGCAGTGTCTGAAGGGCCATAAGGTATTTCAGGTTCCCAGCTCTGCGGCTGAAGACGCGCTTTCACTGGAGAGCTGGCAACTGCAGCTCCCGCACTCCTGCCTCTTGCAGCCAGCATGGAAGAGCCGCACTGGCAGCCTTTCGGTGGTTGGGAACACAACCTTGGAGAGGGATAAAAGGAGGTGTTTCGGTAGGGAGTGAGGAGAGGAGACTTGAGAGGCTGGGATATGCACTGCTACTGTGGGGCCGCTCCAGACTTCTTCCTCCCATTCCAAAACTGGAAAGGCAAAAAAGTCTGCCCAGCAAAAAAAAAAAAAAAAAAAAAAAGGAAGAGAGACCAGGGTGGGTGACACTGTCCTCTGTCACTCCTCTTGCCCTGTTTGGGATCTTCATAAGGAGAACATCCTTCTGAGTGCCAGACCTTAAGTTGACTAAGGTAGCCACCCACAGTATTGTGCCTTAAGCCTTAAACATACAAACTATAAAACCAATGTGCAAAAATGCAGCTATTTAAACGTTGCCAGCACTGAATCCCAGGACCCATTGAAAGCTCTGTCATGCCTCGGGGCAGAGGCAAGTCAGCCTGGTGCCAGAAAGAAGGCCACGCTGGCATCGTTCTTGAGGTTTGGTTTCCACAAGTTCCATTTGCACTGCCTTCTTTGAACTGTTTGCCTAGCTTTTGAAAATAGTAGATTCACTTTGAATGCTCTATGCTCTTCCCTTTTTTCCCTTTAAAAACAACAGATATTGCTGTGGGAGCTCCATATGACGGAGATTTTGGCAAAGTTTACATCTATCATGGCTCAAAGGATGGCATCAACATGAACGCATCGCAGGTACTAACTTGCTCTTGCCACTTCTACCGTTACTGGAGATGATGTATTCCTGGGTGCCCTGCTTTGCCTGAACTGCTCATTTCTCCGAGCACTCAGCACATTCCCTCTCTCACCTGTGCGTGCTGCTCTGATCAGTGCCCCATCCCTTTCATGCTCCAGGAAATCGCCTAGCCAGCGTCTCCTGGGCACTGGCCTCCACCCCTGCTCCTGATTTTCAGTGCATCCAGATGTCCTCCCCCCTCTACCCAAACGTGGTCCATTGAACACGCCACTCATCATGCTGTCTGCCGCCCTCTTCCAGCCAACGTGGCCGTGTGAGAGGCGCCGCGCATGCAGTCCGCGTCTCTCTGTAAGCAGGAGTCTCTGCCTGTGATTGCCGTGCTCATGGAGCCATATATACGTAGACCAGCTTCCGTGATTAATAGGCACGATCCTGCTCTCCTCTCAAGCTTTCATCAAGTGCAAGCTCATATATGCATTGTTCAGAAGAGCTAGACTACAGTTCCCATTGCCCCTGGGCCAGCATGCCCTACATGTCTTAAGGTGGTCAGATTGAGCGAGGAGAAAACAAAAAAAAGAACCTTGTATTCTGGTATTATTTAGAGATTTCAGTGGTGACAAGCAAGCGAACGGTAGTCTTTAGATTCACTGAGCTGCTACTTTCCCAAAAGCTACCTTTAATGATCACATGCTTGGACTACTTACCTGGAAGTAAGGCCTATTGAATTCAGTGGAACTTACTTCTGAGTAGGCATATATAGATTTTCCCACTTAAGTCTACTGACTTCAACATAATGCAAACATAGTGCGTTTTATGAGTGTGCAAGATCCAATCATGCTTTCCCCCCCTCTCTCCCTGAAGATTTGCATTTCTCTTGTCTATGGAATCACATTATTTCTGGTAAAATGAGCTTCTCATAAACGAAACTGTGATTTTCTTTTTTTTTGTTCATCTTTAACTGCGGTCGATTCTTCCATTTTTCTTTATCAGCGGGATGCAGGCAGGAAACTTGGGGAGGGGGAAGAATTGGCTGTCTGTTCCAAGCATTCACCAATAAACTCTTCCCTCTGTAAGGGCACAATCCTATGTACGTCTAGCCAAAAAAGGCACATCCTACAAGTTGCTGGCCAGGGAGTGCTGGCAGTTGTGGGGACTTGTTCTTTCGGAACAGTCAGAGTGCACCCTAAATCAGTCATTCTTCCAGAGGTCGGCCTGCAGAGATGCTTGGCCCATTGTCTTTGGTGGGAAGCGTGTGCATTGTCTCCATAGCATTTATGTCAGAACTGACCTCGGGGCAACCTGGGATAGGCCAGGAGCCGCTGGACAAGCCGGCAGGCAGAATCAAGGAATGTCAGAACTGGGAAGCAAAACAGGAGGTAGGACCAGTGCCATCTCTAGGTTTCAGAGGGCCCTTGGGAAAGAGCTTCCTCTGCCCCGGTGGGGGCCTTCTTCAGGAAGCCTTCCTCCCCACTTCCCCTTGTCTTGGCTGCTCTCACTCTCCATCTTCTTTCTCGCCATAGCTCCTGTTCGACTGCCTGACAAAGAGCCTGCAGAAAAGCAGGCACATGTGCTTTGGTTCCTTCTGAACAGCAGAGTGAGAGGCAGGTGAACTGGCTCTGCCGTGAGGAAGGGGAGCAGCAGCCTAAGGGGCTCTTTTCAGCTGGCCTTTGCTGGAGTTCAGGGCCATGAGTGCTCCCCAACCAGGCCTACCTTTGGCATTAACCCTCGGTAGCTTAAGAAAAAGAAACAGGGCAATGATACGGAAACACACCAGAGCTCAAAAAGACGTGTTCTCTGCCATCCAAGGCTGTGGGACATGAAATGATGGGTTTGAGTTGCAGGAAGACGGACTTCTGCTGAAGAACAGGGAAGCTTCTTAACCCTCAGTCAATGGAGCCAGGCTACGAGGAGTTGGCAGGCTCTGCATCCCTGCGGATGTTCCAACAGGACATGGGCAGCTGCCTGTTTGGGATGCTTAGCTGGACTCCTGCCCTGAGAAAGGGGTTGGTCACAGTGGCCTAAATAGGTGCTTTCAGCGCCACGATTCTGTCCTAGATGGATCGCACTCACGGGCATCACACATGAAACGCAGGCAGCTCCTGGCAGTGTAACTGTGTGCTTTTTTGACAGTGGACAGTTCTGGGCCACCTACTGCATTTTGGCTCCGCTCTGGCTTCCTTTGGCTGTGCCTGCTCTGTTCCCACACTGCTTCCTTGCCTCTGTACCTGCTTTTCTGCCCGCACTGTTCTTATGCATGGAGGGATGAACAAAGCTACTCAAGGATTCATCTTAACTCTGTCTGGCATAACCACGTGCATCCTGCTGTTTCTGGGTTTTAGATTCTGGATGGCGAGGCAAACAAAGTCACATCCTTCGGTTACTCTATTGCCGGGAATATGGATCTTGATAGGAACACCTACCCTGACATCGCTGTGGGGTCTCTTTCAGATCTTGTGTCTGTCTACAGGTATGTAGTTCCCCGTGCTCTCACTGTCCATGTGAGTCATTGGCAGGAAGGGGGTCTGAAGGCATGTTAAGAGCAATCAGTGGGGCAGGGTGGGGCAGGCCTCAGGCTTGCGAGAGCTACTTTGTTTCTTGACCAAAACCATCAGTTGGAGCCAGGTAGCAAAAGTACTGGGTGGGGGCAGAGTCAGATCCAAAATGGTGGCTTGGGGCAGAGCCAGGTTTGACCAGCATCGAGAAGCACAAGTCTACATTTTTGGACTGTAAGGGCCTCATGTTCTGACTGAGAGCAGGGAAACCTATCGGAAGACAGAAACCCCTGGTGATCTGCTTCAAATAATCCACAGGGGATGTTTGAAACAGCCATGCTGAACCTCTTCCAGCCAGAGGGCCAGATTTGATTTTGGAGATGGCCTTCTAGGCCCCTTCCCACTGTATGAGCCTATGACTCTTGGAGATTGCATTCCAGTGGTGCTTGGGCAGAAGGCAAAAGTTGCTCCCGGTAATTCTTGTCCCCAGTGAGAGATTTCCGCCTTTTAGAATGGGAGAAAAACTGCACAAGCGCCAGGAAACCACCAAACTGTTGGTGATTGGGAGAAGAGGGGATGGGGCTAGGGAAGAAGGTGTGGGGCCCCATTGGGACCCTGAGTTGGCTGGGCTTGGCCTCAGCCACTAGAAGCTGAGATACCTTCTGCCCACCCAGCTCTGCAGGGGCTTGCAGAGAAAAGTTCCAGTCTCTCTCTTTCCACTTGCTACCTGAAGTGGAACTTGGATTACTCCTATAACTGCTATAGAATGGTTGCCATAATGTTTCAGTCTTTGGGGCATAACAGAGAGAAAGAGAGCTTGGGAAGAAGAATTCCATAATTTAATTCCAAAAACAATCTTGCTTCCCAAAATGTTTCCCTTAAAAAAAAAAGAAAAGCAAACGGTTGTGGTGGGTTTTGGATGGCCATTTGGATGTTACTAAGCGCAAATCATCCTGGAGTTGCCTCTCCTCTTCACATGCTCCACCCCATATAAAAATGTGTGTCATTTTTGCTGTTTACCAGCATGGTACATTTCTTTTCACGGAATTTCATTCATTTTCATGATTGTTTCTCCTCCCCATCCCCCCACCCCCCCTCAAAAATACAAGGGCAAGACCTGTGATAAACCTGAAGAAAACCATTGAAATATCTCCAGAAAGAATTGATCTAAACAAAAAGAACTGTCAGGACGATAGTGGAATTTGGTAAGTTACGGAACTTGTCATCTTTGTTTCTCATTTCGTGCCTTCTCTTGCACTCTTGCGTGTGAAAAATTCAGCCATATGGTGACATGGAGGCTCCTTATTTCCACCGGCTAATACTATTTCTTTTGGGCTGGTCTTTGCATTGCTCCGGTGGTGCTGGAATGAGAGTTGCCTGGCTGATGGGAGCAACGTGGGAATCCAGGCTGCCAGGTTTTGGGGAGCACTTGGGCAAAAGGCCCTCTCTTGGCCCGCAGTGCTGGCTGCGGGCCACTGAGAGCCATGAGGCCTGCCTCCGTGAATGGATCGTCTCCCGCAGAGAGTCTTCCTTGTCACTCTGGCTTCCAGAGGCTCCTGCTCCTCTTTGTCCTTGTCGCCACCCCTTGCCCACTGGACAGGCCGGGCGCCAGGGAGCCCGCCAGCAGGGGCATCTGTTGCTCTCCCTTTTCAGCACCACCCTTGGGGCAGATTGGGAGGCGAGCAGGGTGGCGCGGAGAAGGGCAGGAGGAGGAAGTGGCAGGGGCTTTGGTCAGTGAAGGCCATGCCTGCCTTGGGTGCCAGCCTCCCCCCGCCAAGCAGGCTCCCCTCCCCCCCCCCCCGTGGGTTACTGCTGCCCACTCCTGTACATCCTCTGCTTGGGTGCAGCTCACAGGGGAAGAAGAGGCTGCTACTCCCCCTCCTCGCTTTTGCCACTGCTGACCCGCATCACGGGGGCAGGTATGCAGGCAGGCACAGCAGTGAGCAGCAGGTCCAGGCTGCTCCTGGGAGTGGCAGTGCCCCTGGTCAAGTGCCGCCAAAGGCCCGTCCCTGATGGTCCTTCCCAGTGCAGCATCAAAGCCCAGTTTCCTGTGGGAAGACGGAAGCAGCAGCGGGGGGCCTCCTCCGCAGAGCTCTGGAGCATCTCGTGCCACCCCAGTGGCGTCGGAGGGAGCGATGCTGGGGCGGTTTGCAGGTTGTCAGGGATCTGCAGGTACCAGGGCCTTCGCTTAGACCCACAGAAGATGTGTTGGTGGCACCACGGCCTTTGCTACCAAAAAAAGGCTGAAAAGCATTGTTTTCCTCTCAAATTTTCTTAATGACAGAAATAGCTGTCCTGTTGAACTGTCTTTTACAACCAGTTGTATTTTTTGTACAGTATGAACATTAAAGCGTGCTTTGAATATACGGCGAAACCCCTTGACTTCAACTCCCCAATAAGTAAGTTGATCATACATGCATATCACTAAGTATTTTTTAACGTGTGCACACAATTTCAGAAAAATTCAGTTTCTCACTGGATGGGAAGTGGCTATCATACAGATGGTTGGCTGTAGATGGACTTGTGAAAATCACGGCTCAGCTTTTCAGGTGTTGTCTGCCATTTTTAAGCCAAGAAGATGGCATTCCTAGCTGCCTCACCTTATTCCTGCAAAGTAACCGGAACATAATAATCCCTGCATTGTGCACTTAATAGACACAGGAAGGGGCTTGTGCCGTGTGCCGCCACTTCCACTTGTGCTGACCACTGCGATGGAAGGCACCGCGGACAGTGCCATTGCACTGGCTCAGTCGGCCAATGAGCCAGCATAAAGGTTTATTCATCCTTCTTTCCATTGTGTATCCTGGCAAGTGCTTAAAAAGGGATTTAGGCAATTAAGAACGATGAAAGGAGATGATAAAAAGAATATCTATTGGATAAATCAAATAAAAACGAACAACATAAAAAACCATGGTGCAGCAACACACCATTGGGTGGTGTGCTTATGCAACTTGTCTTAAGACTGGTGTCTTACAGAACAAGGTTGCAGGGGCTGTAAGGAGATGACTGTGCAATACCTGTATTATTTCTGGGAAAATGTAACAGACCAAGAGCCAAAAACAGAATGTAAATTAATTTACCTGCTGGCAAGTGGCTGGTCTCTCTCTGGCTCACTTGCTTGCGCTTACTTTCTTCGAGAGCTGTCACGGTCAGAGTGCGACCCTCTTGGCAAAACATGCCTGACCTTTCTTTGGGCATTTTGTTTCTCTCTCTCTTTCCACCAAACAACCTCCCCCTTCTCAGCTGTGGACTACACATTCGACGTGGAAGGCGAGAGGCGGCGGCTGGGGCTGCCCTCCCGGGTGCACTTCCGCAGGCTGCCCTCCGATCAGTTTAGCGGAAGGGTGACTCTTCCAGCACAGAGGAGGGAAGAGTGCGTGACGACGGCTCTTGTCCTGCAGGTACGCCAGGCACCAAAGCACACCTTGCCTTACGGATGGCCAGCCTGTGAGAGCCACTATTAACGTAGAGGTTAGAGCCCGATCGCAGAGCTCGGGGCCGGGGACCAGATCTGGCCCACACGGGCTCCCGGTCAGGGGCTCTCAGATCGCCATGCCCCTTCCTCTGCTCTGTGGCTGCCGATGGTTTTGAGGTTTTCCCACCCCAAAAGGTTCCTAAGGCCTCTCCTAAGCCTTGGTGACTGGTACAAAGTACTTTTAGGTAAACTACGGCTATAATCTTGGTAGCCTCGATCCTGCCCTCTTTGGCCTTCCACCCCATTCATCATTGGGATGCTGCTTCTCTGAAGTGAATTCTGCCCTTGGGCGTATTAGCCTGTTGGAGTGGGACTGTTTGGCGAAGGGGAAGGATAAACACGTAATAAATGTGGCCAAGCACAAGGCCTATACTGCCGCCTGCCCCTCTGGCATTGTGCCTCTGATTGGGTTCTGCCCAGTAGCTCAGAGGCAACACCACCCCAAAGTGTATGTGTGAATATGTGCGTTCGGGAAGGAGGGTGTATCTATACTGGGGTGGTGACCCGGATGAACAAGAGAACTGGATGGCCACTCGCCCAACCTGCCCTGAGATTTCTCTCCAATCCGAATACCAGCTTGTTCTGCATCGAGTTACTGATGTTGAGAGCCGGTACGTTGCACTCTGCTGGCATTGCAGTCCAGTTTTTTGATGAAATTATTCTATCTGGGAGCATCCCACATTCCAAGCTTTTATTTCAGGGGTGCAGCACTTTAGACCGAGGGACCAAATCAGTCCAGTCAGGATTAGTTCCTGGCAGTAGCACTTTAAATTAAGGTTTGTTGGGGTTTGTGTTCACTTGTTTGCCCAGCCCAGCCCAGCCCTGGAATGTGGCACCAGTAGCTTCTCAAAACGGGAATTAGGTCCTTGCTTTATTTGGTAGAACACAGCATGTTTGACCCACTACAAATCCTGTTGGTTTCATTCCATGCATTAAAAAGACCTTTCCCATATTCCTTAGGAAAAAGTTAAAGATAAACTGCGTCCGATTCCTGTAACGCTTGCCGTCACAATGAATGGTGCCGCATCCAGCTCACAGCCAAGGCGGAAACAAGGAGGGGCACTTCCAGAGCTCGCTCCAATTCTAAATTCAAATGAGCCAAAAACAGTTCATTCAGAAGTAAGTCTTTTGTTGCCAGTTTAATCTATTTCAGGCTTCCTATGTCAAACATGTGAAGGGAAAGGCAGGGTTATCTGAGCAACTTCCGTATAGTTACTGTCCATGTAACCAGTAGAGTGCTTCTTGCGGTTCGACCCAGGCCAGAATGTGGGGAGTTGCATTCACAGACCTCCTCACCCACACAGAATACTTCTCAGCCTTTCAATGATTGTTTGCATCCCATTGAGAAAGGCTACTCAAGTGTGGAGTGTGGAGGAGCGAGTGTTGGGAAGCGGGAAAAGCAAGCGTATCTGGGCCAGCTGGGATGATGCTCCTGCGTTCTGTCCCGGTTGCACAGGACTGAGAGGTTTGCGAGGAGGATGACGGCGGCACACATCTGGGTTGAAGGTAGTGCAGGGCAGGTGGACAGTAGCCATACTTGGATGCACATCACTCTAATCCACAACGGGTTGCATGTAACGATGCACAACGAGACATGAATCAGGCAGGAAATCTTGTCGCCCACCTCTGGCAGACAGTTGAAACACCAGCATAGCATGGCGAGATAGGAATAGTCTGATTAATTGTCTCAGCAGCATTGAGGTGTTCCTCCCCCCCGCCCCGATTTGGTTCCTGTTAGTGATGCATCAGGGAGCTGAATCTTATTGGCTCTGGGGAGTCCTGATGTCATCACATTTGCTACGTGATCAAGCTGAGAATGGTGCCAAAGCAGCCCATCACTTTGTAGAACGCCAGCCTATTATTAGATCTCACCTTAAAAGGAAAGCAAGAATCGGGAGGGGCAGGGAGCCCAGAGGACCTCAAGGGAACTGACTGTGGCATTATGCTGGAAAGCTCGGACAGAGGCAGCACAGAGCTGGAAGGGTCAGCAGTGCGACTTGGCGTGGGGCAGCTTCCTGGGCTCCCAGCCAGGTGGGCAGTCAGATCAGTGATGCAGCTCACTGTCACCCAGTCTTTGCCCAGCAGGGATGGCAGGCGGCCCTTGACGGGCAAGGACTTCCATGATGGGTCTCCCATGCGGTCCTTGGATTCAGACTAATGACGTACCACAACTCCACCTGCCCTTTCATAACCTCTTCCTTTCCCTGCTAAACAGGCGGTCACTGTTCTGCATCTTTCACCGGGATGGTGAGAATTTTGGAGAAATGTCCCTTTGTACAGGGCTTCCACACGTCCTTTACTGTAAAGAGGGGTGTCTGTGCGCTGTTCTACCATTTCCCCCCAAAGGTGTCCTTGCAGCACCTTTGGCGGCTTGTGCTTCTGTGGGAAACCCTCCAGAGGACATTGTCAGAACTTCCTTTCTTGGGGCTTTGAAACGCTGCTGCCTGCCAAGTGCATGAAAGCGACGAGAGGCATTTTTTATTTTACTGTTGTTAAAAGTCCTCTAACAACAACAAGAAGGACCACAATTGCTCCCTCAGCTTTCAGGCATTCAGCAGGCAGCAGCACAGGGAAATCCAAGGGAGGAAAATTAGCTAAATTTGCTGAGTGGCTTTTAAAGACGCTTAAGTAGCTGGAGAACCTGCAAGGACAGAACAGGGGAAACAGTGGGAAGTAGAGCCCATGGCTCTCAGCCAGCTCCGTACAGGAAGGTAAGCACTGAAGCCATACATACATCCTGAGACATTTTCCTGAAATTCTCCTCCCCTGCCACGATTTTTGGTTGCGGTTTCTTTTTGCCCCTCCCTCCAATAAACAGTTGAAAATAAATAGATTGAAAAATTGAATACAGTGCTAATTCAGAAGTTACTGTAGCAGTGTTGGGATAACATTGTATGGGCATAACTCCAACTCCGCCGTTGCAAAGTATAAATAAGTATAAATCTGGTATAAAGAACCAGGAGTTAGTGGAAAAGCAGGGTAGCAGAAACTGCTTACCTGCTATGGACTAAACACCGTGTTGCCTTCCATGGATTGGATCCAGACACGAGTTCATCCCATGGATTTCAGCAGCTCTACTTCAAGCATGGCTAGGAGGGGTGATAGTGCAGTGGGAAAAGGTTCCAGTTTTGATTGCCAGCATCACCAGGCAGGGCTGAAAAATAACCTGCTTAAACCTTGGAGAGCTGCTGCCTGCCAGTGCCAACAGTATTGGGCTAGATGGACTCAGTACAAGGCACCTTCCTATGTTGTACATTTGTTTCTAAACCAAGGGTTTTTTTTAAATGATTGTGATCCAAATCTGATAATTTAAAGGCAAACTGCTCAATTTGTGTTCTTTGAAGGTACAGTTTCTGAAAGAAGGCTGCGGACCAGACAATATCTGCAACAGCAATTTGAAGCTTCATTACAGATTTTGCACCAAAGAAGGAAGTGAAGACAAATTTGCCTACCTTCCAGTGTAAGTCTTTATGGGATGTAGTGCTGGTTTGAAAAGAAGCTCCTTTTGTTTCTTGGTGAGGCAAACCCCCGAAACGGAACTCAATTTATATCCCTAGGGAGAACAATGTTCCAGTGCTTGTGCTCAAAGACCAGAAGGATATTGCCCTCGAAATCACAGTCACAAACAGTCCCTCAGATCCAAGACAGCCCCAGAAAGATGGAGAAGATGCTCATGAAGCTAAGCTCATAGCTTCCTTTCCAGACAGCTTGACTTTCTCTGCATTCAGGGAGCTGAAAAGCTTTCCAGTAAGCATTTCTTCCAGGTTGCGAGTGCATTAAACGACTTGGTTATTTCTGTTTGCCTAGCCTTGAAACGCCTGTCCTTTCTCCTTTAGGAAAAACAGCTGACCTGTGGTGCTAATCCTAATGGTTCGCAAGTAGACTGTGAACTTGGAAACCCTTTCAAGAGAAATTCTAATGTAAGTGATGTTTTCCTTTCTAGGTTGGACTGGTCTGTTTGAAAATCAGTGTTTTGGAAAGAAAGCCAAAATCATGTTCCCAACCACCAAAATCAGCACCTCCAAATTGAAGTTCAAGCTCTTGCACCCCAAACAAGTTTCATCTTAAACTCAGCAAGAGTGAGCATCACACGCTCCAAGAGGTCCCCTGTTCTTGCAGGCCCAGCACTGACACACAGCACGGTCAGGCATGTGCCAGTTCACACTGGAGCTGATGTCAGGATTATAATTGCTTTTGAAAAATTAACGCTAACAGCAAAGCATCTGCATGCATGGCTATAGCAGCCACCGTCTGCCCTTCTTCTCCCCATACCAGTGCCTTTCTTCTCCCCATAACAACACTAGGGACCAGAGTCATGTGGAGGAAAAAAAATGGCAGCTCTCGTCTGGCCTGGGGTGCCTCCTTTCCCCGTTGGGCAGCAAAAGGAAAACAACCACCTTGTTAGGCTGGCGTGACTGTTTCCCTTAAGGAACCTGGAACTGGAAAGGGAACTGCCAGGCTCACTTTCACCTATTCATTTGCTTCTGCCTGTCCCACCTTCTGTTTAAGCTTATAGGGCAGGGGAGAGGTGGATGGGGAGAATCACTTAGAATGGAAGTAGCTGGCAGGGGGAGGGATTATCTGGCAGGGAGGAAAGGTTTGCCTGGGAAGCACCCCTCGCTCCTGCAATCAGAGGGTGCCTTGTCCTGGGCCTCTGCAAATCTGGCCTTAGACCTGCCTTCCCATATGTATCTATAAGGCATCCTTCTGGCCTGTCTTTGGAAGGAGGCAAGCTCAGAGTGGTGGTTTATGTAGAAATGCAATGGAATCACAAACCCAGTACAGACCCGTGACCGAATTGCCCATTCTCTGCGGAGGAGCATGACTGGCAGGAAAGAAGGCAAGAACCAGAAAATGTTATAGAGATGTTCTAAAGCCAGTGTGATGTAATGGTTAGAGTGGGAACTGGGAGGCCTGGGTTCTAGTCCCCGCTCAACCATGAGTCTCCCTGGGTGACTTTGGGCCAGTCATAGTGTGCCAGCTTAATCTACCTCGGGGTGGTTAGGATAAAATAGAGAGGAGAACTTTGTAAGCCTCCGTGTGTTCCTTGCAAGAGGAAGGAAGGTGGGATAGAACTGTATTTAATTTTCATTGTATTTATAGTACAAGGCAATTTTGTCTGTGGCTAGGTCCTTTTGGGCTCACTGGCAATCATACAGCAATGCTAGAGGCTTACACTGGTAACAGGAAAAGTGTGTTGTAGGCAGAGTTCCACACAGTTTGGCTTGGCTTGCTAGCCAAAGGCATTACTTTGGTAGCCACACGTCCACTGGGCCCTGCAAAGTGCCTTGTTGCTGTTGCTGCCTTCTTCGGAAATCCCATCAGAAGGAAAAGAAACCACCCCTACTTTTTCTTCTCCCCGCTCTCCCAAATGCTCTCAAAAGCCGTCTTCCTCAAATGGGCACCCTCCAAATATGTTGGACCAAAAGTCCCAGCAGTGTGCTAGCTGGGGATTATGTGAGTTGTAGTCTCCTTCCCTAACCTTTTGGAAACTGTTTGATCAAGTAAGTAAAAGGAGCTGGTTCACAATATTCCAAGTGAGCAAGTCAAAGCTTTTAAATAGCCAAGGATGCTTTTTGAGGAACAACTTAAGCAGAAATTCCAAAGAATGACAGAAAAAGGAGTTTCAGGAGAATTGGTATAATCTTATTTCTCCCTGCCCCAAGGAATCAAAGAAAACTCTTGCCAGGAAGATAGTGGTCCAGTTACTGTGTTGAATTTTCCCAAGAGACAGAACAAAATAATTTAAAAAAAGAAAAGTTTTCTGACCCTTCTTAATAGTACATATTCTACTGAGAAGAAGAGTGGGTGTTCCTTCTTCTTTCTAGGGCAAGAGCACAACAAACATTCCTTTTGACTTTAGTATAACATGACATTAAAAATAAAACATCAAAACAATAGGTTTAGTGTCAGAGATGAAACAAAACAGCTATTCATTACCATCTAGCATGGGTAGAAGCTATAATAAATAAAAGAAAGGAGAAAAAGCTTCTTGCACTAAATATGGGTAAAAAAAGTTTTTTCAAGAACAAAACCTCTTGCTGAATATTTTCATAAGCTTCGGTTTATTTTAATACCTACCAAATGACTGCCAACATTTAAATACTTTCTTATTTTAATCTGTCCCAGAATGTAAGGCAATTTTGCCATGTAAGATTTAAACCTACAACCTTTCTTAACTATTTTGCATTTGTTCATTTTAGGTTACATTTTATGTGATTTTAAGTACAACTAAAGTTAATGTGGACACAAGGGACTTGGACATTAATCTGAAATTGGAAACGTAAGATTGCCCTTTTTAAGACATTGCATTCCTTATTTTACCTAATGCTTGTAAATACTCTGAAATTGCTGGGATTTGGTTGTGAGAGCAAATGAACTATAGAACAAAAATAGTTGGAATTATCTATTTTTAAAAATCCACAAGTATCCTTTTGTTTCCTTTTTGCTGCAGAACAAGCAATCAAGCGAATTTGGATCCAATTACTGCGAGGGCTAAAGTAGTTATTGAACTGCTTTTGTCACTCACAGGGTAAGCGTCATGGTTGGCATAACCAGTCAATGCTAAGAACCAACCCTTTGATCACGGTCCTTACAATGTGATTCTTTTTTTCAACAATAGGGTTGCTAAGCCTCCTCAAGTATACTTTGGTGGCAGTGTCATTGGTGAGAGTGCTATGAAATCAGAAGACGACATTGGGAGCTTAATTGAATACGAGTTCGCTGTAAGTTGGTCCACGGTGGGAAACTGGTTTTTTCTCCACGGGATTGTTCAAAGGATGGCCTTGTCTTGGCAGGGTTGTTCTTGTTGCTTAGTTGCAGAGTCGTGCCTGACCCATCGCAACCCCATGGACAACATTGCTCCAGGCTCTCCTGTCCTCCACCATCCCATGGAGTCCACCCAAGCCCACACCCACCGCCCCAGTCATTCTGTCTTTTGAATGAGGGCAAAGCCTGGTGTGGGGACATTACACTGTATGCAGTCCTGCCCATCAGCCAGCAGAACAGAACCTTTTGGATGGGATGAACTTCCGCTTCCCTTCCTGTGGCCCTCAGATCAGTTCTGGAGGGGTTTCAGGGGGCAAGGAGACCAAGAGGAAGCCCAGTCATGTGAGAACAGTTCTCTGGTGATGCTGGCTCTAACCTATTCTGGCCATCCTATTGATTTCTTTAAAAGTGGCCTCTGTTTACCTGTGTGTAGGATTTTATTCACATATGTAAAATGTTCTGAGTGGTCTGAAAGCACTAGATGCAGTGTGGCATTGCACATCGTGCTAAGCCACCCTGTAAATGAGCTGGGCGGTGTTGATCGTTTGCAGAAAAACCCACAGTATACCCAAGAGGCAACTGGGCTCGCTGTGAGTTTTTCTGTCCCTCCTCCTTCAGTCCACCAGCCAGCTCCTGCATGTATCACAGGTGCCTTTTTGGTTTAATCCACCAAAGTTGCATGAGGAACTTTATCTATTTTTAAAACAACTATTCCTGACAGATAACTAACTTTGGTAAGCCACTGAAAACATTCGGCACTGCGTTCTTGGACATCCTGTGGCCCAAAGAAATCAAGAATGGCAAATGGTTGCTGTATTTGGTTTCAATACACTCCAAAGAATTAGGAGAACTCCAGTGTGAACCTCTGCAGGAAATAAACCCACAGAGAATTGGGGTAAGCAAGTGTATATATCTTCATATCTTTGACGTAAATTGCCAACTGTCACTCAGTGGTATTTTCTTTCAAAACTAAGTATTGTGTTTGTGGCATTTGGATGGCTCCTTGACTATGGAATGAAAAAAAGTAGAACAGAGTTGGCCCTATCAAGAAAGAAATGCAAATTTTGAAAAAATATGGTAGACTTGTCCTAAGATGGTACAGTTTTTTGGGAAATAAGTAAGCACAATTACATTTATGTTAAGTTATGAGATTTGTTAGGCTCAATTGTTACCTTATTAGTAGTGTTAATTAATATCAAGAATTAGTTTGGAATCTATTTGCCAAAGTAAAAATTTTAATAGCTATGAAACGAGGAAAGAGTGAGGTAACCACTGTTAAATGCAGGTTATTGAAACTATGGGAAATAGCAAGCATGGTAACATTAGAAAAGAAGGAAGTAATTTTTTTCAATAATTGGAAACCATTTTTAGAATGCATGAGTCAAAAATATAAATTCAATATAAATTCAATATTGATCAATGTGTTTGTATTGACTTCCTTTTTATATACCTGGTTATTTTTTTTTAGAAGTCTCGAAGCTCAAGGACAAAACGTGAAGTTGCAGAGAAGCAGACAGAGGGCAGCAAAGGCTTTTCTTTGTTTTCAGAAAGAAAATCTAAGACCTTGGTAAGTATTTACTTTGAGCAGCTTTGTGGCCTTCCCCCACCCCCTTTATTTTTGGAATTACTGATGAACTGTGCATAACATGCATTTTCACCTAGCTTCGTTACCCTAGAATTCCATGCCATACTAAATGTAATGTATTGCGTGTAGAACAGTGTTATTAACGATTAACGAGCATGTTGTTTAGAATAGCTGTCTCTTTGAAATGGAAACTAATGTTAAAGACAATTCAGGATTCCAAAGTCAACTCTAGCTTGCAAAGCTTAAGGTGTCACAGGACTGATTTTAGCCACAACAAAACAAAAAAGCACTTGTCACTTTAAAAAGGGCAAAGGGAAGGCATTTTGTGGAAATAAACACCAAGCTGTAATATTTGTGTTGTTGTAACCTGGGGGGGGGGGATTTTAATTTTGAAAGTTTTGTTCAGTGGCTCCAGTGGAAACAGGACTTTATTCCTGCATATGAATTGCAGCTTAAATAATTTTAATGGTGTGAGCATGTGCTTCCAAGAAGGTTGTTACCGGGATCACAGGACACAGCAGATCTCCCACTATGAAGCCAGAAGAGATGTTTGTGTTTGGCAAAGTGGTCCACCTTTACAAGCATTCCTTGCTTCTCCGTTGGTGCTCTGACCAGAGAGGGCAAAAAGGAGACATGAAGGGCAGATGGTAGGGATGGGCCTAGAGCTTTCCCTTCCTTCAAAGAGACAGCAAAACTGTCAGCTGGCACAGTTCATTTCCATTCCATGAGAGCCGATATGGGAGGAGCAGGAAGCCCAACAAAGGAGCTGAATGGAGAAAGAGGTTAAAATCCACCTTACCATCTTTGTTCTACCAAATTCTGCTTTGTTCTACTGTCTCGCATTTCTCTTTCTTCACGCTATAGGATCACTTTGGAAATAGTTTTCCTGTTGTTTCTAATATTTTATTTTAGATTTCTTTATGGCTGTCAAATGACATGCTTTGCAAATGAAAAACAACCTCCTTCAATTCCTTCAAGGAAGCACTTTTTAAACGTTTCTGTAAATTTAATGCAGGAATGTAATGGGGAGGCCAACTGTGTCAACATAAGATGCCCTTTGCAAGGCTTGGACAGCAGAGCATCTGTAACACTGCGGTCAAGATTGTGGAATAGCACTTTCCTAGAGGTAGGTTTTGTACACACATTCCACAGAGATTCAGATCGCCCCCTTTTCTTTGTTCTAATGAAAACATCTCTTGTTTCTGGTGCCACTTACCAGGAGTACTCTAAAATGAACTACCTAGAAATTCTTCTTAGAGCTACAATCAGTATTGATGCTGCTGCGGATAACATTAAGCTGGCGAACGAAGCTACTTATGTGAGTCCCTAGCATTTCCTTAATGATGATGGCTGTACATTTCATGAAGTGGAGAGTGTTTCTTTGAATAAGATGAGCAGATCATCTCCAGACCAGAAATACTCCAGTATTTCTGAGTGGCAGATTCTGTTCAGCCCCACCTCAAAATATTCATAGGCTACTTGGCCCTTGCCAGGATGCTAGGAATGCAGTTCTTCTTTGTGGTCTCTGTGCATCACGCATATGGGCTCTGTGCCTGCATGCAGCTCGTTGTCAAAAATTTGCCTTCAGCACGGATGTAAATCTGACATTTTTGCATGCTTTCCAACGACCACCAGTCTAATACTTTCCTGTTCTCCTGCAGGTGCGGGTCACTGTCTTTCCTGCAAAGACAGTAGCATTGTATAAAGGGGTCCCTTGGTGGATTATCTTAGTAGCCGTTCTTGCAGGATTGTTAATGCTTGCTTTGCTGGTGTTCCTACTATGGAAGGTGAGTACTTTTAATAATATGCTATTTTAATATTTGATCAAATATTATTTGAAATGTATAAAGAACTTTTGCATACACACACATATATAGAAAGCCGCCACCATCAATTTAGTATACACAAACTGTTCCTTATTGTTGAAACATTTGGTAAAACAATTTTTGTAAACAAGCAAATAGCAGAGGAAAAATAGTTTTACATTTGGCCTGGCAGATACTAGATACTCATTTTAGACTCATTTTGATTCTTTTTTAATTCAGGTCAGAGGGATACAGGAAAACATGTTTATCTTAGAAGGGGCAAAAAATGTATTGGAAAATTCTTATAATATGCAAATATAGTTAGGATTTTATTTACATGTCTACAAAGACCAAGATTCTGAACTGATCAAGATGAGAGTCTGGCATAAGATACTCTCAGTTAAAGCCTTATTCATATATCTGTAGCTGCACACACCGATCACATTGGGTTCTGTTTGATGTGCTACTTTAAAATATAATAGACACTACGTATTGCCATGTAAAGTTGCAGTGCCCAGGACTGGGAGGACTGCCAAAGGACCTAATATTTCTTCCCTGCCTAAATGTGCATGCAGATGCAGTATGCTGAGATACTAGAAGGATTGAGAAGGCTGTGTGTCTCTCCCCCATTCTTATGCTTCCCTCCCTGATAAAATTATCAAGTTGCCTGCAAGATAAGAGGCACAAGTACCCTGTGGGAATCTTAGGTACTTTCTAAAATGCTGTTTCTCAGGCAGCTAGGATTACTGAATGGAAACCAAATTTATCCAGACTTCATACAGTGCTTAATTCCCCCTCCCCAACAAGACCAAAGTTTGATTCTGCAGAAAGGTGAGTTTAGGTACAGAAAGCAAACACTGCATGATTTCAACTGGGACACCCCTATGAATGTTTGTGTAAGGCACTAAAAGAAAGATGAAAAGTGTTGATCAGTTTACTGGTTGCTAATGTATCATGCACATAACTGAAGCGCTGAAGGAGTCCAGAAGATAAGTCAGTCACAGAAAAGTCCTATGAAAGCTTGAAAGGTTTTGTAGAGCTTTTTGTAGGTTTTGTAGAAAGGCTTTCAGATGAGTATTTTTAAACACACAAAGAAATCTGGTTCACCCGTTTCTTCTTTGCTTTCCCTCAGTCCATAATATTGACTAAAATGCCTTGCTTCCTTATAGTGTGGTTTCTTCAAGAGAGATAAGAAAGATCATTATGATGCTGCATATCACAAGGCTGAGATCCATGCTCAGCCATCTGATAAAGAGAGGCTTACTTCTGATGCATAGTATTGATCTGCTTCTGTAATTGGTAATTGATCAATTTTGTTTTTGAATTTGTTAGCTGCGGGACATGCTTATGGTTGCGGTGGCTAATGACTGGAGGCTTGCTGCATCTGTTCCATTAATTGCCTCGTTTTCAAAACATCAATTTTTGCTTGCTTACATTGATTATAATAATCCCTTTCTCAGTGCGCAATGATGCAAAACCTTTTGCCAATTGTTTTTTAACAGCTGTCTATTTGTGCATTTTTCCTTGACATTCTGAAGGTTTCCCCCTTAAGGCTGGTAGCATGATCCTAAATTTGTAGACTCATAATCTAGAAGACAGAATGTTCCTCCTGGAACTTTTTCATTTCGCTATTAAAAAGTTAAGGATGTTATGAACTTCCAGGCTAATCCAGAGGGAAAATTCCATGCTAAGCCAAGTTATGTGGTTTTCAAACTTTGTTCAAAAGAACCCTGGACCGATTTCCCTTAGGCAGAGATGAGTAATACCAGGCAAACTTTCCTGAAGGGCAACCCAAGAACTGTCACCAATTTTTTTCGGCAAGGGACAGGAATGAATGAAGATGGCCCAGACAATGCTCTCAATCCACGTGGGTTTATGAGGATTTGGTCTGTGGCCTATATGAACCATACTCCAGCATCCCCTGCAATGTTCAGGGGCTCTATAAGAGGTAAATTGTCAGAGAAAGTGAAAAGAAAACACTAAGCAAAACAATAATTTCCTTGTAAACAGTGAGCAGTCCCTCTTATCTGCATTTTCATATACAAAGCTTAATTATTCAGTAGATTCATATAACATCACCTTATCTAAAATAATACTGTAAGTGGACCATAGAGTAAATATTAAAATGCATCATAATAAATACAAAATGTTGAAAAATAGTAAAACTAAATACTCAAAGCACCCAAATGAACACGCAAAGTAAGCAGCACCATCCATCAGAGAAGGCCTGAGCGAAGAGATCAGTCTTTAACTTGTGCCTAAGACAGGGGCTTTCTGTAAGGAGGGCACTACCACAGAGAAGGCTCACTTCCAGGTCACCCCAAGGCAACAACCTGCAGGTCATTATACAATTAATTGACAAGAGCCTCTAGGATGACCTTAACGATCACACCGGTCAGGTCTGTAGCGGAGAAGATGATCTGCCAGGTAGCCTGGTCCCAAATTGTTCAGGACTTTATATGCCAACAGCACAGACATCAAACTTGGCTCGGTAGTTAAAAGACAGACTGTGCGTAAGGCTGGCTGGGCATGCTGTGAGCTGCAGGACTTGTTCCCCTTCTAAACATTCATAGGGATATACGCTTAGGGTAAGGGTAAGCAACCTGGGGCCTTCGAGGTGTTTTGGACTACAACTCCCATAGGCCCTGCCCTTTGTCATGCTGGCTGTTTTGTTCAGCAGTTGTAATGCAAAGCATCTGGATGGCATTGCGAGGTCTACTTCTGAGGATTTGCAGCCTCTCTCGGACTACTTCTTTGAATGTCAGTTGATAATATGCAAGAGAAAGCAGAACAGAAGTGGCTGGAGACAAAACAAGCTTTCCAAAAGCCAGGTTAGCTTAGCTTTCACATTGAGAACTTGAAGAAAGAGCCTCTTATTTTATTTATTTATTTATTTATTTGTTAAAACATTTTTATGCCGCCCCATTCGCCAAAGCCTCGGGGTGGCTTACAACCTTCTATGTGGAAAACACGTTTTCTTGCATCGATTACAGTAGAACATAACCTCCTGGTACATATGCTTGAGGTTGCAGCTTTACGACACACATCTTGTTTCCATACAAGCAGCCAATGAAACTAATAAAGGGAATGAATTCAATCCTTCTGCCTCTCACATCAAAGTTGAACGCATGTTGAGGGGCAGATGAACACATATGGTGAACAAAAGAGATAACGTTTAAGAATAATAAGTAATACGTTTTCTATGTTACTGTTAAATTAGTATTTGGGGTTTTTTTCCATGCATGGTGGCCACAGTCCAGTAAGCAGCCTACAACCATTAATTGATGAGATTCATGTTACTGGCTTCAATAAAATGTTGGCAGTACCCTTCACAAATCTCAAGATTCGGACGGATTTTGACTCCATAGTGCATCTCCTAGGAACATAAGTGAATTAGCTTTATTAACATCTAATGCATGTCCAAAGCGTTTGCTGGAAAAAGCTGTTCTTTATTCTCCATTTCTGTGGGACGTTTACTGGAAACTTTCCTGCCTTTATTTCTTCTACACTTGAATATGCATTTCTACACTGAAGCTTGGCCACTGCATGATACCTCAGCCCTTGGCAAAACTTGAACTCATCTATGTAAATATACATTGTGTTTGTTAGAATGCCAGGATGACCACTTTCATTTGCTACCATGCTGCTAGAGACGCTGAGATGTAGAGACAGGAGGAGAATGAGATATGTCACAAATCTAGCAATTCTTCCTGTTACTTGGCCCAGAGTATGGTCTGAAGGCACATAAGGCATTCACCATGTTGAAGCTCAGCAAATCTGGAAGAGGCCTGAGTTTGGAGGGGGAATTCCCAGGGAACTGCTTGCAGCCATCTTGAGCTCCGCAATGGGAGAAAGATGGGATAGAAAAATAATAAACCAATAAATAAAATATGAAAGTATCTCAAAGCTCAAGTATGGGGCAGAGGACTCTTTATGTGGGCCCATGACCCAGGGGTTTTCAATCTAGGTTGCAAGCAAATGAGCTCAGAAGCAACTTCAGAATGGAAGGAGCAGCATTCTGAACGATGGGCTGCTCACCCAGGCCCTGTGTCAGAGACAGGGAGGTGCGCTTTCCTACAGGGCATGTCCCTGAAGAGCTACAGGTCCCACTTTCTGGAGTTCTTGCTGGCATCTCCTGGACATAGTTCAGAAGAGCCAGTAAGGTCTGGCAGGAGGAGGAAGGAGGTTTCTTGTGATCCCAGTGGAACATTGATGAAAGCTTAAAGTGGTCCCAGGAGGGTGGCAGCTAGTGCTCCTATACAGAACACCCTTCAGATGCTTTGCACTTCAGCTCCCATCACAGCCAGATAGCCAGTGGTCAGGAATGCTGGGAACTGGAGTCCAAAACATCTAGAGGGCACCAGGTTGGGGAAGGCTGCTCCAGAATATGCATGCCCGGTAACAGGTTTGAGCGGCATCACACCGAGTTCCCGGATAGTATCCTCATGTTAAGTCTCCACAGAGTCTCTTAGAGCTGACTGAGAGAAAGCGAGAGACCACCCCCACGCCCATTCCCTGTGATTGGGATAATTCAGCAGGGCAAAGGTATTTCTTGCTTTGAGATCATCATCATCATCATCATCATGTTACATTTAAACCTAAGCTTTCTTCCTCTTGTAAGGAAGCCCAGGCTGCTGCAAGGTTCCTTCTCCTCCATTTTATCCTTGCAACAACCACCCTGTGAGTTGTGCTAGCCTGGGAGTGCATGATTGGCCCAGAGTCACCCCGGGAGCGTCATGGCCGAACCCGGGTCTCCAGAGCCACAGCGTTCTAACCACTACACACTGGCCTGCAAACGAATGCACGTTCCTGGGAAAGCCACGGCCACGTGGAACCCGTGCCGGTAGAAGCCCCTGCGTGTTCAGGTCCTCTGTTTTAACACCGGGAAGGTGCATCTGGTGTACACAGGGGGCCCTGGAAGTGGGGCTCCTCTGCACCACATTGCCCCCCACTGCCTTCTGAGGTTTCTCCCTCCCAGCTGACACCACTCTCAGGGCTTTGCTTACCAGGCTCGTGTCCTCAGTTAGGACTGCTACTCCCAAATTCACAAGTTTGCCTTGATTTTGAATATGTAGGAAGTATTACCATGCTGGCTCAAAAACTAATCATTACTTTTTAAAAGTTGTTTTTAGATTAATGGATGTGTTTTCTGCTTACATGCTTGGATTGCACTGTTTTCTCTCACCTGTTGCTCTTACTGGCCTTGCATTTTGCAGCTGCCTGTCTCTTGAAAAGGACTAGGGCAAGGATATAGTCACTCATGTAACTACAGTCTGGATTTTTCCCCCCTCTGTAGTGTGGGTTCTTCCAGCGTTCCAGGTACGATGACAGTGTCCCCCGCTACCATGCTGTAAGAATTCGGAAAGAGGAGAGACAAATCAAAGATGGAAAAACTAAAGAAAATCCCACAAAAAAGCAGTGGATCACAAGGTGGAATGAAAATGAAAGCTATTCCTAGGGATTGTCTCCCTGAACTGAAGGGTCATATGGTTTTTAAGATACTTTTGATTGACAGGATGAATGGATAAATGGATGAAGACCTATGTACAGAAGTGGCTGTCCCTTTTTTTGTATATATTAGTTTCCCATCAAAGCTTTTTTTGCTTTGTTTTGCAGACCTAAATTTGTCTAAAACTATATGTAGGTATGAGCCAATCTTTAAGAAAGATTCCATGTAAAATCCATACCATCAGTCAGAGAGGGAAAAGGGAGCCGGAAGAGGAAAGTGCTGTGTCAGCTCAGGTTGCCTTTTCTGCCATCCAAGCCCCTTTCTGGGAGCCTGTCTGGTTTCTCCCAGTTCGGCCTTTGCAGCTGGAGTCCTGGGTGTCTTTTAGCAACCCTTTCGGCACCCCGTGTGAGGCAAATGCAGGGCTGCCTCTTGGCATGAGGAAAAAATAGCCCATTGTTGTGAGGAAAAGCTGACTGCGTCCAAAGAGAAAAGCAGCAACCCAAGTCATTGTGGGGCTTGGTCAAAGCCCCTCGCCAGAGTCTGAACTGAGCTGTCCATATGACCTGCAGAGGCTGAACTACAGATTCAGTTTTGCTCAACCTGTCTTGAGTTTTCGGACTCTGCCTCCTTGCTGTGCTGCATCCCTGAACAGCTGGTGCCTCACTCCCACCTGGACAAAAGACATGGAGCTCATTTACTAATTGAGTGCTCCTATATTTCATAGAAACATAGAAACAGAGCAAGTCTGAAGGGGCCTCCCGGGCCATCTAGGCTGACCCCCGGCTCTAGTCGGCTCCACTCATGACATGCCTACCATGTGCATGTTATTAGTCTTTGTTACTAGTCCTTGAAATGCCAGAAGGGGAGACAATCTTGCCTTTTTGTGCTGGGAATTGTCTCTTGCCACAGATTCATATAAAAATGGTATGAGACTTTGGGTTGCACAATCAAACAGCCCACCACCATGGCTTATTTAAGCCACAATGCGTTTTAGGACATGCAGTGCCCCTTTTGAATATTCACCCTGCAATTGCAGCTTGTCATGACATCCAAACCTGGGGACCATCAGTTAAACAATAGCTAATGGTAAAACAGGCTACTGATTCGGCACCGGATGTTTAAGCCTGGCACAGCCCACAGTTGGGGTTTGAATAATACGACAGGCTATGACTTGAATATACAGGATGGCACCTGTGGGTTCCGCAGCTAATCATGGTTTAAATAAGCTGCAAGCCGCAACAAGAGTATGGATCCAGGTTCTTTAGTGTGACAGAGAGCGTGGTATAACCTGGCCCGCACTCATTTGTAGAGAAGAGCATAGTTTCTCAGTTTGATTCGTTCTTCCCTGATTTTTGGATGAGTTTGCTTGCCTGAGGGATTGTTTTGGGTCTCAGAATGTCTGTTATACTGCCTGGCATCCCATCCCCCCCCCCCCCCCCCCCCCCCCCCCCCACTGGAAAATGTTCTTCTTAATCCCCAGATTACACTGGCTGTGATTATTTAGTGGAAAGAGTTGCTCTGCACATGGTCAGAGTTTATAGCCCTTATTAATAGGATTAAGCCATGGCACTGAAAACAGATTTTAAGCTCTACTGGGCCTTGATTCAAATTAAATTTTACTCATGTAACTAAAATAATGAGTTCTTTCAGTTTTAGGGAACAAATGGAGTGGATTTTGAAGTGCCTGAAATATCGTATTTGTGTGGTAGTAACTTTTGCTGAAAAAAAACCTGCATGCAGAAGCAAATATTTCCTGGCATTTTTAAAGCTTTGATGTATGTTTTTTGTTTTGTTTTTACAATAAGTGTGTGTTTTTCTGTAATATGTATCCAGCCTATATCAGTTGACCTTAGTTCCCATTTAAATTAATTGAGTTTAATTCATGACTAACTTGTCTTGTATTGGTGTTAATGGGAACTAAGTTCAGCTAACTTACTGTGCAATCTTATGCACATCTACTTAGAAGTAAGTTCCACTGAGTTCACTGGGACTTACTCCCAAATGAGTATAGTATTGCAAGAATAGTCTGGATTCAACTCAATGTGTTTAAGAACTGCTGCAAAGATAGCTGGTAAAGCTCAGTTTTTAAACAAGGTGCTGACCCCAACTTTGTCTGACTTTATGCTCAAATGAAAGTAATTCCTTCTGTCTGTGGGTGTGTAAAGAATAGCTGCTGTTTCTCAGTAGAGAGACCATGGCACTCTGCACATGTTTAAAATAACTCTTTCCTTTAAGTACTGTACCAGTTCTAGTGTGGGGAAGGGAGAAGAATTTTAAAATCGAAGCCCAATCATTCAAAAAGTTAGCACCATTTTTACACAGTGGTGCAGGCTTGTGTTTTTCAGGTAAATTTGGGTTCTTTAAAACAGCTAATTTTGTGTTCTCAGACTAATGTGTAACTATGGTAGTTAGGGTATCTTAAATGTGCAATAGATCTTGTTTCAATAATGTTTTAAAAATCAATTTGTGTGAATCTCCTGCTCACACCAAATATACACAGGTTTGTTTTTAAAGCTTGAATATTGGTTGTACTTTTTTGTATATACTGTAAGTCATCATTATATATTTATTTTTATCATAAATCTTTGCCTTTAACTGACTGTTAAGCCAAAGATTTTTAACTGGACTTTAAAAATAGGGAGCAATAGTATATAAAAGAGTTCAGTGATTACAAGCAAATACTTTCCGCCAAATGTGCCGATATGTTAACCTTTGTATTTCAGTGGTTACAGGAACAATCTCACGCATATTTAGACCAAAAATAAAAAATAAAAAGGCCTACAACTGCCAGCATGTCCCAGCCAACCATCCTGGGAGTTATAGGCCTTTTTTTGTCTAAACATGCATAGAATGTACCCTAAATCATTCTCAGAAAGTCTTCTTTACATACTGTATTTCTGATGATGTAGTATGGAGATATTTTATCTTCTGAATAATTTGTGCACTAATTCATACCTACAAATGTTTTATCTATAGAAATTCTATATGACTAACTTAAAGAACAATATGACAAGTGCTTCTTGGAGTGAGGAAAGGTTTTCTGGGTCTATGTTTGAAACAAGATTAACTACTGCAGGTGTTATAGCACTTGAAACAAAACATAAGCTTCAAATTTAAGTATGGATCTATACTGGTCCAGTTTAAGACTACTGAATAAATGCCATAAATACCTAAATTTTACCTGTAAGAATAGTTCCATACAGTTGTGCTATTTGATACTTGTGACTGTAACAAAAATATTTACTTTTATAAAGCTACATCTAAAAAAGCATTGGTACTGGTAAAGAATTATAAACATGCTCTAACATTTACTGTAAATGAAAAACCAATAAAACCTTAATATGGGAGTATTATTTGAAAAGGGATGACAACTATGCAAATTTGCCTTGAAACACCAGATGCTATTTATGCTTTGCACACTGGAATCACACTACCAAAAAACCAACAAACCAAACACCCACCCCCAGCCAGCCCAACTCTGTCATTTGGGAGTGATTATTGTCCTTTTCAATGTTTTGTGTCTGGCCGTTCTTACTGTTATCCAAATGATTCTGGTCATATATTTCATAAAAAATCTTTAGTGTTTCAGAAAGTTTTGTTTATTTAATGTGTAAGCTCTCTTTTGCCAAACTTCAGTTCCGGTTCTGGTGTTTGACGCTGTATTCCACCAAGCACAGCTGCTTTCTTCCCCACCTGGTGCCCACTGCTTCATTAAAATGGGGGGCTATGCAAAAGTCCCATCGCAGCACACATGGGGGATAGCAACCCATCTGTGTGAATGGGCCAAGGGAGCAGTCCTGCTGACTGAATCCCCATTGCTTGTGGGTCCCTGAACTCGGAAGCTCAGGAGCAAAGTGGGAGGAGTGGTGGAGGCACTCTTCACCCTCACGTCCTCCTCTGCCATGCAGTTTGCTGGACGGGCGTTTTTGCCCGTCTCACAAAGGTGTTTTGGAAGTGGAGGGAAGGAAGCTGGAGAGGCCTCAGGATCCTTCCTTATCCTAGCAGCAACACACTCCTCCCATCCCCACTCCACCCCCTTTGCCCACCACCCCGCCATGACCGATTTCCTGACCTCAGAGAAGAAGCCAGCCTGGTTCTTTATGCAGTGTCCGTGTGGGGAAGGGACATGATCCTTCTCTCAGAAACTTGAAAAACTACAGCTTTGAAACACTACTTATTTCTTCATAAAACCGCAGTTGTATTCTGGTATCTTATTTAAAAAAAGACCTAAGGTTTTAGTAGCTGGCATGGTCCACAGGGAAGGCTCTGCACTCTGGAGCCCAAATTTGTGAGTTCAAATCCCCTTTGCTTTCACCTACTTTTACATTAAGCAAGGATGCCGAGTCACCGTTGCTAAGCTGGAAGGCACCGGCCTGCAGCTGGATGGGTGACCACTTGTGGAAGTGTGGGGTGGTGGACTCAATGGCCTTATAGGTCCCTTCCAACTCTACTTCTAAATATATAGGTAATGTTAAATTAGAGCTGGTTTTAAGTAAAAATGTCATCTCGTGTCACTTCACTGGGATATATTCATTTTTATACACTGACTGCTACTAACATTTAATGTTAAATAACGGCTAAAAGTTACCTGTGGATATTTCTATACAAGTGTGAAATAAATTTTGTATGAAAAACTCCTTCTGTGCTGGTACTTTTTGTGTTCCATGCTAGTAGTACATGGCATGTTTTTAATTTTTGTGAGTGCTCAAATAACTTGCTTTAGCTAAGGCCACTCCACACATTACAGACATCAAAGCACATGCCTGGTTCACCTGAAGTTAAGTAATTGCTCAATGTAAATCAAATCAATAATTGTTCAATGTAAATCAAATACATTATACTCCAATATAATGTATAGTGGGATATCTAGTAAAGGTGTTAAATACAGTAAGTTAAATAAAGTGAATACTTTTCTTAGAATAGAAAACCTTCTAGCACTGACCCAAGCTGGTGGTAATTGCATGCTTTTAACAGATCATATTCAGGAATTCTTAGTATAATATAAAAACTTGTGTGGATCAACTAAGGACAATAGTCCTATGCATGTTTTCACCAAAAATAAAAATTAAAAATGGTTTTCATAGAGTTGCAGGACTTCTTTCTATCTGAACATGCATAGGATTGTACCCTGAACATCCTGAACGAATATAATTCAGTCTGCAGACAAAATTTACAGGAACACAAAAATGACGATTAAAGATACAAAAATGGCTATGAAACTGAAATAGAATAAAGGGCCTGGCTCAGATGGTAATACTACTAAATTATACAAAATTATCCAAGAATTAACTGATGTTTCATACTGTGTAGAATAGATTCTGTAAAAATAGGATGCAAATATGATACTAAAACCTGGAAAGGATTTATTAGGCATTCAGTACTGTGCAGTACTGAAGTTTAGTTTTAACATTCTAGCTTTGATAATAACAAAGTATAAAAAATCATGGGCTCTCATATTACCACATTTTACCATTTTAAATGAACTATCCGCTGAGAAATAAACCAGGGAAATCAATGACATAACTATATTTGGTTCAGACTGACAGGTTATTCTTTGATCCAGCAAAAGCTTTGGCTATGGAAAAGTGACATTTTTATGAATTTATGAGGACCTGGATAAATGAATTATATAATACCCACTTGCCTAGGATTCTGGAAGATGGACAATAGGGAGGTAAAGTAAGGTTGCCAGTTATCTTTGTTAATATTCAGTGTATGGCGATTCTAGCCATGTTAGCTAAAATAAGCCCAAATATACAAAGATTTTATTCTGCCAAATAGACTTAGTGAACAGTCCTATCACATCACTGTTCTTTCGATGGCGGGTTCTGTCAGTCCAAAGCCCTGCTGGCAGTTCCAGATGAAAGAACATTTACTAGATGGGCCTTTTGACCCATCATGGCCTACCTCTTGGAGTAGAAGGGTGGGACATGGAGAGGTTCTTAGGTGGAGTCCCCAGAATGCCCCCTTTCCATTCCTCTTCCAGGCAGTCTGGGGGGGCTTGCTGGGGCTGGGGGTGGGATGTAAGATCCATGATCAGGTATCTCTGTATTTGTAGCTCCGTCTGAAGAGATGTGGGTGATTTGCAGCATTTTATGGCATTGCAAACACTATCTGGGGCCCGTAGGATTGCTGTTATACACTTTTTCTCAGAGATAGTTTCCCCAACTTAGCTACTGTATTCCTCACTATAAAGCAAACCAGACAGAAGGAATCAAATTTGAAGTGCACAGTGAACACTTGACACTTGACGCTGCCACCCTATACCCACTTACCTAGGAGAAAACCCCACTGAACTTGTTGGGATCAGCTTCTGAATAAGACATGTAATGGATTGTACTTTGTTTTTCTAATTAGATTAAAGAAGTAATTAAAATAATATTGATTCTAGTATAGCCAAGATGAAACAAAAGAAACTGGAGGGTTGAAACTACAAATCTCTTGGCTTGGCAGGATTACCATCGTTAAAGTGCGAGCATTGCCTAAACTTATTATAAGGTAGTTAAAATATTCAAAAGTTTCATTTGATTTAATCTGTTATGAATGGATGATTTTGGAATTACAAGATTCCCAAAGTTTAAGCTAAGGTACTGCATAGGAAAGCCATGACATTACCAAACATGAGACTATTAGTGGGTACCTGTTTTTACTGTTTTAATGTGATTGATGAGAGGACACACCTGCTGGGATATAGGGCACGTGGACCTCTCTGTGCCTCTGAAAGAATGGGCATATTTTGTGGAACACGATGAGTATGACATGTGAGGCACACGACTGTAGGGAATCTAAACCATGTTGGCCCACGGCCATACAGCTGGCATTTTGCACACTTCGTGGCCTTCTGAAGTAGTCCAACATTTTGGGGGGCAAACTGGTGGAAATGTGCTATGCCAGTAATCCTCTCCGGATTTGTAAGTGGGGAAAACAGCTACTTTCAAAACCCAGCCAGCCGATAGGTATTGGGGCGGGGCGGGGCGGGGCGGGGCGGCTTTGCTGTACTTTTGAGTCCCGAGGATCTTATTTACTCAGAATTCCTTCTCGCTGAAACTAGAATTCGCTATCGGAAGCTATCGTGCAATTACTTCAACTTTTTTTGCTTAGCAGACAAAAGACAGAGGAAGGGGCGAGAAATTCGTGCACACTGAATTGCAACCCAATTTCTTGGGGTGTAGTCCCGCGCATGTTTGAACACAAGTCCGAGAGCTCCCTGCATTCGCTAGTCAGCATGCTAGTCAGTTGCAGGACTTTCTTTGTGTCTAAACATGAATAGGGCTGCACCTTGAAGGCTGAGGTCCACTGCCCTTTTGTGGGAGTAGGTCGCACCGAAATCAACGGGACTTCTTGCTTCTTCGGATTACATAAGTGAAAATTCACGTTACTCCACACCTCCCACTTCACGCTTTTGCGGATCCGAACCTGACAACAAGCAGAAGCGTGAGCTGCACACATGCGCCTTCTCTCTCGCCAGACACTGTCGTAGCTGGGCTGAAATTAGCCCTGCAGGCCAACCTCCGATACGTCCTTTCGCTATGCAGCTCAGCAGCTGCTTTAAAGAGGCCGAAGCCATGCAACGACGACGCGCGACAGGCACATACACCGAGCGCGACTCAGTAAGACGGCGGAGCCCGCCATAGCGCGCACAAAAACGGGGCGGGCTTAACTTTTGACAGCGCGGCCTGGATCCTCAGGTTGGAGGAGCACTCACGGCTCTGCCCGCCGGCCGGCCGGCCCCCCTCCGCTCTGCGCCTTCCCACCTCGGCGGCTCCGCACCGCCTCTCTCCAGGACGGCGGCGAAGGTGGGAGAGGAGGGGCCGCCGCCGTCGCTCGGCCTCCCGTCCCTGCCTGGGCGTCCCCACCCGCGCGTCTCGCCCTCCCACACGTCCTTCCTGAGCAAAGCCCGCCTGGGAAGGCGACGGGGCCTGGCGGGCAGCCAGTGAAATGGCGGCCGGGACGAGCTGAAGGGGGAGGGCGAGCGCAGAGCCCAGCTTCGCCTCGCTGCGCCCCCCGCGCGTTCGCGGGCGTCTCTCGCCATGAGGCTGCTCCGGGCGCTGCTGAGAAGCGCCTCGCCGGTCTCTATCCCGCAGCAGGTGGATTTCTACTGCCGCTTCTCCCCTTCCCCGCTGTCCATGAAACAGTTCCTCGACTTCGGTGAGTGAGCGCAGCTAAGCGGGTCGGAAGACGTGGGGTCTTCGCCGTGCGCCTCCAGCAGCGCCTCCCCTTTGCCGCTTGCGCTACAACGCACATCTTTCCTGGGTCCACCATTTTCCTTTTCCTGGCGGGACTTGGCGTGAAGTGTAGAGTGGTGCAACCTTCTCCCGCCCCGCTAGATAAGGATTTGAAGTAAGAAGGGGAAGAACGCCTCGGAGGGGGAAAAAACGCAGGGCAAGGGCAGAAGGATGGCGGGCCGCTCGCTCGTTTCGGGGTTCCTTGTGCAAGGACGTGTGCGCCGCACAAACCTTCGGAAAGGGGGGGGGCGCCCCTTCTCACGCCCTTGCTCGTGGGTCCGAGGAAGGCCTGAAGGTGACGCTTTAAGAAAATGAATCCCTAGACCAGCCGCCCCCTATCCAGTGCCATGCGGATGTTTCGAACTACAGCTCCCAGCATTCCCACCCGTTAGCCATGCTGGCAGAGGTTGATGGCTGTTGAAGTCCAAAACAGCTGGAGGGCAGCAGGTTGGGGAAGGGTGCCGTACGTGCACCTCTCACAGTTAGCCCTGCGTAATAGAAGCAATTAAGGACATAAGGGTACCTCGAGGCACTTAGGTGCAAACAAGTTAAGGATTAGGGCCATATGTTTACTTAAAAGCATCACTGAACCTGATGCCCCTTAATGAGGAGCCTCAAAAGCAGCTGTTTCCAAAACCGGAAATGACAGAGTGGCTATTTCAGGCAAATAACATGCTTACAAGCAAATCTTTACAGAAGCTTGTGCAGTTTGAACAGAGAAATGTGATGCTGATGTGCAATGGATCTTGATTTGATATAGCACTCTTTATTCTCTGATCAGATAAAAGGTAATGGTGCTTGTTTTAAAAGATTGCTCCTTATTCTCGAATTTTTAAACTCTTTCCTGCATGCCCATTATTTCAGAAGACTCCTGTTCCCAGTAGACTTCACAATACTGGCATTTGATATTTTTGAAGATTTCTCATGAAGGTTTGTAGTGTGGGAAGTTGTATGTGCAAGCCTACTAAAATGAGTAATGTAGACAGTGAGGGTGTTTATAGGTTTTTCTCCTCATTAGTTAACATTTATTGCAAGTAGGTTCCTGTAAACTATCACTACAGCTCAGTTTTGTACCCAGTATCTCTTGAGGAGCCTAATTAGTCTTCAGGCACTGGGTTTACAGTGCAATCTTGTGTCTGTTTAACTTGGAAATAAGTTCCATTGAGCTCAGGAGGGCTTGCTCCTGGCTAAATGGTGATAGGAGTGTAGTCTTATATGATATTTTAACAGTTTCATCCATATTGTTCAGAACTAAATAAGCATGTTTCCTTTAGTATGTCTGCTTGCAGCACAATTGTAATGCCATCATTTGTGAAGTTACAGTGGTATGTCATAATCTTATAGTATATCTGTTAGTAGAAGAATTCTCGGCGGTGACTTCAGTGTTATATAGTTATTTTGTTTGCAGGGCTCAGTAGCATCAAAACAGTTGTGAAAGCCAAGGTGTATCTCTTAAGTATTTGGAGAAGTGTAGTGGACACATGCCAGGCAGGTGTAATTGGTGATTCAGCCCTAAATTGAGTATTAGCCAACCTTACAATGATAGGCCACTATCCAACTTTGCCCTTGCTCAGACAAGTGCAACTTGAAGCGAGATCAAACTGATGCTTCCAGAATAGGGCATTCCCCATTCTAGAAGTATTTGTGTGTGCCAGTTTCTTGGACTGCATTCTAGTTTCCCTACCTAGCAGTTGTTTTTGCTAGCATAACATGATTGGTATTGGCATCCTGCCACTGTTGGATACTTGTTGGTTGTTTTGGTTTTTTGTACACCATTCAGAGACTTTAGAATTGGACAGCATATAAACACTTTAAACAAATAAGTAAATAAATACCCAGTATAACTGGGAAGTGAAAAATCCTGTCCCTTCAAGTGCTTTTGAGCTGTTACAAGTAGCTGCTGCAGTTACTCAAACTGCATTTGAGTTACTCAAATTGCATGAAAGAAAGTAGAAACATCCTCAGAGGAGAAAATATGCTGCAGTGTAGTGGTTTCTCTTTAACTGCTTATGGAGCACTTAACATGGATAGGATTTATGCTAGACATCAACAAGGTGACATGATTATATATTGTCCTTGTCAACTTTTGGTAGTAACTGCTATCATTTTATCTTGTTTTTAATGTGTTGGCCTGGTGGAAGAGCAGTTATAGGAGCCTGCGATCCACCTCTGTTCTGCAGCACTAACATGCATAGGAGGACTGCCAGTAGGAATGAAAACTGGCGCTTGGCTCTGTGGGCCCTCTTTACTTTTGACTCCTGGCATCCCTACATTTCATTGCACAGGTCTGCATGCAGGTGCTTCAATTGCTGCTTTCTTGACTTCTCAAAGTATTTCCTCAGAGTTCTTCTACTAGTCTGTCTTGCAAATGAACTGTCAGGAGGTGCACAACACCCTTCAACCATGCCGAAACAGTCCACTGCCTCGCTGCCAAGGATTACATGAAAAGAGCTATCCAGTTCTAAATCATCTTGATGCACAGGCTTGTGGCAAACTTAGCGGAAGATTTATCTTGCCCTAATGACATACTTGCTTCTTTTTCTACTGCCATAGTAATCATACTCCAGTTGATTTCTTTAGAGGGCAGGTAGCTATCCCATCCGGTATTTGTAAAGAAGAAAATACTTTTGAATAACATATCATTGCCCATTTATTTTTAAAGAACCAATATGGAGATGGCTGTGCAAGAACCCATAACTTAGAACTCTTGAAATCTTGATAACTTAATTAGATTTTGGCATGGGTGATTTATATAAAAAACAGCCAAGTCAGTATCATTACATTTTCTTCTGCAAGAATTTGCACAGTTGCACTATTAATAATATATCAGGATCTTATTAGTATTTTGTACTGTCATCCTGTTCCAGAATGGATATACGTCAAATATACCAATTCAGAGTGTTGATATTAACATACAAAGTTCTAATCGGCTTGAGGCTGGGTTGTCTGAGGGAATATCTGTGTCCATGTATCATAGACCACTAAGATCCTTGTCAGAGATCCTTCTCCGAGTGCCACCCCCAATGAAGTGAAGGGGGAAATGGCTAAGAGAAGGGCTTTCTCTGTGATTGCACCCAACTTATGGAACACCCTTCCTAAAGAAGTGTGCTTTGCACCATTGCTACATTCTTTCTGGCACCAGGTAAAGACTTTCTTGTTTAACATGTGTCTTTAGTGGCCAAATCAGTTTTATTCTGTTAATTTATTGCTGCTCGCTCATTATCTTCTTCTACAGTGAATAACTGATTTTATATTTTTGGTGGATTTTATCCTTGTATCTTGATTTTATTCTTGAATTTATTGTTTCACTGTTGTCTGCCCATGCTTTTATTGTGAGCTGCCCAGAGAGCCCTTTGGACTATAGGGGGGCAAATAAATATAATAAATAAATAAGTGATCTGTCTGTTGTGACTTCCCTGTGACTCTGCTTCTTTTCCACCAGGATCTGACAATGCTTGTGAGAAAACTTCATTTATGTTTCTGCGACAAGAGTTGCCAGTAAGATTGGCAAACATAATGAAAGAAATAAGTCTGCTTCCAGACAACCTTCTCAAAACCCCTTCCGTCCAGCTTGTCCAGAGTTGGTAAGAATCTCCTTTAAGAACAAACAACACTGAACTTGATTGTTTAATAAGCATATGTGATTTTATCTATCTAGATGGGCTATTAGGAACCCAATCCTAAGTGGGTTAACTTGAAAGTAAGACATACTGGCTCCATTCATGCAGTGTAGTCAACCATGGCAGGAATGACCCATGGCAAACCTCAGGGTCACACTCTTCCCTTCTCCCATGGGGAGGTAACTCTGCAAGATGCTGGGGAAGACCACCCTGGCTGTGAAACCACCACCAGGCCTGAACCAAAAACTTGGACTATCTATGAAGTTCTGAGCATTTGTGTGTGCATATAAAATCAGAAGATACCTTGGAGGAGAAGCCCTAATATGTGCAGCACGGACAGAGCAGTACAGAAGACTGTTAAGCTTGTGGTTTTGCACAAGACCATGGCATTGGCACTAGTGCCAATTAACTTACCGTATTTTTCGCTCTAGGAGACGCGCCTGACCATAAGACGAACCTAGTTTTTAGAGGAGGAAAACAAGAAAAAAATATTCTGAATCAAATGGGCACATAATCACAGGCACATTCCCCATGGGCTGCACATTTGACAGACTTACTGCACTCACATATTCGCTCTGTAAGACGCACAGACATTTCCCCTTACTTTTGGGGGGGGGGGAGTGCGTCTTATAGAGCAAAAAATATGGTACTTGGGACTATTTTGTTGATACATGCTTCTTAATATTGTGCAGTAGTGGTGCCAGGTGGATGCATAAAAACAGTAGCAACATTTAATTCCGTGAAATACAGGGCAGCCTTAATGGCAAATGTTTTTGTGATGCCAGGAGTAGGGAAGGGGATGCTGCTGTTACTTGAGGTGCAAGCCTATGCCTGTTTAGTGCACAAAAGCCCCAGAGCTCTCGGCACTTCCCTGCTGTGCTGTGCTGGCTGGGAAAAGCTCTGTGTTTCAAGCCTTTTTCTGTGCAATCAGATGTAGGAGTATGCCTTTAGGGGATTAAATAGGGGAGTAGACTCCTGGTTGGCAAGGTCGCTAGGGCAACTGTGGTAGTGTCCCCCTTTGCTGGGAAGTCCAGAACCCCTGCTTCATTGTCTTGAATGGCCAGCCTCCTGCCAAAACTATTGCATGGCAAGGAATGAGTGAACGCATATCTCACCGTGGAAAGATATACTTTTGGACTTCAATACTTAGTACTTTTTTTACATAAATGATAAAAATAACACACTTTGACAAGTATGTTCTCTTACTTTGTGGGAACAGGGTGTGATTATGCTGGAAGTTGGAACCATACCCTTTACTTCCCTAGAATATTATTTTGGCAAATGCATGCACTTGTCCTTTGAAAAAAATATTAATATTTCAGTCAAAATATGTATCACAAATTCTGAATGACGTCCACTGTTTATAGGTATGTCCAAAGTCTTCAGGAGATCCTCGATTTTAAAGACAAAAGTCCTGAAGATTTGGAAGCTATTTCTTGGTAAGCACATGTTGCCATTTTAATGGACTTGAATATACTGTAGCAATGGATTCTCTAAGCTCTTACTAGGCAAATCCTGTTCTAGCAAGAGAGACTGAGTGCCATCCTTTTATGCTTTTTCATGAGTAGGTAAGCCCTGGTGTAGAACTCAGTAGGAGAGCATAGAGTTCTCTGAATGAAAAGAAATCATAGGTATATACATTATTCCTTGGACATAATCTATTGGCCTTAATCAGAAGTAAATCCTACTGAGTTCCGTGAGACTTCTCTTCCGATAAGAGAAGTTAGTATAGCAGCCTCGATTGTATTTGATCAAAGGAGATAAGAGAAGGTTACAATGCCACCTTCTGTGCTAAAGATCCATATGAAGCAGCCAGTTCTGAGCTCAGCATTCAGTTATCATTTTAATTGAACTGATTAGTCTGCTAATTCCATCAAGTGCTATTAATGATGTAGGGTTGGATGTTTATATTAAGAATAGACCAGTTGAAACACACAGAACCTAACTTCATCATGACTAGGAAGTCCCACTTCAATGGGTCTGCTTTAAGTATGGCCAACTCTGGATTCAGCTTGTGCTGTTATGGTTGTCCCCACTCCTGGTCAAACATGGGCACACGCTGATACGCAAATAATCCAGGACAAACTGAAATTGCAGAGCAGCATGTTGCTGCTTTAATTTCCTCATGTGTACTGCCTGCTTCCCAGAGACATGTCAGCTGTGCAAGGACCAGTGAGGGTATTGCATGGCAAACAGACCTTGTCTTCCTCTTGGTGTAGCACTTCCTGTCTGAGATGGGACCCGCATTACTCCCCGTGGGAGAGGGAAAATACAGTTACTTTGGGTTTAATTCGAAAAACCATTGAATGAATTTGAATCTGTTAAGGAAATCCACAGCTAGAATATGATAAATTGATTATATTGGAATTTTTTTGGCAACAATATTAGGCCCATTTGAATTTGATGAGTATTCCCCCTGATCTTAGTGGGACTTATTTCTGAGTAGTCATAGCTAGAATTGTACCATAGGTGGTGTTTCTTAAGAAATTGTGTATTTCAGTGTTTATTGTGGATCAAATCTATTTTCAGTCTTCATGGGTACATAGATTAAGGGATTAAGGGGCAGAACATACTGCACCAATGCAGGAGTAAGTGTAGTGCATCAATCCTTCATTTTTTGTATGTTTACTCTTTTGGTTGTAGATTCTGTTGATTGGTTTCTTCCCAAGACAATCATAAGTGGCACAGGTTTGGAATTGGTCCTTGAAACTGCTGTGTATTCTAATAGAGTTGCTTGGGTGAAGCTTTTGGTTAATGGCATTTTCAAGAAGCCTGCAAAAGAGGCAGAATAAAAAGAGCAAGAACAATAATCATTATTAACAATAAGTGGCATTTTTAAACCATACAACAGCCAGAGCTCTCTGGGCAGTTTTCTAAAGTGTAAATATTTGTGATGAAAATAACATTTTAGTTTAAAGAAAGCTTGCAAGATTACACTGAGTTAAAAATTCTGTCCCCTCAAAAGGATGAGATTTTTACCTCTCAGGGTACATAGTAATTGTAGTTTCTGGAAAGACTGCCACCGACAGAAGTGTGCAGAAGCAATTTTTGCCAGTTTCCCATCCGTGCCACTACTATTCTGGAAGGCCTCTAAATTCTCCATAGCAAATTTTGAGGGGGCTTCAAAGGGATGGAAGAATTCATGAAATGCTCTGAACTCTCTTATGCCATTGGATGCATCCTATGAGTGTAGTTCCACTCATGGAATCCAAGCCATTATTTCTTAAGCACCCGAGAAAAGAGAATATTGTAGAAACTTGAGCAATGGGCATTACTCTGAAAATAATCAGGTCTGTGCTAGGAAGTATATCCCCATATCCAAATGTACTCTCCACCTATAGGAAATCCATCACTTCTTGTGATAAGTAAAGAGCACTGAGATATTTTTGTTACTGTTTAAACTGCTATCTTTTTCCTGCACGGTTGAATGGAAGCTGTGATTTGCTTCCAGGAACAGGTTTGCTATTCTTGAATACTCCTTAAATCAATTTGACTGACAGTACTTTTGATTTCAGTTTTACAGATACAGTGATAACAATCCGGAATCGTCACAACGATGTTATTCCTACCATGGCTCAGGGTGTGATAGAATATAAGGATAACTATGGTGTTGATCCAGTGACCAGTCAAAATGTACAGTATTTTTTAGATCGTTTCTTCATGAGTCGCATTTCAATCAGAATGCTTCTTAATCAGCACAGTAAGTACTGTTGATTAATATGAGACAACATTTAGCTACAGCAAATGAGAGCTATCCTTTAAAAATAAAAAACTCCTATTTACAGCTCTTTCTAGTATCTTCCTCATCAGTATACAGTGGTAAATGCTTGCCAAGTGATTAAAAGAAATCTTTGCTCTCTGAATGTAAAAATTTGATGTTCTTGTGACCTATAAATTATGAAACCACTTGTGATGCATTCTGTTTTCCTCTTTTGTTGCCAGCTTTGTTGTTCGGGGGAAAAGTAAAAGTTAATCCGGCTCATCCAAAACATATTGGAAGTATTGATCCTAAATGCAGTGTTGTTGATGTTATAAAAGGTAAATTCAGGTGGACATACCACAGAAAATGCATGTGGCAGCAATATAAATGGCCTGGCACACGGCTTCAGTTCTGCAGAAACATACTGGGAATGCTTTTATTCAGGACTGTGGTTCTTGGTTAACATTAAAGCCTAAATTATAGTCTTGCATACAGATTAACTTGGCCTAATTTAGGCTGCACTTCTAAAACTAGAAGGATGGATTACAATTCTAACTTGCTTAGTAAGGGGAAAGCTTCAGCAAGCTCATATGCGCTCATTTCTTAGTAAGCATGCTTCAGATTATGCAGCTATTTTGTTTTCTCTTGCACTCTTGCAAATAAACTCTCAAAAGTAGCTAGCCTGCAATAAATTGTACTAGCCTCCAGGGACAGAGAGCCGCCTTTCTGTGCTGATGCTTCTTTTAGCAGCCCACTTGGGTGTGCTGGACAGAGAGGAGGGGGTAATTAATTCCACCCCTTCTTTGCTAGTCGTCTTGCTTACCTGAATTCCTGGTGACTACCAGGCTAATGCTTAAATACAGGACCATTATTCTGCTTAATTGGGTTTTGCCTAATAGGGGATGGGAATAACGACAAAATGCTGTGAAAGCAGTGAAGCCTACTTCTGACCACTGGAAATCTTAATCCACACTTTTTTTGGCTTCAGAGTTTTTGCCACACACTGCCCATATAAAGTACTTTCAGATAGATTCACTGCACTACCTGTGTTAGAAGCTTTCCTGTTTTTGTTTTTAAAAATCTTAGATTCTGTGGAAGCTGAAATATTTGGATAAGATCAACCATGAACACAACTCAAGTGAAAGTAGTAATTTAAGTTGACCAAAAATGGGCAACCCTTGGAATTTTATTCCCAAACAGTAAAAACTGCAGTCCTTGAGCTGTTTCCCTTAAGAGCTCTCTAACTTTTTGTAGCAACTTGCTAGCAAATGGTGCAAGCCAGGAAGCATTAATGGTGTTGTGACTTTAATTTTCTGCAGATGGCTATGAAAATGCAAAGCATCTCTGTGACTTGTATTACATGAGCTGTCCAGAACTTGTACTTGATGAGCAGAATGGTAAGAATTGGAAGAGGAATAACTTACTGAAGCAAACTGTAAGCTCTTCACACCACCCCTGTGAAGTATTTTTTGCGACCCATTTCCTTTTGTACATGTCTCATTTTAGGCCACATATGTGGTCGGGCAAGCGAGTCTGTTGGTGGAGCACCCTATACTTGACTGGCCTGCCATGCTGACAGGTGCTAGCTCTGGGGCATTGCATCTGTAGTGCAGGGGAAAGACTGGGGCCACTTTACCTGTTAGAGATGTAAAGGGTTGAATCCAGATGTACGCGCATACATTTGGTTTGGTACAAGCAAACTTCCTCGATGCTTCGTTTCCCTACAACCCTTCCAAACCTCTGAAAATGCAGTAATGAATGGTTGTGGTGTTGGGTATTCCCAGAAATAAAGTGGATGTGCCTGCAATGTGTATTAGGGAATATTTCATGACACGAAGGGTTGGGCGTTGTGTAGCACCTTCTGTGCTGAACGTGGAGTATACTGTTGACCGGGTGTAGGGTTCATCTAGGTGCAACCTTGTTATGCCATAACTCACCCTACCCTGATGGTGTACTAGCCGTTTCTTCCTTTGACTCCTCTACTCTTTTAATGGGCTGGCTGAGCATGGATTCTGAATCTGTATATGTTACAGAATGAATAGCACAGTTGGGTCAGGATCAGGGTTTGCTTTTACTGGGCAGTCCTAGAAGGATTGAAATTGTAAACATGATATAGGAGCTGCTTGGCTTGTGGGAGAGCGGCAGCATCCTTCAGTGGTGGTTATTGTAAGGAGCAGTTGCAGTTATATGAATAAGGGTCAATATAAGCAAGAAACGAGCTGTGAATAACACCAGGGGCCAACAGTGTGCCTCCACTGTGAGCCTCCCTGAGCAGAAGTGTCTCCAGCAGAGACTCTCCTTGGCATTCCCCAACCTTTGGGATGGAGAAGGTGAGAGAGGGCCTGTTCACTTGCCTCCAGGCTCCGGAAACCAGCTGTCATCCTCCCTCTTGGTCTCCCGGTGCATGGAAAAGTCCCACTCAGTTCAGAAAGCATCAGGGATGTTACAGAACTGTGGCCTCTTTTTTGCTGCCATTGATCATTCTTGTGTGGTTGCTGTTTTTAAGTTATTGTATTGCTGCTTTAATTTTTAAGTGCAGTTTAAACTTGGTTATTCCTAATGGTGTGAACATTTCTGTTTCCCAGTTGTTGTTTGGGTGCTTTGTTTCTCCTAGCTATGTTGAACATTTTTTTAAATTGGTGAATAGGACAAAAGCAGGCCAGGCCAATGAGTTGCAGGCATGTATAGTTGCCAGTGCATGTGTCAGTCATGTTTAAATGATGTGAGGGTTGTATGGAATGTATCAAGCACGGGTGGGGAGCTGATGGCTCTCCGGTTGTTGGTCTCATTGCTTTGACTGTGGGCCAGAATGGCTGCCTGGAATCAAAGTCTGGTGTCTGGAGGTTTCCATAAAGGCTGCTTCATTCTTCTTCTTCATTTATAGATAGGAAAAAGTATTCTAGAGCAAGAGGGCGGTCAAGATCAAGTTGTGTAACACTAGCCACAATCCTGCTTACTCTGAAGATGTTTTTAGCTGTTGTTTAGGAATCTAGTGCAACACCTATATACAAGTTCATGCGTCCAGCATTGTAGGTGGGTGTTTAGCTAGTATCAGATTCAATCTGCATGTGTGTGTGGAGGGAGAGGGGGTCCTTCCAAAGACAAATCCAGACTTGGATGGAGATAAGAGATTTATCAGCTTGAACAGATAAATTGACACGCAGCCTTCTGCCACGCTCTCCTCTCCGGTAGAAGCAGCACCTGCCACTCCTTGGGCACAGATCTGGCTTAACTTTAATTGTATAGATACATGAAGTGAGGTGACTGGTCTAATCATTACAAGAGGGAAGTAAATTGGCTTTCCCAACTGCTGGCTCTAACAGTACACAGAAGTCCTTGAAACTATCTGAGATAAGAGGACAGATAGTGAAGTGAGACGGGCAGCATGTGAGGTCCAGAATTACTTTTGTTCAGTCATGCCTTCAGTATTGTGATAAACAATTAAAATAGTTGGATTTTTAAATGTGCATTACAGTCCACTTCTTTGCATGTCTACTCAGAGGTTAGCCCCTTTGAATTCAGTGGGACTTGCTTCCAGGTAAGGATGCATATTGCAGCCTTGGACAGAAAACCAAAACTTTCTAAAACCTAAGTAAGAAGAGAGGCTGGAATTACCTCTATGAATGGCAGTTCCCCCCTCACCCACATGGCAAACTGCTTTTGAAATGCTTGCTATTATAACTAAGAGGAAAGGAGGTCAAGTGTTTAAAGGGTGGGGGGTGCAAATATAGCCCAAGTGCCACCCACAAGCCCTTGAGAAGGCGTCATTTTTCAGATCCAAGCTGTGGTAGCCTTAAAGGATCACGATTAGTCGTACTTGGGCCTTGCCAAAACTGACAGTAATCGTCCAACATTCAGGTGATTGTTTTCGTTCCCCTTTTTTGCAGTAAAATCACCAGGGCAGCCCATGCAGGTGGTGTATGTGCCATCACATCTCTACTACATGGTTTTTGAACTTTTCAAGGTTCGTACCAAGCACTGATACGTTGCATGTACTCTTATTTTCCCTGTTTTCCATAGTCAAACTGTCAAGAAAGACACACATAGTAATTCCTCATACCTGGTATGTTGACAAGTAAGTAGAAAAAACAAGTGCCTGAAAACAACGCGCCACACACCTGAGCCCGCCATGGAGTCGTCCACCGGTGTTCTGTCGGCCCGCCATCCTTGCCTGGGCCTCACGCAGGCACATGGCCGCCATTTCTTACTATGCGAGTGCCCCCATCCCTCGCCCCTCACGCACACAGTCCTCCGCCAGGTGCACGTCCCTTCCGGCAAAGCATCTGGGCATAGCTTGTTGAGAGTGAACCTTACACAGGGCCCAGAAACCTGCACGTGACTGGGGAGCATCCTGGTGCCGGCCAGCCTGCCCAGCGAAGGTGCAGGGGAATGGGGCTGGTAGGGCGCGGTATCCCCTCCGCGCATGCTGTGCCTGGTGTGGAATTGGCAGGGGCGGGCTCTGGGTATTGTGTTCCTTTGTTATTCTGTAAGTGAATGGAAACCCTTTCCTCTGATACACCAGAGCCCTCAGGCACTATTATATTCCCAGTGAAACATCTGGCGCTCTTTTAGGGCAGTCTGCCTGCAGAAATCCTTTGCTTACAAAGCTGGCTGAATACATACCAGTTGACCCAGCAGAGTCACTGTTCCGTAAAAGCAGGAAGCAGTTTCTTTCAAAACTTGGCAAAACAAGTGTGCACATGAAAAGGGAAAACATTTTCCCAGTCCGGTAGGCCAGAAAAGGCATAAGGATGTAATTTGACTGTTCCTTTCATATGTTGAACTTGTAGAATGCAATGAGGGCTACCATGGAGCACCATGCTGATCGAGGTGTTTACCCGCCCATTCACGTGCACATCTCGTTAGGCAATGAGGACTTAACTGTGAAGGTACCGGCTTTGTTTGTTCTCTCATTTCTTCCTCATAATCCTGGCAAATGGCAGGGCTATCCCAGCAAGTCTAGCCTGACTCAGCAGGGAGCCCCTCTGTGCAATTGCTGTTTCGTGCGCCCCACCAGAACACAAGGAGGAAGAGCCCACCAGGGGGATCTTGGCTGTCTTTACTCTCCTGGCATCAGCGGGGCTCAGTTCGGAGGTTTTGTCGGGGAATGGAGAGCCCTTGGATCAGGTGATCCAAAGCCACCCCTGCTTCGCCCTCCCAACACCCAGTTTTATGACCTTCTGCCGGGTATCACTGGTTTTATCTTTTTGCCCCAAGAGCTTTCCCGTTAAGACTCAGGTGAGCGCTGTAGGCGTGCTCCTGATTCCAGCACTGCTTTTGGATGTTCAGGTGGCAGCTAATGTACAGGAGTGCCTCTGTCCAGCTGCATCTCTTGTTAATAGGACAGACCTGGCCTCAGCGTCTCCTGCTTGATGGGACTTCTACGGTTCATTCTGTGTAGGGTTGAAGAGGGCTGTGAGATTTGAGCTGACCCTCCAGAAGTTCTGTATCCTGCCTTTTTGTCAAACGATCCCCAGGTTGCCCCAGCACGCCCACGTGTGGTGACGCGCACACCCAGCCACCCTTGGTCTCCTCACCGGTGGACAGGGCCAGCATGGTCTCTCCTGCAGTCTTGCATTCAGGGCCGCTCCAGCTACTCCCTCCTTGGTCAAGCTGGTCTCCCCTTGTTGGGATGATGATCTTGGGAGATGGTGTGGAGCCCCCTGGTGGTCCTTGGCCACTGATGGCAGAGGCCAGAGTGTGGTTCACGTTGCCTTTGGGACCACAGGGCAACTGGTGGTTGGAGCCGAGTTTTCTTTGGAGCGTCTTACTCCAGTATTACCTCATTTATATTGTTTGCCAATTGTATTTCCAAACCTAAGTGACAGTGCTAATTTCCCCTTAAAATCCCTGGGACAGTCTCGGACGCCTTACTTGGATCGTTTTGCACGCTCATATTTCTGCTCATCCTTTCAACGCAGAGGCTATCCTTAGTGTCCCTCTGTCACCAGGATCAGTGGACAGGCCCAGTGCGACAGGGCCTTCTTGATCATGGCACCTTCGCTGTGGAGTATCTTCTCCAAAACCAAAACAGGAAGAGCCCCAGCTGTGCTCTTCACCCATTTCCAAGCACATGGGATTTAAGGTAGCATGTGGGGAAGTTTAGTTGTGACTGCTGGAGTTCTTACTGAAACGCTTTTAGCAGGAGTCACTTTTGACATTTATATGGATAATCGTGGTTGGTTTTTAAATTTGTATCATTACTTTATCCCATCCGTTTCTTGCCTCCTTCAATCCCCAAACTGATGAAAAATACTTCAGGTATAATTTTCATACGTGTAGGCCAATATTCACTTTTTGGAGGTAGGTATTCTGTACTGTGGAGACGGCAGTGGTGGTGTCTGTGTTTAGCTAGTTCCAAGACCTGTTCTATGAGACCCAGTAATTTGTGTTGGGCTTCGCACAGTAAGGTGTATGGAACATATTCTACATGAGTATCAGTGACAGGAATTAGTATGCATGCAGAAACTCGTGTCTCTTTTTACATTCTAGATGTGTGACCGTGGCGGTGGTGTTCCTCTGAGGAAGATCGACCGCCTGTTTAACTACATGTATTCAACGGCACCCCGTCCTCGTGTCGAGACGTCACGAGCAACACCACTGGTCTGTAACCTGCGCATCATACATTATCAGCCGAGAAGTGAACGGATCGTTTCCCCTCATTTCTCCCCTGTGCACTGGCTGCTGCTTATGTAGCCACGCAAGCTGGAATGCTCTGCAGTTAGGCCAGAATAGCGTGGCAGTCCTGTGGCATCCCTGAGGCATAGGAAATGCGGATCTCTCACTCCAGGACTGGAGACAGTGGCCTGTCCCTGCATGGGGGCTGCGGTGGGGCCTGTCATTTGTGGGGGGGGGGGGCAGAATCTCTCTCAGGCCAGTTTTTCTCTGATGTTGGGAGTGCCAGTGTCAGAAGGGAGGCATGCCATGCTCTCCTGGTCCCCAGCCCCACTTTCAACCGGGCTGCAGATCTACCTTGGAGCTGGTGCAGATCAATGCCTTCCTGTTGCTTTCAGTGGCAGGGAATCCTGCTTGTTTGCTCTGCTTGCTTTGCAAAAGGAAATGAAGTGAAAAGGAGAAACACTGTCCTTTCTGTGCCCGTGTTCTGCTGCCATGAAACTTAGCAGGGCTTTAGATTCTTTGGTGGCTTCAGCGTTGGAACTGTCCGTGCCTAACAGTAGGATTTGACTGCTGTGTAACTAAGGATGCAGTCCTATGCAAATTTTGGCAGAAAAAAGGACTTCTAGAGTGGGAATTATGTGCCCTTTTCTCTCTGACCTTGCACAGAATTGCACCTTCAAGCTTGGATCCCGAGTTTCGCCTGAAACATGCAAGACCAAATGCAAGACACTTCAGTGAGGAAAATCAGGCTTGGACCAGGGATGTTCTTGCTGTTGCATGAGCTCCCTTCATACAATTAATTTTGCATATAACTGGTTTGAGCATCTGGGTGGAGCAGTGGCACTGCCTTTCCCGTCCGCGGCTGCCTGGTGTGCTGGCCAAATATTCCAAAGGGCAATCATTTTAAGTACACCCATTTTTGAGCTGTTGTGACCTGGTCCGCTGCCTTACCTGGACATGTAGACCATTCATTTGAGCAGTCCATCCAAGCAGCATAACATCTGGGTAGAGGACTAGATGGCACCTCCTCTTCCATGAGTAAAAATCACATCTGGTGATGATTAGCTGGATGTGCTGCAGCACAGGAAAGCTGCATTCTGTTAGTTCCCTTCTCCCATGTACCACTTACTCCATGATTTGTATAAGCAGCTATATATAGGGGTTAGCTGACTGAAGTAATTCTCACATTAGCTCAGTTTCTCCTGGGAGATTACAGAAACTGCTGCAGTAAAATGCATGTGTAATATTAAGGACAACTATTAGAAGAAGAGCACCCAGAAAAAGGATTGTAAGTTAATTCTGCTTCCTAAGCTCTTCTTAAAGTAGATTGCTTCCTTTAAAAACACACACACAAACCATATTCTTTGGTGGGTCAATGTCATTGTCACCCTGATTACAGTAAGAAGTTTGTGATTTTTAAAAATGTTTTTAGCACAAAACAATGTTGATGTACAAAAAAGGATTTGGGGTAGCTTCTTTTTACTAAACATTGCAGCATCCCTGTCCATCAGAGAAACTATCAACAGTATTCTGTGTTGGGACTGCAAAAGGAGGTGCTTTTATTTGAAAGGCAGTGCAAGACAAGTCCCTTCTGCCCTGCTCAGCAAGTGCAGCCAGCTAGCAGAGTTGCCAGTTGACTAGCAAGTGTTCCTGTGTTTCTAAGAGCAGCTTGCTTTGCAGACATGAGCTAATGCGGCTTTCCTGGCATGGAGGTGACCATCATCTCCTGTGAACGTCTGAAGAACAAACTGCTGCTAAAATCACTGGAAGGGGCATATTAAAAAAAATTAGCAACATTTGCTGTTAGTGCTAATTATCAGTGAAACTTTATGTAAGGTGACAATCCTTAATCCACTTACCTGAGAATATCTCAGTGACGCTTACTTTTGAGTAGACATGTATTGCACTGTGAAAGATTTATTTATTGCTCTCCAGGAGTGCTTCCAAGGTGTTAAGAAAGCAAGGCAATACATTCACAGAATGTAACAAACTCTATATAAGAAAGAAATGATAGGCAGCTCATTGTGTGGTTTGTCTGTCTTTTACTCCCTACAGATGATGGCCTGTTTGGCAGCTTGCCATGGCTTGTTTCTCTCTCTGTTCCCCTTAATCCTCCTAGCACTGCCAGCACGGATCCCAGAGGCCTTTGTTAGACTTCCTCATTCCCTGTGTCAGCACTATTTTGGCAATTAGTCTGCTGGGCTGGTCAGCTCATGAGGGATCCTGTCCCATCCCTGGTATCAGATTGCCAAATAGATTAAAGTTTCCGCAGCCTTATGAATGTGAAAATGTGTTCCCAAACTTTAAAAACTTTTTAAAAACTGTCCTCTATTGAGGCATTGTCTCCTCCTCCTCATGCCCATCTTAAGTGCTTCCTTTGCCAGCAGTACAGGGTCTGAAAAGGTTGCTTCCATCCTGTCCCTAAAGCTCCTTTTCTCCTGCGGCCTCCAGCCCACTTTTGGCCCCCCGCACCCTCTGCATGCTAGCCTCTTGCCCCCACTGGCTTCCATTGTTAGCAGACAGATGTGGATATGGGCTACAGAACAGCAGGTTTATTCAAGGCAGACAAGTGAGGCGGATCGCTAAAGTGTATAAATGGCAAAGCAGAGTGGTAAAGCTGAGGAGGAAACCATGCAAAATTCCTAGCAGCAGATGTTCACTCCTGTGTACCTGCACGGATCCATCAGGAAAGAAATGCAAATGTGTGCATGGGGTTCATTCTTTTTTATGAACTTTTTTAAATTGAAAAAGATTTGTATTGAAAAATAAGAACTCCTCCTGAGGCAGAGGCTGCTGAAAAGGGATATGGGAGAATGGTGGCAGCAAGATCGCAACTCTCTAGCCAAGGCCAGCAAGTCATGATAAAACCATCCTTCCAGATTCTGATGTCACACCAAGCCATCATGAGAACAAGCTGCTCTAAACAAGCTTGCGAAAAGCAGGAGTTCTCATGGTATTTTGTTTATGGAAATGAATCTCAATGGAGAAACTGCATCAGGTTCGAATACCATGCTAAGCCATTCTGCAGCCATCCAGAGTAACATCTAGGGTGGCTGTAGGGGCGATAGGCAAACCAGGTCGGCACGTCAAGGGCAGCTGTAGAAAGAACAAGCACAGGAAATGTCGGCACTGCCAGTTCTTGTTCTTCAGATGCTTCAACTGACTCAAGTATGTTTTTCGCTTAGGCTGGATTTGGTTATGGCTTGCCAATATCACGCCTCTATGCTCAGTACTTCCAAGGAGATCTGAAGCTCTATTCTCTAGAGGGTTATGGGACAGATGCGGTTATCTTCATAAAGGCATGTCATTTACTACCTATTTTGACAACCCTTTTTCTATTTAAAGTTCAGAATCCCGTAATACCCAGTTATATTAATTTTGCACTGCTCTCTCTCTTTTCCCTGAAGGCTTTATCAACGGAATCTGTTGAAAGGCTGCCTGTGTATAACAAATCCGCTTGGAGACATTACACAGCGAATCATGAAGCCGATGACTGGTGTGTCCCAAGTAGCGAACCGAAGGACATGACAACATTCCGCAGTACATAGCAGGATGGGACAGACTTGCTAAGCTGTAGAAGGCCCAGAGCATGCCAGATCATGTCGGCTGGTTTGCGTTCTGGCTTGGTCCAGCACTACTTTTGTATAGGGGAGCATACATTTCATGAAACAGAAGCTAAAAACCACGTGTCTTTCTCTAGTGTATTGTGCAGTGTTCATTTTTAAAAGTGAATATTCTGCTTTGCCTCAGCAGCTGGGTATGGTGTACACATTCTAGATTTGATATAAAGAGACCAATGCACAGCTTGTTCAAGTATTGTATTATTTAAATATCAAGCAACGAATGAAACATTCATGGGATGTACTATATCTTTATAAATCTCTGGGAATCAATCCATTGTGCTAGCACAGCACTTTCTTCTCATGGACTCCAAAAGTGCTTTACAATGTGAGAGATACTAGGTAAACAGATCATCATGTTTTGTTTAAATATTTCTTGGAATCAACAGTTCATTATTTCTGTTAATTGCTCCAAGCAATCAGCTATGTACCTTTAAATTTTGCACATAGTTCAACTAAATTTAAAAGCAGTTGGGTTTGGTTTATTTTAACGGAAAATTAAGCACATACCACTAAAATGAATGGCACTTGAAAATACTGAACTTTGGCTGGATCATGTTTTCCTACCCTGGGAAATTTTAATTAAGATCTTTAACTTGCAGTACTGTGTAAAAGTGTTATTAATAAGCAGATTAAGCTGAGGTAATTTAATTTTTAAAACAGTATTTGCCTCAGTTTAAAATTGTCAGACATTTTGTATTTAGACATTTGTCAGTAGCTACAAATGAAAAAAATTCTAAGCACCAAGAGCCACTGATTTCAAATAGAGAGGTTACGCAGGTCTTCATCAGTCCAAATCTATACATTCAGAAGCAGCTCCTATTTATTAGGGACTGTTCCCAGGATAAGTAGGCATGCGTTTGCAAATTTACTCTCCTGTAGAAATCAACTTTTGACTGACTATTGCTACTATGTTTTAGGCATATCAGTGATACTATCATTAATACTTCACTAGCTCCAAAATACAGCAGGCCTTTGGTTGTTAAAGCAGTTTGGTCACTATGCACGCTGCTTTTTTGACATCTGATTGCTGTGGATTTCTTGCTTCGCATGAGATGGGCTCACTTGCTTAGAAATTGGAGCATTAGTAGCATTTTGCTACTCCACATTCTGTTCAAAGTTCTAGCCTTCTCTATGTATTTAACTGCTTATTGTCTCCCCACCTCCTTCCTTACAGATTTGACTAATAACCCAGGTGAACTAAGGTCATAGCCTTAAACCACTTCCATTTGACTGCAGTTGAATTCTGGTATATTTGGAAATCAGTTATTTCACAATTTTAGAGCACATTCCCATCTGCCTACTCAGAAGTATGTTCTACTGTGTTAAAATGAAATTAATCCAAGGAAAATGGATAAAGGAGTGTAGCCTTAGACTATAATCTTAAAAATGCTTAGTGGGGAGTATGCCCTATTGAACTCAGTGAAACAAGTGCTCTGTCAGTGAACTGAATTCTAGAAACCAAAAGAAAAATTGCAACTCACTGAAGGGCTAGCTAATAAATTACGCATTCATCCTGAAGAAGTTATTCAACAGGTGGTCCAGTTTAGTCATTACTGGAACACATACAGCTTGCAATTCTTGCTACAAGCCCAGACTTTTTAATTTGGCTGAGGTATGTTTGTTACTAGCAAACATTCTTTGCTTCATGAATTATACAAACTTAGGCCTGTGTGACTATTTCTTGCTACTATACTTAATATTCATTGTATGTAACATTCAGTGCTAAATCTTGGTGTATCACTTCCAGTGGAAATAGGCAAATTCCAGTCAGTCTGATCATAGGATACTTCATGAGCTATGATCTTTAACACTATGGCTTGTTGTGGATTGAACTACCCCAAATTAATCTTTAATTAGTTCTTAGGGTAACTTTAGGTTGTAAATTTACAAACCAGCCATGGCTTCAGGTTCCCATGTCATGGAGCATTCTACAATTGCACAAATCGGAGGTTTTATTTTCAAAGTAGCCGTGTCCTGCACTACTGCTTTGTAAATTAGGTCACAAGAAAGATGGAGGGATCCCTACAATGTTCCCCCTTTCATTTTAGACTCTCTGCTGTCCACAGATTGTTTCTATCTTTAATTTACATGCATGAGTTCAATTATTTAATTTCTGCCCATAATCCTCTGTTAACATGCATTTTCTGGCATTAAGGTAGTTTTAGGCAGTTAGCACAAACTAGGCAGAAGCCAGTGAGGCAGAGAAATATAGAGCAGTTCAGACCTTTTAACACCCAGGGTCACAGTGTGTGTCTGCTGGGGTGGCAGGGAGCCCACACGTGCACACATTCATATGCAATTCATATATACCACTCACCCTCACTAATGTATATGCTCTAGTATTAAATTTTCTAAAGATGGGGCTGCATAACTTGTACTGCATTCTTTGATTGGGTGGGAGTAATTTGTCTGGCTGAACTCTCTCTACACACCTTTATACGCACACTTAATTGCTTATAGCGTCAACATTTCCTCTTGTCACCACTAAAACAGGAAAGTTTCAGGAACTGACTCAGTGGTTCTTGTGGAAAATCATCCTGGATACCCTTTTCAAGAACCATAGCACTCCTCCTCAGAGAGTTTCCCTTTTGTGGGGAGGAGTGGTAGCTGCAGATGCTGGGCATCCCATTGGCTGCCAAACGAGGGTGGGTGTACTTCTTGCATCATGAATTTATGGCCATAATTCTAACTACATTTTACTCAGGGAAAAATACCTTCTGACAATAATGGTTGCATTAAATGTGTTTTGAGTGGTGGGCAAAACCAGACTTACATTTTTTGGAGGAATCCATTTTATTGTAGCAGGAGATCCCCCAGCTGTTCCCAATCAAGAACAAAGATTGGACAATAAAATGTGCTCTAAAGATTAAAGATTTCTCTTAATACAGCCAATAGCAGCCCAGTAAAGCAACTGTAAGGCCCTCACCAAGCCTACAGAACTTTGTTATTTGGACCAATCTTGTTTGGAAGCAAACATTTTTATTACATGAATGGTGAGTCAAGAACATTAGGAGATGCAATACTATAAAAATAGTAACATGTAGCATGCGTTTACCATTCAAGAAAGTTTGACAGAATGAGAGTGAAGAAGGGACAGACTGGAATTTCCCAGAGTGAAATTTTAATTCCAGAAGCACACATTTAAAGCTCTGGCCTTGTTCTAGAGCAGAAACTGCAGATAGTCTGTCTATCAGACCGGACTGCATCAGCAGATACTCACGTATCCAACACAATTTGCATGCCGTAACACTGGCTATGCATGCAATTGTTCTAGCTGTATTGGGGTGATAACGAGCATCTTCAAACATTTAACTACTGAAAGGTTAATTTCCTACCAGTTGTTTTTTCTCTTAAGTGTTCAATCATTGGTATTCACTTGCCATCATTTTCAAGTATGATTCTCTATAATACAGTATTTAAATACTGTACTCTAATACAGTATTTCAGAAAAATATAATGCACCTTTATAGAGATGGTACACCTGCTGCTGATAGTAGAGCCAGGCTTAAAATGATTGTAGCTCAAACAAAAGAAAATAACTCACACCAGACATTTTGTATTTACTAGAAATTTAATCTTATACTGTGAAAATAATTTTGGCTTGCAAGAAAATAGCTTATGGTGATTTTTGTAAAAAATAAAGCATTTTTAAAAGAGATCAAGCTTTCAGCTGATTCTGTGGGTAACTGCTGCTATTTCAGTTCCATGTATTATTGTGGAACCCCCAGGCTGGATCGATTTACACTGGCTCACTTGCACTGGTGGAAATGGACTTCCCCTCCCCTCCTTCCTATGGCTACCTCTCCAGCCCTCCAAAAATGATACCTGAGCTGTCAGGAGACACTGTTGACTGGCAGGAGGGAGGAACTTCAGTATTCAGGGCAGGGCAACAAATATCCTGGACCTAGCTCAATATGTATTTTTTTGCTGCAAGATAGCATGCTTCTGTTCCATAATTGTTAACAATCCAGAATGCTTTGACTATTGGGTTGTATAGAAATAAAATGCTATTGCACATCAACATCAAACAATGTTCAACAACTTATGTTAGTTACTAGTGTAAAGGTTGGCACTTGATCAAGAGTGCCACTTGTAAGATCATTAATACATAGTTCTGCATCCTCACTCGAATTATCTGAGGGAGCACCCATTTTTGTTACTCAGCTCAGGTCTTCCAGAGCAAGAATCTTGTAAATGCTCTCACCTTCTGAAGTACAGCAAGTTGTTCCAGGTATGGTATTCCATGGAACTCTTGCCAGGAATGCTCACCTAAACAAACTCTTTGAAAAAACAGTATCTTTCCTTTAATAAGCTTTTTTTTTTAAAGATACAATGAGAATTCTGGAGTAAGCCAATGAAAAGCTCATTTTGTTTCAATTTTTGTGCCTTTTGGATTATGTGAGCAAGAGTCAGAAAGTATTAAATTATTTTGTGACCAAGAACAAGGCCTACTAAGTCCCATCAGTATTTCAAAATAGGTCTTTTACACTGATTTTAGTTCTATCAAGACTGCTGCACCTGACTTGAATAGTGGAGTAAGTTCCTTTGTCAGCAGTGGTCCTACCTTGTACAAGCTGAGCTTTTTTTGAAACTGCGTTTAAAAACTGGATTTACTGCAAACTTCAGAGATTCCCATATGCACATAAGCTACATGATTTTTAAAAATTAAGCTTATGTTTTGGACTCTTTCAAAGCAACATAGTAGGATATTGCTAAAAATACAATTTGTCCATCCATCTAATCAAGTAAAAGGTTGATAGGAACATTCATTTCAAAATTACTCCTCAGATCTTTAACGTAAGCGTGTAGGTATGGACCTCTAAGGTGCCCTTCTGCAGGTGGAACCTCTAGATCAGCTAAGGATTGCACAAAACAAAACTACAAGGGTTCACATGACAATACTAACATATTTTTCTCCTTCCAATCACTGTTCTTTGAATTCAAGCTAATATTACCATCATGTTGTGACCAGTTTAAACCTCTTTATTTTGCCAGTTGCTCACTGACAGGATTTCTATTTGGCTATACAACTAGCAGCTTTCAATGTTCTATTACAAAATTATTTTCGTCTCGTTACGAGAGTATGCCACTAATGCATGTACTAATTCCTCCACATTACTGTCATAACTAAAAATTCCAAAGAACAAGTTCCTTTTTTCTGAATGAAATTTATTCCATTTTCAAAAGTGTCACTTTAATGTAGTGTATTTTTCTACAACAGCTTGCACTGTTACCCAATAGATGGCATGTGTGTTTTACACTATTCCAGAGAACAAACCCTACTCATGAAAAGGAAGACATATTGTAATCTACAGTGCAATTGCATACAATGCAGAAATCCCAGTGCCTTATTGATGCTTTTTCAGAGAATTCCTATTTTGGAAGTAAGTCTGGAAGACCAATTTCATGTAAAAATTAGCAAAAATATAATTTTGGTCCTCAACTATCTGGAATAGGAAAACATAATGCAAGAACTACAATCTGAACTTATCCATCACATGAACTAAACAACTATTACATACAAAAGTGTATAAAATTGCTTGATAAACTTTGAAATCCTGCTTCAACATACAACCATTTAGAAAATTACGTGTTATTTTAGAAAATAAGAAACTAAGAAGTCATGAATTATATTACTACAATATGTTTTCAATTTAAAATGAACTCTGGAAAATACAGGATTTTGAACACTTCATTAAATTTGATTAAATTAATTTTCTATTACTTTTAAAAACTCATTTTTTCTCTATACAGCACTAGTGACAACAAACTATCTCCAATAGAACATAATGACCTGATACTGCTTCTATACCAGTATCCACCCAAAATTATAATGTAATTTGTATCATACCCTATTTTTCCAAAACTGTATATACCACTTTTCATCAGACACTTCAGAGAGTGAGAACAGCTGGACACTTATATACATATTATTTATGAAAAAGTTAATTTACTTTCCATTAGTACAAGTTAATGAGCTAAATATAAAAATTGAAAAATATTTCATTTAAATGAATCATATAAATGCGGAAGTATTATGGAAACTGCAGGTAAAAAAGCCTATGTTGTAAAACTATCATTTCCCCCTCCCTCCTTCAAAATTATACAGTAATATACAGTTGTTACACTTCTTTAAGTGGAAGTAAAGTCTGCTAAAATAAAGAAGCATTACACTGCTGTAGCGGCAGCTTAGCCCGGGAGACTGCACCAGGGTAGGTAACTCGCACATTGGTGTTAAATGATTTTAGCAGCTTGATTCTACAGTGGCTACCACTCTGCCAGTCCTCCGAACTTCTTTCTCTTTCTTTTGAAACTTTTCTTTCTGTTTCTCCAGTTTTTCTTGTGCTTTTTTAATATCTTTAATTTTCTTCTTAAGCATTGATCGATCGTTTTGACTGCTTACTCCCAAGTTCTTTCAAAGAAAAAGTAGCATTTCATTAAATTCTAGAAAGTAGCAGTGTTTGCAACAGCAACAACAGTAGCTTAATGTGGCATGAATTTTCATGGATAAACATATTTTAGTTATATACATGTAGTAATTACCACAACAAAAATGTACAAATTATGTTTCTCTGTACATAACATAAAATTTAACAAATATATTAAAATAAATATAAATATTTAAACATGTTGAAAAGAGACTGCTGTAAGGAAAAGGATAGCTTTTTAAACACATGGGCACTGACAGAAATTTTGCAAGTAGTACAGATTAACTGTAAGAGAGCTGCCTAATATTATTTAGAGTTACTGTAATTTCTAAATACATTGCAGAGTATCCAGTGGTTGTAATATGCCTGCCTCAGTTCCATTGACTAGTGGAAACAACTGTGAATGCAACTGGAAGCTACAGCTTCCCAGCAGAACCCTGAAAAAAGCAGGTCTCCTTGAAGTAACTGTAGTTCTTCGAGAGGTCAAAGGGCTGGGCTCCTGCCGAATAATAACTGACCAACTCTGGAATCTTCCCAACTGAGCTCCACACATGCCAGCAGAGCCCATATGTGTGATGCGCAGAGACCACGAAGAAGAACTAGCCCAAATCAGTGCTTCCAGAGTAGTACAAGGCCGCAAAGTCCACTTACACAAGTTCTGCTGACTTGGCCCTCCTGAGGAAGTGCTAGTTTGAACTAGTTTTCAGGACTACTCTCTGAAGCATTAACTTTCTGTTGCATGAGCAGTATTTCCACTAATGCAAAGTTATAACTTACCACAAGGAATGTTTTGCATTTTCCTTTATATATTTAAAATAGAAGAAAAAATACTGCCCTGCCTTTCTGATCTCAATGTATTACTCAAATTGTCTTACTTCAATCAAATTTACAATGTGTGTGTGAACCAGTAAGTGTGAACAGGACTACAGAGATATGCCTGCAGTAATTACTGGGGCTGTAGGAGCTAAATAAAATATTTCACTAGTCATGGAAGTTGCTCTCAGGTATATCCGTATTTGTTGTAACTTAGTTATATCCTAAGTTAAATTCTATTTGTTTGAATGGGTTCGACTCAGATTTAGTTCTACTTTGAATAGACCCACTGAAATCATATGCTTGCAAGGTGGGGGGCTGGGAGACCCCTGGCATTCTTCAGGTCATGCTGGAGCCTCAATCCTCCTCTATGTGTCTCAACAGTATGTGCTCCAAAGTTGCATTTGTGGCCTCAGAGCTGCCACCAGGATAGAAAAGCTAAACAGAGAGCATTCTGTGGATGGAGGTCCTGCTCCAATTCTAGAATATATTTCTGAGGTCGCAGCTTGGCGTTCAACTTATCCTATGGCCACTTCGATCAAGCAAGCAGTCACAAGATTGCACCCTTAGTGAGGTATATGGTTAGAATCTAAAAAACCAAGTGCCTATTTCAAATAAGATACTTGATTATCCATGTAAGAAATATTCAAACAAGGTACTCCGTTTGTCTCTCTCAACAGTAACAAACTTCTCTATCCCCAAGCAACGTATTCCTAAATTTGAGAGAACTTTCAAATACTATGCTGCAGCACAGAGGATTGGTATTCAAAGGGAATTCATTCTGGGTACATGTGAACCTTTGAGTGGACCAAAAGTAGTGCAATGAACTGTTCAAATCCTCCCTCAATCATAAAGGTCACCAAAATGTGAATGTCACATACTAAGCTCCTCAGAGAAAGGGCGGATTATAAATTTGACTGCTAAATAAAACTTATGTGCTCACAACACATATGAAAAGCAAGTAACAGGCTTAGCTGATAGCTGGGTGTAGTATAATTTTTAACCAGCAGATGGCAACATTAGATAAGAATAGAAAGTCACTGGCTATTTTTGAACTTACCACTATACCACACTTTTGACATTCCTGCATCAACATAAGATACACTGAAAATTCTTATTCAACCAAAATAAAGCCTTTCGAGTGAACATATTTTATGTAACAGAAAGTGTAGGCTAAAATCCACTCACCTAGGAGAAAACTTCGTTGAACTCAGTGGAACTTCTCTAGGTAGACATACATACATAGGATTGTACACACTTAGCAGAAAAGTCAATCCTCAAAGTTATCTTACATTATAAACCTGAGCAAGCAGTTTCCTGAGAGGTCCCCCTGAGTCCAATGGGATTAATTCTTTAGTAAGAATGCAGGAGTGCAGCCATAAAGGATGTGTACTGCAATCTTCATCATTTGGAGCTATGCAACTTTCAGATAAAACCATGCATCCCTTTGTCTTAAGAGATCAGGGAGAATGTAAAGCCAAGCTAAGGCTTCAACCCAAAAAAGGCATAGAAGAAAACTAGAAACCACCCATCCTTTTAAAATGAATCTTTTATCTAGAAACCAAAAGTAAGGAAACAAACTCAAAATTAATAGGAAAACAGAAAGAAAAAACAAATAGTGCAGTTTTGCCGTAAAGGTATTTTCCTGTTTTAACTAGTAACTTTTTTTACCCTTGGCAGCCCCACATTTTCCACATTCAGAACTATTTCCAGGATTAAGGAATGGAAGTAGAGAGAGTAAACAAAATATATTAGTGCCCTGCAAGAGTCTATGCTTCCCACCAAAACTTCTACTGATCTCAACCAGAGCGTGAATTCAGTCTGGGACCCAGCAAGCTTACCTTCAACTTGTCACTGTCAAGCAGCATTAACTGTTGTCCATCTATATTCTTGGCTGTGAATTCTGTGATGTACTGCTCCATGTTCATTCCTATCAACCAATGGCAAACTTGTTGTGTTGTCCATTCAGAAATGGGTCTGCTATGCCACTGGTTTTGTTTCCCTGTACCTGATGGTTCATCATCTAGAGTCTGACCAAACAAGATAGGGGTTATAGACATTTAAATAACTGATTTTAATATTTTAAAATAACTAGCATTCTGATGTTTAAAATCCTCAGACTTTCACAGAGATCTGGTTTTTCAAAATCTATGTCCATGTTCAAAGAAAACTAAGTAACTAGACCTTTGAGAATGGAACCTGTGTCCCAGTCTCATATTTTAGATTAGCATATTTTGTGAGAGATGAAATTTTTACTATGTTTTCATCTTGAGTGCAGCAGGTCTTCAGTGTGCAAGTGGGACTGCTAGGTTAGATGTTTTTATTGGTTATTCTACTGTGGTTTTTACTGTGTTTTAGTGCATTGTTTTATTCCTGTTTTAAATTATGAAAGTAAGCCACTTTGAATGCCATTTTTCTTTGTAAAAGGATGTGGCACAAAATAAATACAGAATCCTGAACATCTTCATGCAAATGTAGACTCTAGTAAGTAGATAATGAAGTGTTACCATCCAAAATTCTGGCCAGCTATAATATTTTAGGCACTTTTTGAGAACTTATGGCTATCATCGCTCACTCTATGACCAAACTGACCAAATGTCAGAATGTTTACAATAACTTCTGGTTTTCTAGATGCAGGGCTCTGTATTTGTCATATATAAAAAAGTCCACTTCTAATACTGTTTTACCATACATGCACTATGAAATCCCCTTGAAGCCAAAAGTAACCTAATGCAAAAGGGAAGCTAATGACTACTAATGAAATCCGGTTTCTGAGTGAGCACTATACTAGAGGCAAGGGGGGGAAAGCAGGCTTTGTTTCTACTGACTTGGGCAGATGCTGTCTGTTGCTGAACTCATTTGTGACCTTGAGACTCAGTTATGAAAACTGAACAGATAATGTATGCAAAGAATTCCACCTTGTTTAGATGTGTACGTAACTGCAAAAAGCAAAGATGATATATCAGTTATATTTTCACTGGAGTCCAATGGTTTGTCAATACTAGTTCTCTGAGAACAGGCAGGTAACTACCACCCACCTCCCCCCCTTTTCTGTCACTATTATGCTTTCCAAACCTAGAAACAACTGGCCATTTGTTTGTCTCAAGTTAACATCATGCTATCTTTGCAAAAGGCTGTATTATTTGTTTATTATTCAGTGTCATACACTGAGAACACAACTCGTTCAGTATGCCAAGAAGTCAAGTTTTACAATACAATTTAAGACTCTGTTCAGTATCCTTGTTTGTGGGACTTCATTATTTGCTCAGATCAACATAACTGCACCTGCCATAAGAGCTATAATAAAATGAATTCTATTTTACCTATACCATTATACTTCCAACTCCAGCTGTGACTGGTTTGACAAAAAGTGGTATCAGATCAACATCTTTCCTCTTAGACTTCCATTTTATTTGCTAGATAGTGTCAGTGCCTTGTGTATTTAAGAACAGTATTCTGTTTTGTGTGGTCCTTTTGACTCAAAACGTATTTCTACCTTGCATTCACCATGTGGTAAAAAATATGGATGGGTTCCAATTTAAACACAACTAAACTATACATGGATATGGAATAAAACACTACAGGTTACTTTAAACTTTTTGCTGCAAGTATTTGTCAGGCTGAGAGGAAAATGAGTCCCTTTTTCAAAATGAAAGTAGCTTACATAACTTCAAATAACCTCTCCATCGCTCTTCAGCACTTCAGACTACTTTCAACATAACCTTAATGTACTGGTTGTATGAACTTAAAAGCAAAATAACTTTCAAAAATGTAATATAAACAAGGCATTGGCAAACAGAGTCTATGAATACCGAACACCTCTTTCCTTTTTCATGTCCAAGCATCAAAAGACTGAATTTTTAAACATGTTAAGTTAGTATGTTCAGAATATGCAAGTAGTCAAACACCACGATACTGCAGATTATCATAAGGGCTCTAACTCATCCTTCCTTCCAAGATAACACATATTTTTTCTACAGATGAAGCAAAGATCAACTCGATGATAGCCACTGCTGGTTCCAGGATTCTGAGGGTCCTCTCACAAGACACCTCCTTCACAGGGTCAACTTCTTTGCTATGATCACCAGCCAGAGTCTCAGCTTTTTTCTCAGCACTGCGACCACCTGCTTGACTGACAGGCAAAGTGCCAGTGATTAAGTAGTGGTGATGGTAGGAAAAGCAGCAGCGTCTCATGTTCCTCCTCCTTACCACCACTGCCTCCACCGTTTCCACTTAAACTATGCCTCTGACACTTAGTGCAGGCCAACTTTCCAGGCAAGGCACCTCTGCCCCATCTTCGCCTTCCCTGGGGATTCAGTAACTTGTTTGGAGTGGCTCTCAATGGACCAAACACTCCCCAGTCTACCAATATTGGCTTCCAGCCCTTCCTTTTCACAGACAGATGACAAGGCAGCCATGGTGACTTGTGCAGAGCCATCCCTGCATCTGTGCCTGATGGCCAAGGCCAGACCATAATATAGAGGGACTGTTTTATCCCCCACACTATCCCAAAGGCAAGGCATGCTTGAAGGGGAAGCAGCCAGTTTTGGGTGAGAGGTACAGCTTCTTTCGAGAAAGGACAGCACCTACAGCTTCTCCTCATCACTACGTATTATAGTCAAAAAGACATTTCAGTTTAGAAATGAGTAATAAGGTATCTGTATTCCGGCAGATGCATCATCACATACTATTCACAGAAATATGAGCAGGATGCTCATACGAAGTACACTGCACTAGCTGGTACAGCTATTCATCAACAAGCAGTTTTCTTGCTTATCAGGAATCTATTTATAATATACTTGATTTACAGAATCAGTTTTTTCTTCAGGAGTGTCACCAAACATTTCTAGAGGACAGGTTTTTAAAATGTACACTTTTACATGGCTAAAGTTAAGTCAGTGGCTAAGTATTTAAAGAGCAATTTTCTAAACAGCATTAGTTCAGGAAATCACCCTAAAGTATAGGGTCTCACCAATTATTATGTTTAACTTTCCCTTAAATATTAAGATTTTATATTAAATATAAAAAGGAATACAATTTAAAAGTTAAAGCTTCAATCCCCCCCCCCCCCTACATCTCTTCACACATTACCCAAATATCCCATGCAGGCTGGGGCAACCAAGGCATGTAGAGGGCAGGAAGGGAAGGAGACGTGCACTCATGAGACACTGCTTGTAAACCTAAGTATGAAGGGAATTGTGCACTAATACAAAGCGCCTCAGTTTAAAGATTCAAAGCTTGTTCTATTTATACAAATAAAAGAACAAACAGTAAGTCTAGCAGGGATAGTTAAACATTACATACAATATATTGAACTAAACGTTGGTAAGGGGCAAATAATGCTTTAAAGTTGTGATCCTTTTCTAGGCATGTATTAACATTAATCTATACAAATATTTAAGGTGCAGTGGTAATCTACTGTCTTCACTTTAAACAAATCCAAATGCCATAATGTAGTCTCAATGGTGACATCAACAGTATGTGCAGACACCCTGAAACTCACCTCAGTTGAAGAAAAGGTTAAAGTCTGTAAACGCCCTGAAAGATTTGACTCTGGCACTAACCCTGACAGATCACAACTTGGCTTACTATGGTATGAATCATCTATGACAATTCTTCTCTGCAAACAAGTAAAAAATATTGTTTAGTTAAATTACCCCTCGGAATAATAAATCACAAGGAGACAAAGCAACTAAACAAATTAAATGTACCTAATCATTTTGTAGCAAGTTTGAGCAAACTACACAGTCATTTATATGCCATTCTCTCCCGAGTTGAGATATATAAGCCTCAGGTTCCTTCCAACTGGTCTGTCACACCTATTTGTATCTTGCAAGATCTTCAAGTTGCTCAAGGTGTTTTTTTTATCTGATTCTTGTTTCAGGTTGAGAAGTAATTTCTATGCTAGAGTCAGTCCTAGTCCAGAATTTTTTTCCACTCTTAGTTAATAGACAAGTCAGATAATGGCAGGTATTTTATTATTTAAGAAAAAAGACTATAGCCAGATATTTAAAATCAAAGAGCCCACCCTCCTTAATGAATATGCTTAATTACATAGTCATTATCATGGCAAGCACACATGTAGTATCTCTATTTCTGATGCACTGACTCAACCACTTCATGTTGATAGCATAATTCTTTTCACTTCACAACTCCCACTACTGATTTCATTAAAAAAAAAAATCCCTGATTTTTTAATTCTCTTACTAGGCAATTGTCCTCAGTAGTACAACAATACTGTCATTCAAATAGAAAAAAAATACAAGTAAAATCTGTAAGACATACTACTACTATGCAAGGCGTAGATTAATATGCATGGTTAGTACTTTAAACTGGGTATTCAAAACAGTCTCTCTTGTAGCATCATGTTACAAGTTAAAGGTAATACTGAAGAGTACTTTCACATTTCCCTAACCTTGCATGTTGAATCCAAGTATCTTAAATTTGAATTCCTTAATGACATGAAGGGAGGGGTAAGAAATGCAGACAGGTTATATTTTGGTCTTAATATGCTGAAAAATATAGATTAACATAGTGGCGGCATTGACAGAAGTTCAGATTTCCTGGATTTCTATTAAACAATATTATGCAATATTGTCCAGTCTAAGCACAAAACATTCCAAAAGGCTAGCACAGTGTAGGCAACATGATGCCCATGGCACCAATGTCGCCTGAGGCTACTTTCTTGGCTCAGGCTAAAGTGCCCACCCCTCCCTCTAACAATTTTAAGTGTAACATTTTACTAGCCACTGGGGCCCCTATGAAATAGGTTTCTGTTTGTTCTAAAAACTGTAAGTTCAAAGGAGTGTTTTAGCCTGTTGAGATTCAGACCCTACCTCCACCTTATACTCAGTCTTTTGGAAAGGTTATAGGTGCTTTGTCATACCTCCTATACCTCCATTTTGTGATGGCACCCAGGGCATTTTCTCAAGTTCCCCAATGTGCCTATGGCCTACCTTGGTCTAGCAGAATAATATGTATTTAACTGTTTTTCACTGTCTTAATGAAACAATGAAAGAATGCATTACGTTGAACTGCATACAATAGCACCTATAAATCAAAACTGCAGTTCATACCACTGAAATAGATGAATCTAGAAAAAATATTTTAACACAGATACACTATCTGTGCCTAGAACATTTATGTCAATATATACATAATATATTAGTAGAAACCAATTGTACTAATGTCTGTACTGTAGATAAATTCACCAGCCATGCTAAAAAGAGAATGCTCACGGCTGTTGCTCAGTGTTACCCAGGGAATGGGTGGTTCAAAGGAAAGTGTGCATGTGTGTGCTTCCATAAGTAGCAGGAGCTTTGGGATAGCAAAATGAAACCACTGAAGGCAACCCTGTCTACTTGCACTTAATAAAATATAAAATATCCCTTGTATTTAATACATTTAATGTTTTAACTAATTACGTAACAAACTGTTCAAACTGCAAAAATAATCTAATTCTGACAGGAAAACTAAGGGAATGTCCTTAACCACTTTAACCAGAAGCAAAACTAGATTATGATGACTTTAACATAGTTAAGGCAAAGAAAACAAGCAGGTCATTTGTGACAGATTATTTTGTAGGTACTATTGAATTCTTATCAGCATATCAAACACAATGCTATAGTTTTGGATGTTTCAGTAAGAGAGAATGTTCACTGAAGCAGGTATAAAAAATTACCCACTCTTTCACAACAAAAAGATGTAGAATAAGTGCAAGGTACTTCTTAATCCATGTATGGGGATTGTAAGTAGAACTGTAAACAGAAATGCACATGTGGAGGTGCAAGTCTCAACTGTTTGCTGACCCTGCCAGAACCAGAGATACAGAATTTGAAATATTCCAAGTATGAAAACTTACAGTTACAACAACTTTAGATTAAGATCTCACATAGAGGGCAGGTTTGCACACATTGCATTAAGCCATCCTGAGAATATGTTAAGCCACAGCAGGATGGCTCTTCACTAAATACACCCCAAGGATGTGGTAGACAAACAACTGTAGCTCCTTCCCAACCTCCTCCTCCCACCCACTCCCAGCACACATCCCATTTTGTGGACCAATCCCCACTCTGAAATCCCTTGGTATGCCAGCAGCCTTTTTACTATTGGTCCACTAAGTGTTTGGGTGTGTCTAGCCTCCCCGACCCCATGACAGATCAGTACCTGCTATACTTGCTCTGGTTAAAAAATCTACAAGTATAAAAATAAAAATGGTCAAACATAACATCACTTTGATGCTTTTTAAATGTTGTCTTGCACTTTGTCCACGGATAGTGCTTATTTTTTTGCCTGCCCAAGAAGGAGGTTTCATTCATAGAAAAATATAATAGGAAAGTAGGAAGGGGCCAGGAAGGCCGTCGAGTCCAACCCCCTGCTGCTGCAGGACACCTCGCTACACTCTCCCACTCAGATGGCTGCCCAGGTTCTTTATGAATGTCTCCAGTGTGGGAGAGCCCACCACCTCTCTGGGCAGCTGGTTCCACTCTCGTATTGCTCGGAAAATTCATCATCCCTCCCGTGTGCCACCCTCTGTGCCAACAGCTGTAGAAGCAGCACCATGCTGTAACACATTTACAGCTGTAAAAGTCTTCATCTCTTGTAGGCAAAGCTAAAATTGGGGCATATGAAAAGCCTAGTGCCTCACTGCATTAGAGAAGTTGAGTTCATAATACCCTTTCATATTCTCTCTTTTGCCCCCTACCTTAGTTATTTCAAACAGGTAGACCTCATTCAGAATGACACAATTTCTCTAAAGATTTCCTACATAGATTTTCCTGTTCTGAAGGTAGTTCTGAGACAGAGGTACCTAATGTCGAAACAAAGTGTGCTCTGTGAAACACAGATCGGCAAAAGCACTGCCTGGAAATCACCTGCTGTTCCCATAGTCAGAAAACCACACTCTCGTGCCTACATAGTCTACAGGCAGCAATAAGGAGGTCTTATACACCAAATGCTTAATTCATCACACTGCAGTGCAGTAGGTAACACCTCTCAAACAGGCAAATGAGGGATGTGTTGCATAGTCAAGTGGGAAAATAGGAAACACAGGAACAAAAACCAAAGAAGCAGAGAGAATATGCAGGGTGAGAGTATATGCAAACCCTCAAAACACTGAGCAACAATGCTCTGCTAACACCCTTGGTGGGAACACACGTTTGTGCCTAAGGCAATGGACAGGCGATCCTATGCTTTCACCCAGCATCTCCATGTCCCCTGGTATTACAGGTGTCCATAGTTAAAGAAATGTTATTGAAGCATCCCCACCCTGCTCCTCTCTAGTGAACGCCGACACAACATGGCTGCAAACTGAAGGCTGAAAATGCCCTTAAATGCACATCAGAACCATCTCCTTCTTATGAATTTTTATCTTATTAAAGCAAGTATAGGATAGAAACAGAACAGCCAAGCAGATAGCAAAATGGAGTAGGTATGTGATGGGTCAGCATAGATGAGAAAATAAACTACTAAGCAACTGAACCTTCTTCCTAGTGTTCTTCCTCCATGCCGACCTGTATGAAAGAACACAACTGGCACCAACTGCTTTGCAGGTGTTTCTGAACCAACTGCTTTCCTTCTTCCCACGCAAACAGTGGCAGGAGTGGCTTGTTAGGTGGCAGTATGCTACAGGGAAGACCCACTGATGAAGCACACAATGAGGCAGAGGTGGGCTGGGAATTCAGGCAGCACAAGCAACAGAGATTGGTGTTGCTGCAGAGGAGGAGGGAACAGGGAAAAACTTCTGTGTGCATTAACTCACTGAGTTTATCTCTTACCAGCCTGTGGGGAGAGATGACAAGTCACAGGTTCCCATGCACAGGCATGACTACTGTGGAGAGGACAACTGCAGCTCTATTTACTAGGAGGCCCTATTACTTGGAGGCAAGCAATGATGGGAAGAATGCACAAAAGGGGGGGGGGGGGGACTCAGTATAGACCTGTTGCACAAACAGCATGAAATTTTATATACTAAATAATTTTAACAGATTGTACAAGGCAAAGGGCTAAAGTACTGCCTATGTTATTTCTTTTTGAAAAAATCAAGGCTTTTTTTTTTATGAGCCTTTCAGAAATCTGGGTGTGTTTTGGGTTCTCGTTGTGCAGGACACAATGAAGACAGAACTAAATCTGGAAGAACTGCAGGCTTCTTAAGGACTGTGTCTAGATTACACACAGCTTGCTCAGAAGAGAAAGAAAAGGTGGGGGCGGGGGGGGGGAAGCTTGCTGACAAGTAAAGTGGCACATTGGGAGGTTTGAGGAGAATGCCAAGAGAAGATGGAGGCTGCAGAAGCACAGTCTATTGCGAGGTAGAGTCCAGGAAATGAGACTGCTTGCAAGGAGTGGCATGCGCTTTGGTCACTCTTTCTGAGTGACTCTGTAGCTCTTTTTGGCAACCCACAAAGGAACTGACCCACCAGGTCTGGAAGACACAATAAGCCACCATTGCTATTAAGTACCTTAATATATAGCATGGGTTTTCAGAATGGCTCATTCCAGAAAAATGAGCCACCCTGCCAAAATCACACTGGATTCAGATGAAACAGTAACCCATCATGTCTGATCAACCAAGGTGAGATATTATTTTACCTGAACCAGACCACTGGTAAAATCTGAATTAGCACATAGTGGGAGGTCTAATGATGCTGGAGGATAGGGGTGGAAAAGCAATTGTGTTTCCTCCTTCTTTACAGCTCCCTGGGTTTGCTGAAGAGCTGCTCTAATGGACTGAGGTGATTTAAATCATCAAGAAAGTTCATTTAAATCAAGTTTCCAGTGGAAACATGTTCATGTATTTCTTAAGCAATGATACAAATCTGACCATTTAGCCATATTCATTTACAACCAAATAGAGCATCATTTACACTGTTTCATGCTTATAAGCAGGTTTTACATCTCTTTGTCTCACTGTACATATTTTGCATGCTGTCTGTTTCACCTATATGTCAACACTGCCACATAGGGCATGATTATGGCCCTGGAAGTTTGAGATGCAATGCAATCCACGTACTTTCCCTTATAAATACATTCTACAGGTCAGGGGGCTTACTCTCAGACATGTAGGTATAGGGTTGTTGCCTTAGTATGAGAATCCAAAATGCAAATATTGTCTCCTCTTTTTCTTTCCAATGATGCTCCTTTCTTTTTCAATCAGCCTTGCCCTCACACAAAACAGGGCAGGAAACATTAACAAGATAGCCCTGGTGGATACATCAAACCATGGTTTGCAGTTAATTGTCAGAAAAAGTCTAATTATTAAACCCATTTTTAAGAAGTTTTTAAAAGCATTTATTTTTATTCACCCTGCTTTATTGTCTCTCTTCTCTGTTGGACCAGTTCCACCACTATGAAAGCACAGAGCAACTGTCTTATTTAACCTGTGCCATCACACATGGAGCTTTACTCAAAGAAGGTGCCAGTCCAGAATTCCCAAGAAGAGCTAAACTGAGCCATTTCAATTACATGAAAAACTGAAATGAATGCCTATATTCAATGGGTAAATTTGCTTTTATGAAACTATGCATAGGTTCAACATGCTTATAATGAGCACATACCTTTATTGTTTTTAAGTTAGAGATTCATTTAGTATTTTGTTAGGTTTTTTAAAGTAGATTTCATTGTTTGAATTCTAATATAAATTAAAACAATCAATATGATATTTTTTCCAAAGAATTGTCTGTGCTTATCCAAATTTAGAGGGGGGAGGATACGCTGGAGTAGCATGAGAGGTAACGTAGCGTGCTTCAGGGGCAAAGGGAATCAATGAAGATTGCCTCCCTGTCCACTTCCTCCAGTAGAACCTGAATTCATTCCTGGACCCAACCTAATTTGTTTTCATTGACTGATAATGCCATCCTATCCATGTCTACTCAGGTAAGTGAGTATAGGGTTGCCGCATGAGTCACTTTTCTGCATGAATGAAACTACAGTCACATTCACCCACCTTGCTAGTTGACAGCCATTAAAAGACAACTTGTTCCCTTAGTGTGTGAGGGAACTGCTTAATCCCCCACATCTACAGACACAAGCAGGAATAAAATTCATTAAGTAAGTTATTACCTTACATTGGTTAAAATGTTCAAGCTTCCAAGTTATAAATAACTTTACCAAGAACAGACAGAGAATAAGATTGGATGTAAATGTATACATAAGATGTCAACATAAAGATTAAAAGAGAATCTACAATAATTGGAAAGATTTGCAAGCTAAATTTGTTTTGTCATTGTTTCCACCATATAAAAAGGAAGAGGCATGTACAGCTTAAACAATCACTGAAAGACAAGGAGAAAGATGGAAAAAAAAAAAAAATAGAATGTTAGGTACCAAACTTCAGGTACAATGAAGCATGCAAACTGAAAGTGCTTGCCAAAGCCATCACATATACAGATGTTTTTAGAAAAAGTAGCATACTGGAAATGTTTAATTATACAACTTTCAACAAGAGGACCTTCATTATAATCTATTTATGGTACAAAACAGAGGAATCCAAGAATACCTTCCCTGTTATTGTTTAATGACAAAAACTATACTTAAGATGTTGCACTATTAAGACTTGAGGAAAAGCAATCATTTCATGTCTTACAAATAATATTGAAAAAGTGCATGGCTTTTAATAGCCTTTGTTGTTATTACATGCTGCCAAGTCAACGTCAACTTATGGTGACCCTATCTTAACTAGGAAAGTTGAAAAAAATAAGATGGTATAAATAAATGTTCAGTATGCTACAGATGCCTACTAATATTACACAGTCCATTATTTATTAAGATCAACACTGGCTGATTTAAAACAATTGGCAAGAAATGAGGTCACACAGATTATGTTTCTGAAACTAAGATTTTCAAGGTTTATCAGTCCTGTACAATGAAAATCAGGCAGTTGAACAGAAAAAGTATTTGTCATTTTTAAGAAAAAAAAAAAAAAAGACAACCAGCATGCACTTACACGTTTCTGCATTCCCATATGCTGTTCTTTATGAACTGGCAGACACTTAGTAAAGTCTTGTGTCCATCACTGATGAAACAGGTCTGCATGCTGGTTGTATGAATTTTAGTGATTTCTACTGTACTTCCAGTTACTAGCATTAGTTGTGCTATGATTTTACTGTTCTATTTTGAGAAGTGTGATGAATTAATTTAAGATTAATTTTAAGATTTTAATCTTTGAGATATTAATTAAAATTCTTATTTTAAAGAAACAGGAGTAGAAGAGAGGAAAAACATGCAGCTGAATGTGATTACATCCAGTTCTACGTGACTGCTTGGATCCAGGCCTTGCCTTCCATGAATTGAAGGACTCCTTCTATTCACAGAAGGTATTTAGTCCATCAAAGCCTTTGCACTGGAACAGGGGAGAAGGTGATCTTCACTAATTCTCCCCTTCCCCTACAGCCTCTTCTGCCCCCATAAAACTGCTCTGGAGGGTTAGGGCACCCTATGCAATAGCATATGAGGTAGCACGGGAGGAAGAAGGAATAGATTAAAAATTATCTTCACTCTTCCCACTAGCTGCAACCTCCTGAAAGGAACTCTACCCAGAGAGTACTCCTACTGAGAGAAGCAAGCTCTGGATCCAACACTATGTATTCTGGCAGTCAGACCTCTTGATTCTAGTGAAATGCTTTGCACTTTTATTATAACAACATATGAAACGGAAAATTCATGTGTGCATATATTTGGAGCGCTATGAATTGTGCTAAAACATCTGATAATTCTGCAAAGTACTATCTATTTAAATACTGCCCCATATTGATTGAACGCATACTTAAATACTGGCTTTCACAGCTTGCTGTGACAAGTTTAAGCAAAACCCGAACAACATTTAACTCCTGATCAACAACAACTGAATCTAAATGTGCAACAATGTATATACAAATAAGCTCCATTTACCTTGCTTCTGTTCTTTTCTTGGCTCTGTTCAAAGACAACATCATGTCCACCCTGGGAAAAGCTCAGAGTGCTACTAGAACTATGCTCTTTATGGCTGTCTCCAAACCAAGAGAAAGGCATGCAAGTGGGAATAGGAGAATCTGAATCTGATGCAGATAAGTTGTTAACAGAGTCTTCCAGCAATTCTCGGGAGCCCCTGAAATAATATAGTTTTCATAAATGATCTGTGAAAATCATACTGGGCCAAATGCATCTGACTTAACATTTGTATAGTTTAACATTCAATCTATGATTATACTGTTAAGTTTAAAACATCTAATGTTCTTCAAATTGGTGGGCTTTTATTACTTTTTAAAGCATTTTAGATGTTTGTTGTTACATGTTTTGTTTGAAAACTGGACAATAACTTACTGCTAGTTCTGAAAACCTTTAAAAGTAAATTGATTAGATCCATTTTTCTCTTCCAGAAGGCTGAAACTACTGACCCTCAAAACAATGAAAGCTATACAAAACTGATGACAGAAACTCATCTAAGATGCAATCCTATGCATGTTTAGACAGTGATACAGTTCCCAGCATTCCTCAGTATGAAAATGTTATACAAGGTAGTCTTATAACTTTTTGTTTAAATGCGTACACAGGATTACATTTAATGTTCTAGCTCTATACCAATGTCTCAACTTCAAATGCATAGTAAAAAAAATAGTATGTGTTCATAAATACCGGCTGTCAAGAGATCCCCTTGCATTTTCTTTTTCTTGTTTCTTCCCTTTGCCACCAGATTTTCTTAGGCCCCTGAAAAGAAAGCTAGTTTATATGCTTTATAAAAGCAAGCCACTAAAGAATTGAGGCATACATGACATGTTGAAAAATAATGTAGGAATTGTGATACAACTGTTACTTATATACCAAAATGTGTTTCATATTTTAAAATATTTGACAATGGAACAGAATATAATACACATTATATTTCATTAATGGACTATATCTGCTGAAGAAAGCAGATGCCCCATAATTATATAGTCTTAAATATGGCTACAAACATAGATCACCACTACGTATATGCCGTCTTCCCCCAATCCAAGCTCAACATTCCAGACCACCTAGCTTTGCCTTGTTCTGTACTAGAATGCTGGCTGCTGTGATGAATCATGTCTTGGATTTCATGGAAGAAAGCTAAAAATGTCCATTTTCAGGCTTTTCAAAATTAGGTTATCACTACGAGAATCCTATTTCAGCTATATTATACCTTTGATTCTCATTCTGACTGTTGGACCCAAGTGTCTTTCTGTGCAGAAATGCACACAGTGATATTAACAGTTAACTCATCCCACTCTAAAAGCAGCTTTGGTATCTAAAGTAGAATCGACTGATTTGTTTTTATATGCTCAATATTAACAAAATACAGTCCCAAAAGATAGCCCTTCTATTTTGCTGTAACATGTCAGAGCGAGTGACTTAATCTAATGCTTAAGTTGCCCTTCTTTAATAATAGAACTTACTGCCTATTTAGCAGATTTAAGACTGCAACGTACATTAAAATGTAAAGTGCAGTCTTTCAAACTGAAGGGCTTTAATAGCATACAACATATTATTAAGATTCTTGCAATGTCAGAGAAATGAAAAAATCCCAAGTGCAGCAATTGTGGCATTTGGGCACATAGCTATTCCCAGGTGCCATATATTCAAATAAACATCCAACGTATCTAATATATGGGAAACTGCACTTCAGTCAACGAATACGGCAACTTTAACAAATACTCAATTACTGAAAAGTGAAGCTAACACCTTTTTATTTAAGAAATATTTTAATGGATAGCTGTTTTAACTGTCTTATTAAGAGCTCCTTGGTGCTAGAGATAGTGTCATGTATTGTTGTTGTCAAACCCATTATTGCATTGGTTTTTATTATGATGCTTTGCTCTTTTAAATTGTTTTTATTTACTATAATTGTAAACTGCCCAGAGAGCCCTGTGGGCTAATGTGGCAGTATAGAAATGTATTAAGTAAGTAAGTAAGTAAGTAAGTAAGTAAGTAAGTAAGTAAGAAAGAAAGAAAGAAAGAAAGAAAGATGTCCTACCCAAAATCTGGAAAACGCCTTTTGGACTTCCCCCCAGATGTACCTTCATTGGATTCAGCTTTTTCTTCAATTCGTTTGTCATCTGCATTACATAAAAATATTGACATAAGGTATCTGTCATAACTACCTCCCACTTCAAAAGCCATCTAAGTACTCTCTTCATATAAGCAGAACTGAAACTTCATGAGACCAACTTACACATTCATGCAGAACATACACTATACTTTTTGCTTTACCAACTGACGTAATAGACTGAAGGTTCTAACCTGATTATTTCTTACAGACACAAGAATGCTTTTATACATTTCATATAGCAAGTTGGTAATGTTGTTTGATCATCGTAGAAGAATAAAGTGCATGGGGATATAACAATTTTTAAATGTTTAATTCCGAAAGGCAGGATTAGTACTTATTCACTGTCATAATTTTAAAGTATGTATTAATTTTCAGTACTCTCTAGTGTTTATATCAAATTGCCTTCAGGGATTACTTGGAACTGAAAGACTCTTTGCTAAAGAATATGCCTGATTTTACATTAAAGCCTTTTTCCTTTCTATGGGGAAATTTAATTTAGAGTTCTTTCAGTGGAAAGTACAACTGACAACATGGGTCTAACAAGTATAGAAGTAATCTTAAATTCAGTTAACAGATTTAGAATTAACAGATTTTCACAGATTTCCTTGTAGCCTTACTCATGCTTTGTTATGTATGCACAAAATTGAACCATACTTAATGGTAAGCAGGATGTATCTATAACCTTCTTGAACGGCATTTTAATCCCCATGTTACAAATACACTCTGCTTGTCATTAGTTAAAATCCATTCACAGGTGAGGATAAGCCATGGTTAAGATCAGCAGCTGAAGGAGAGGACATGCGTGTTATTAGAATGACTACACCAAAGGAAAGACTCATATTCTCTCCTGAAGCCACCAAAGGGAGAGGAAGCAGCAGTCCATCAGGCACTCTCCCATCATGCCTGGATAAAGCTGAGGGCCACCCCTATTCCTAATAGAACTTGACACTGCTGAGGCCACCAGAAGAGGAAGCAGCAGTCCTTGCATTTTATTTAAGTCCAACTCTATGACCTGCTGAGCTTTGCAACTAGGAACCTAGTGCCTACATTTGCTGTTCAACTTCTCCCTCTCAACCCTTTCCTTAAGGGCGGGGACTGTATTATTTATGATCCTTAGGAACGGCTCTGGGAGCAGGTTAAAATGTTTTAAATAAATAAATATGATCTTTGAATCTATTCCCAATACCTTAGTCATGGTTAACAGTTGTCTGCACTAGAGTCACTGAACTGATAAAAAAGTGCATAGGTTGAGATGCAAGAGGTAATGCTTCAAAGCACCTGCATCAACATCCTTATTCTCAATATATTGTAGTAGTATTTATTACATTTCCACACCACCTCTTAGCTAAAGCTCTCTGGGCAGTTCACAACAATTAAAAGCTAAACAGACAAGATAATAAAATCCAAAATAAAAGTTCATCAGTTTAAACCATGGATCCTCAAACTACAGCCCGCAGGCCAAATCCGGCCCGTCATGCCCATTTATCTGGCCTGCCTCAGAGGTTTTGGACTCCCCACACCTGCACCCGCTGCTGCCCGCCTTGCCACACACGCGCTCGCCGCCGCCTTGCTGGTCCACACCCACAGGCACCCACGCCTCACCAGCCCACATCCACTGCCATCACCTTTCAACTGGCCCCCTATTGAAAAAGTTTGAGGACCCCTGGTTTAAACCTACAGTTTAACAAAAACAAATAGATGTTAGGGGCTGTGAAAAAGACTGAAATACAGTACCAGCCCTAAAACAGAAAGTGACAAACTAAAATGCCTGGAAAACTAAAAGGATTTCACTTAGCACCTAAAAAAGAGCATAATGTAGGTGCCAAATGAACCTCTCCAGGATGCTCATTACACAGCTGGGCTTGCTACAGCCAAAAAGGTCCTCTTCTTAGGGGCTACCCAATTCATTTCCTTTGGCTGGAGCTACCTACCACAGAAGGACCCATTAAGATGATCTCAGGGTCCAGGCAGGTGTCTTATATGCTACTACAGACATGCAAGAGAGATCCTGCTTAGTAAGTCAGAGTTCTTGTGCTTTAAAAATGTTGCTTTTTTATCAATGTAGCTCCTTAGAAAGGAGGAATGTTTGGCGGAATGGAGCATGGAGGAATGTTTAGCAATTATTATTTTTAAACATGACAAATTTCGTTACCTTTATTTGATTTTCCTTTGCCTTTTGATTCTCTCTGCTTAACATTTCTGCAGTATCCTGGAGAATTTGGAGTAGTATCATCATTAGGAGCTGACTGGGTTGATCCAGAATTATTCTCTGTGTGTGGCTTATACACTGGGGAAGAGTGCACAGAAACAGATGGACTTGATTCTAACAAACTGTAGGTGTTTTCAGCACACTCTTGTTTATTAACTCTTTGATCTACATCACTCTGCTGTGATGATGTTATCTTTTCTGTCACTTCTGAAGACTTGTTCTGGATATTTTCCTGGATATAGTCATCATTATCATCATCATCCACATCCTGAAAGCAAATGTTGAAATAAAAATATTTAAGCTATCAGCAGCATAGGACCAAAATACCTGAATGGTCATTTCTTGTATCTGTATACCCACTTACTGAGGTTGTCATCCAAGGCCTGCCCTAAAGGAAATATTGGAGAGCCAAATGAGGTCACACCATGACACAGAATGGCTAGAATCACAATACACAAGTGTGAAGACAGAAATTCCTGGATCCTTTTGGCATTATTTTTTACTTCACCCATAGGTGAAAGTGAGAGATGGTCACAGAAATCCAAGTACAGGACTGTGATTCAGCAGTAGCATGTCCATAGAGAAAACAAAAAAGGCAGCAAAATAGGAGTTCCTGCCTTTCCAATTAGGGCCTTAGTTAAATTAGATTTTTTGAGTGCTTAAAGGTGTTCTCTTTAACCTTTAAAGTCCTAAATGGCTTAACACCTGACTATTTGTACCACGTGTCAATTACAAACCTGACCGGGTACTAAGGACTCCAGGAGAGGACCTTTGGTCAGGCATGTGTGAATGATCATGAATGTCCCATAATACTTCTTTAATTTGACTGTAAATCTCACATTGAAGTTACAAATATATCTAGTGTTATTATTTAAATCAATGTTTAGGATTTTGGTGTATGATGGATATTTTATCTATGTGCTGCTAAAAAAATCACTTCTCATGTACACAGATTCCATACTTGAATCAAGCTCCAGCATCAGAATAATTATGTGGTAAAATTCCAACCATGAGGCAACAATGCTTGTGGCCTGGTAGCAGTGATATGAACATTCTATTACCAGATGCCAGTGTTCCACATGTGAAGCTGATACTAACATTCTGATGTCACTTCCTATGACATGGAGGTGATGTTCATCAGGCCAATGAGTAAATGTGGCCTATAAATACTGCTGTCCTAAGCCGCTTCTAGGGGCTGCATTCTTTGTTTTATTTTTACAGCTAACAAACCTAACTATGCTGAATTTCTAGAAAACTGAGATAATAATTATCATTTTGGTGTAAACCACCCCTTTTCAAATAACTGAATATTTGTTTTAGCATAGCATTTTCAAAATCTGCTCGAAAAAGTTAACCCTGCTTATATATTGCTTGGCTATAGATTAAATCCACTTCTTTGCTTGCCTTTTTTTTGCATAGAAAGGAGGCAGAACACATGCCACCTGTCATGAATGCCGAGTAAATGATGGAATTTATTTCATGCTTGCATTCATTACAGAGAAAGTTATAAATTGTATCTGAAAAAATGAATCAACAGAAAGTATACTATACCTGTGAGTTTGCATCCTTCTGTCCAGCCCCAAGAGATTCTTTTAGCTTTGACCGAGAAGGAGGCTGACGTTTTACTTTCAAGGCAAGCTGAGCTTTTGCTTTATGTGCACTGGTGTCTAACCTTGGTGTGTCCCCAACAAAGGTATCAAAATCTGTAACAAATTGATAGTTACCTTTAAAAATTGTATTTCAGCAGTATGACATCTCTCTCACTCCTCTAACAACAGAAATGGACTGTGCTCTTTTATAAAGTAGCATTCAAAGATTTAAGTAACCTGACTCTGTCTATAAACTGAATGGAAACACTGTGGATTCCAGCTCAAAAGCTTCCATATGCTTTCAGTAACACAGCTGGTGCAATAAAATATCATTTTACTTGTACCTCATGTTATAGAACAAACAACTTAGCTTATGCAAATCTAAATTGTACAGACCTCAATGAACTAGCACAAACAGACTGAAATTCAACATGGAACACACACACACACACACACACACCTCTCCTGTTTTGTATCCCTTGTGGCATTCCAACTATTGTTGAGAAATAGAACATTTTTACCTATTCATTCCTGCACTTCTACTCAGGCTACAAAGTTTACGCTTATCTCATTTGTTAGTATTAAGGCTGCCCAATCTAGAAACTAACATATATACTTACTAAGAGTGACATTTTCAGGGCAAAATTCAGTGACACGGTGCATTACATATCTTTAGGAAACCAAAGGATAGTTTTAAAATCTTCACTTACCAGAAAAATCTAATTTCTCTATTGAAGACTCAATTTCCTGAACATCATCTTTCACTTTAAGATGCTCAGTCAGTTGTTCACAACTTGAAGTGTCAGTTGTTAACAAAACACTATTTCCAAAGAGATAAGGGAGTCTCTCATATATTTTTAATTTATCTTCAAGCTCTGTAATCTGAAAGTTTTATGACACAATTTTAAAGACCAAGAAGCAGTTGTAAAGCAAGTGCTCTGAAAAGCAATGCATAAGAAGCCAAGCTTGCCTAACCTTCTCCTGCAATATTTTCAGTTGATTTGCATGCTCCTGGTTTCTCTCTTCAAGAATTTTTGTATGATCCTCTTCTTTTTTAATGAGTTCAACTTCTCTGTGACAGGGAAAAGATACACTATTCAATATCAAAGGGTTTCATTTGGAAAATGATATTTACTGGAAAAAGCCAGTATCCAATTATATGCTACCATTAAGGTATATACCTACCCACCCATTAAAATTTGGGCAATAGGCCATTCTGAAAGAGCCATTGCTCATGGAGGTGAGAGGGCTGGGGGAAGAAGGGTCTTCTCAGTGGTTGCTCCTGAGCCTAAGGAACAGACTCCCCATAGAACAGGGGTCTCAAACTCAACTTACCTGGGGGCAGCCTGGGTGAGGCTGGGCTGCATCAAGTATTCCACCCCCACGGTGGTGGTGGGCCACTCATCCTGCGTCGCTCCCGGAGGCCGGCCCGGGTGCTGCCGGCGCTTTGAAGGCCGCAGGGCCCCTCCCCCGTGCCCCACCCGTCCCGGCAATTGACCTGTGGGCCGTGAGTTTGAGACCCCTGCCATAGAAGCGTTCCTGGCCCTGTCTTTGCTTTCATTTTGGTACCACCTTTCTCTTTACCGCCCATTTTAGTAACTATTTTAAGATGATTTTTTTAATTTTAAGGGGTTTAATAGAATTATTAATGGTTGTCCTCTCACCTGTATATGATTTATAATGATCAGTTATATTATTACTATAATTACCTATATTTTAATTGATTAATTTTATTGTTTTTAGTATTTTGTTATTTTAAGAATCTTATATTTTTGGTCTTGATTTTTGTATACTATCTAGAAAGGCTTTTGGACTACTTTTGGCAGCATATAAATAAATAAATGCAAATGACACTGCACTAACATAAACATTTCAAGTGCAACAGCAACAGCTCTTGGTGGCACAATCAGTTTTATTCATTATTAATTAATTTATTTTATTATATTTATAAACAGCCTCATAGCCCATGGGGCTCTCTGGGCGGTATACAGTGTAAAACAGAATAAAAACATCAAAACAACAGAAACAAAAAGCATGGAATTTGGAAACTCAACAAGGCTAAAACAAGAATACAACTTACAACAAAACACTTGAAGACATCAATAAAAAATATTAAAACCAAACTTTAGTTAACTATTAAAATGTGTGAAAAATGGAAAGGTTTTAAGATGTGCTTATTAAGATGCACTACAACCAAGTACAAGCTGAAAGTGAGAGACGGCAGTCCAAGATTGACAGACAAATCATCAAGGAATATCTAGATGGAATAAACATGTTCAAGTCTCCAGGGCCCAATGAACTCCATCCCAGAGTCATAAAAGAGCTAGTGGAGGAACTTTCAGAACTATTGGCTATTATCTTCAATAAATCTTGGAAAACAGGAGCAGTGCCGGACAACTAGAGAAGGGCTAACGTCTTCCCTATTCTCAAAAAGGGAAAAAAAGATGAACCTGGGAATATAAACCAGTTAGTCTCACATCAATCCCTGGAAAAATTCTGGAGCAAATTATTAAAAATCCATCCACAGGCATCTTGAAGAAAATGCGGTGATTAATAGAAGACAACATGGATTTATCAAAAATAAATCCTGTCAGACTAATTTAATCCCATTTTTTGACTGGGTAACCTCCCAAAAGGACAAAGGGAACACTGTGGACATAATCTACCTAGACTTTAGCAAATCTTTTGATATAGTGTCAAACGACATTCTGATAGGCAAAATAGCAAAAATTGGACTAGACAGAAAAACTATCAGGTGGATCCAAAATTGGCTGCTAAATCAGACACACAGAGTGCTCATCAATGGCACCTTCTCAAATTGGATGGAGATAACTAGTGGGGTGCCACAGGATCAGTTCTGGGTCCAGTGCTCTTCAACATCTTTATTAAGATTTAGATGAGGAAGTACAAAGAAAGATAATCAAACTTGCAGATGATACAAAACTGGGTGGAATAATAAACACCCTAGAGGACAGAATGAGGATCCAGGGCGATCTTGATAAACTTGAACACTGGGCTGAAAGTAACAGCATGAGATTCAATAAGGACAAATGCCAAGTCCTCCACCTAGGAAAAGAAACCAAATGCATCGATACAAGATGGGGAATATGTGACTCAACAGAACTGAAAAAGATCTCGGAGTAATTGTGGACAATGGGCTAAATATGAGCCAACAATGTGATGCAGCACCCAAAAGGGCAAATGCTATTTTTAGATGCATTAACAGAAGTATTACTTCCAAATCATGAGAAGTAGCAGTTCCTGTCACCTATCATATTAAATTCAAGTTCTTTGTGAAGAGATAAGGTGATAGTGAAAACATCTTTGAATTATAACACAATAATGCAAGACTGTTGTTCTGGGAAAACCCTTTAACCCAGTAAGTGGAATTGGTATAGCAGTAGTTTATGCTAGTGCACAACCATTTATAGTAGCAGTAATACAGCATTGGTAATTTCCCAAAGCTTGTTGTACTGGATTGTACTGTATTCAACTTGATTAGCTGAATCCATCTCCAAGCATTCTGTCTTGTTTAGTTCAGTAACTTAATGAGGCCAGCCAATAATTTACCTTTTCTAGATTTCATCATCCATTTACATTCCCACAGCTACTGAATTCAAATTGCTATTTTCAGAATGAATTCAAATTGCTATTTTCACTTTCTACCTTTACTACTACTTTACACTGAGTCAGCAGATTTTGCATCTGCACACAGCTTTCAATGCAAGAAAAGACAAGCATAAATTTGTATGAGTTTTAGAAAGTAGATAAGAATGAACTCACTTCTGTTGATATTCCTTGAGTAATTTCTTGGCTTTGTTGTATTTTTTCTCCAATGTATCATATTGTTCCTGGGTTTCTTTAAGATGTTCATTGACTGTTTTACACAAACTTTGCGCTTCTAACCAATACGTTTCCAACTTCTTTATTTTTTCTTTGTTCTCATCTAAAGTTTCCTGGAGCTGGGATTTACTTAACTCCCATTCAGCCTTTTCAGCTTCTGTTGCTTTTAACTAGAAAAACAATTTGCCAAAGTATAAGCTTCAGTATGAACATTCTTTAAAATCTTTTAATATTTTAAGAAGTCAGCAGAATAAGGAACATGAGAATACACACAACAAAATTACTTGTTAATGTTAGTATTATTGAATTCGATTTAAAGTGTGTGTGTGTGTGTGTGCGCTGAGGCACATTTCTGCACATAAATTGTGCAGAATCAGTAACTTCAAGGCACTGCTTGTTTCAGTTTTCATCACTGGCTGTACTGAAACTGAAATAAATTCAGGGATGCTCTGGGTAAATGGAAGACTCCTTTCAAGCTACCAGTAAAAGCAACAGTTAGGAAAATGTTTGCTATAAGTCATGTTTCTCTAATCTGGTACCCTCCAGATGTTTTGAACCTCAAGTCTCAACAGCCCAAGCCAACACAGCCAATAATTGGGAAATCTGGATGCTGAGAATCCAAAAGGTTGGGAAAGGTTGTCTGAAGCTTAGGTCATATTACAGAGTACCACTATTTTCCTGTCTTTTTGCTGTTATGCCACCTTGAGAAATGAACTGATTTCTGCTTTTCACAAACAGTATTTTGAGGGTTCATGTAAGCCATAGAAGGTTTATTTATATACATTCAATAGCTGTATTTGGGTAGGAAGCAAGATCCTACACTGGCTCCAGCAAAAATTACTGGGTTCTGTTTTTACGAGATGCATAGAAAGGAAAGTTCTATGACATGTATTGCAAAATGCTGATATCTTGCCTATACACTGAGTGTTTTGTTAAAGTGCTGCATAGTATAATACATTCTGATAATAAAAACTCATCTGTATGATAACAGAAATATATTCTACAAACTGTAGGTTCTTCTATTGGGAAAACACACCTTTGAAAAAATAAACTTCAGGCAAAATAATTCCTTCCATTCAATTACGAATGGTACATGAATCCTCTTGGAACATAGATCTAGCAATTCTATGCCTATGCTTTTTTCTTTTACTAGCAGAGAGGCAAAGTACACATAGGTATAGCAACTCCTTTCCTTCTCTCCTAGTCAGAGTGTACTACTTAAAGAGCATCTCATACTGCACTGGGAAACCTACTTACAAGACAGAGAGGAAAGAGGAGCCTCTGCAGAAAGTTCTCTGTAACAGGAGATAACAAATCAGAATACACCGTGCAATTTTCTGTCCCCTGGATCATAAGCAAGGAAGGGGAGGTGCCTTTGCCCACAAAGGAAACCATTACGTCAATCACAACATGAGAATGGGAAGCAGATAGGGGTGTGCTGGAGGTAAAACGGGGAGAAAAATACTCCCTCCAGACTCTTTCACGTAAGATGTGTCTGACTCAGCTTGGCCTTTATTGAAATAGCTTTATTCTCTGAAGTCATGTATTAATATTTGTAACAGAACACTAGGAGAAACATAAAAATATAGAGGACAATGTTCATTATGGATCACACTATAAGAATTATTTAAATAATGACTTGCTGAACTGGGGCTGAATTTAAGTGTTTGGTATTATTTTGATTGTCCTGAGTATACTCAGTCTTAGTTTTACAAATACCAAATACAAACCAAAACTATATTCATATCCTGTATTTGTGTATTAAAAACTTACCTTTTCCTTAAGTTGGTTAACTTCAGCTGTTGTAACAGCATGTTTTAACTGTAACTACAAAAGGATAGAAAAAGATTTGTCAAAGGGGAAAAACTAGCATTTGAAAGGTTATTGTCTTCGTAAGGTTTGTCATAATGTATTTATTTAACTGCTCTAAACTAATAAAATTGCTGTGGCCCTAACAAAAATATCTGTAAAACTTTTTAGTGCACTTGAACCACTTCATACTAGAGGTACTCCTCAACAATGCTAGGGTCAGTTGTGCTGTGGTATATCACAGAATCTACAATTTCATTAAAAAAAAATACATTGAATGTATTAGCTGATTTATTCATATTCTAATGAATACCAACTACCTGAGCTAAGATCCATTTTATCACCAGCAATTTCTCAAAATAGGGTAGAGAAAATCACTCAACATTTTACCTGTATCATAAATTCCATTTTCCCTTTTTGTAGTTATGCCACTTCAAGAACAATGCAAAATATTTTTGTTTATATTTTTAAAAAATTCCTTATATTTAAGGAATATTTTCTTCCTTAAATTTTTCCTTAAATATTCCTTATATTTCCTTATAACACTTTTTGTGTTTATGAATATGCAGAAATATAAGGAATTACGCTTGCAGGACCACCTTCTGCTTGCACCTGTTGAATCAGACACAATGCCTCGCTGGGAAGTTCCATGTCAAAAGTTCCCAGTGTGTTGGGGCCCCTCAAATGGCATCTACAAAGGGATTCCCAACATGGATCCCATGGGCACCCACATGTTTATTTTCTGTTTTCAATAAATATATATACATGGAGTTGTATGAAAATCACACCACTCTCTACCAATTATACACTCTCTACCAATTAACAAAAATGGCAGAAATATCCCAGTAAGTATTCATTTAAAGTTAGTGACTATATACTACCTGTTCATATACAAAAAAAATGTTATTAGGCCCTCAGTCATTGCATAATAACAGGTGAAGGTTTATCCATTTAATTTTCTGATATTGGTGTTTTAGCTGTTAAAAAGGTGCAGACAATCCATCCCTCTTTCAACTTAATTTCCATGAAATAGGTAAATAATTTAAGGGAGGATGTACATCACTGAATATTAAAGACTGTTTTAGTACAAAATAAAGCATTCACTATATTAAACTGCCACAAAGTAGCTGAATTTGAACATCCCTTCTTGAGGAGCCAATGTAGTATTCAATAGATACATTCTTCTAGATAGATTCTTTTTTTGCTGTGTAAGATGCAGTCTAAAATCCATAGATATGAAGGGAGATATCAAAGCAACTATAAGCTGATTCAGCATTCTGTGGTAGTACCCACAGCAGTTTCTCAAATTCCCAAAAGGGCTCATACAGCCAGGAAGTAGGGACTGCGTCTCATCACCAACTAAATTACTGAATGCTACTGAGGACAGTGTTAACATTGTGGGTTACAATGGACCCTAACAATTTTCATGTTAGGCTACCTTTTAAAATGTGATATTAATAACATCTATTATGTTATGTTAAATGGGAATCATTTTGAAATCATATTTTTAGTTACATTCTGGGACTTTAAAGAGGTCTGTTGTACCACCATAGCAGATTTATACTGCAAGGAACAACACAAACATGATGAGAAAAGTGTAAAAAGATTAGGCCAGTATTTATACTGCTAAAATTTCTTCTCTTGTGTTCCATGTTCAGAGTATCTTTAAAACATAAAAAGCCCAGAACAGTAAGGGAAATGAATGCACATCAATGATATGCATATTAAGTCATGTAGAGAGTGCAATATAAATCAAGTTTACTGTTTTACAAGACAGCAAAAACTGCACTGTACCTCTTTAAACTTCAGCAGAAATTGTGCCGAATCCATGTCTAGTGGTAAATTAATATCTTCATTTTCAGGAAGATAGAACACTTCCACAGATTTTCCATGTAAATGTGATTCAAATGAATCTTCTTCATCATCATAATCATCATCCTGAAAAGGCATTAGCTACTATTTACTGAAATTACATAAACCCTTTTCTAACAATTGCTATAAAACATGAAATTCATAAAGACTAAATACAAAGATCACAATACTATTATAATTTTGCATGCTGCAGTTTGAATTTTTCTTCACTTTTTTCCTTTATTTGCAATTTAAAAATTTCCAACACATGTTTTGAAGAGATAGGTCACTGAAGTAATTTAAGCAATTAACTGTTTCTGGCACATCACAGGAGACTATGAATTCTGGCTCAATCAATTATGATGTGCACAAGCAGCGTAAGAGTACATCCAACCTAAATGCTTCCACTTGGCTCCTTCTTTCATGCAAGCTTTCCATTATGTCTGAACTAGGAACTATGCTTAATTTTTACAATCAATGCAATATTCTTAAAACAATTTCAAAACAGGAACAATTGGGCCACATGCACAGTGGAGGAAAGCAGCAAATCAACCAACACAGCAAGAAGGAGAGAGAAGAAATGAAGAAAACAAAACTACATGGGAGCCACATACACGCCCCCCCCCCCAAAAAAAAAGCAGCAAGAAATGAAGCAACAGAAAAAACAACACAGAGACATGAGAGTCATATGGGGTAAACTGTCAACACACTGTCCTTAACCTCTCTCTGCTCTTCCTCATCTGTCTGTCCTCCCCACCAGCTTGGGATCCTTCTGAGCAGCCTCTAAGCTTATCAGTAAATTTCTGGCGTCCAAAAATAGGCATAGAAGGGCAACAGGAAACCAAGTTTCTCTTTCCCATTTCCACCTTCCAGACCGCAGCCAAGAAGCTTGGATGGCTCCTTTTCTTAACAATCTCCTCTACTTGTCATCACCTCTACCTATAATGCTCACTATCCTCCTCCCTGTTCCTCACCTACAAACTCAGTCCATGACGGCCTAAGGTAAGAGCTAGACAGTGGCTACAATGTGAATCCTGTTGCCAGCGGTCATCTCTCTTTACAGCTTGTAATACCTTCACCTTCAACAAGGAGATTGGCTGGAATGCTAAACAAAAGCCTTCTTGTTAGAAGCCAGAATCCGCAGTAACATTTTATTGTAGGCTCCATTTATATGCATACAAATATAACTGATACCTGTTCTGTATCATCATGGGCAAACTGCTGCTCATATAAGCATCTCTCCTGTTCCAAAGTCTCACTGATAAGGCGAGCTACTTCACTTTGAGTTCCTGGTTTTTCTCTTCCAATCAGGAACCTAAGGAGTTGAACCATTATTAATAAATCAATATAAATTAACTTCTTATATTACAATATATTAGTGCCTCCAGCAAAAATATAACATTTTCTATTAATTTTATTAATAAAAATGCACATACCTGACTGTGCCTTTTGTATTTTTTAATACAGTTGCTGCAAAAAACTGGGTAACACCTACAAGACTGATACCATCAACCTCAACAATCTGATCATTTACTTGGATTCTGCAAGACAACAAAGAAACATCAGGTTTTGCAAAGAATTCATTATCCAAAAGCAGAAAAATAAAAATGCATAATAACTAAGGGCATATTTGGTCATTATATTCTACAAAAGACTTTACAGAAATCACTCTTGATTGCACATACCCTTCCCCGGGAAGGAAAAGTAACAAATGAATTAAATCAGACTTAAATATTTTAATTAAAACAAAAGATATGAATTTGAAAAGCAATAATAATTTTTGTTCTTGTTAATACATTTAACTACAAATACTGGCTAGAAGAATATATATTTAAATTGGTTAAGTTCTATTTAAATACAGACTGACTTAAATCTGATTTGATGCCACCTTTGCTCAAAGAAGAGAGTTTTTGAAACACCGTATGTGTTCTCATTCAGTTACTGTGCAATAATAAAATTATGGCTCTTCCTCTACCATTCGTTTAGTTACCCACTATTACAGGTACACTGAAGAACTGTGATCACTGAACTGACTGCTTTAAAAAAAAACAACAGATTTGCTCACATTTAAACTGGAGTACCTTTAAAGCATACAGTCCATACATCTTTCCCTCTTTCCAAGTTGACAAAAATAATGGCTTGCTAACTAAAAACTTTATTAAGTTAATGCAAGACAATCTGACTGGCTTAAAGGCACAAATGAAGCATGCTATAGAAGTTAATAACAAAATAAACCACCTTAGTTGGAATACTTGTTGTTAAGGAAGTATGACCTATTACTATTACTGAGAAGCAGATCCTTCCTTCCTTCCAGACTCACTTTACCAAGTCACAGCTCTTGCCTGTGGGCCAATCTCTTAAGCATGTCTGACAGTTCTTTGCTGGTCTGGCCTCTTCAGCTGATGCTACAATTACTGAAATTACTATGGCTGATATGCCACTTCCTCAACAGGCTAACTTTGTCTTCTGACGGTGCCTTTCTTCAACTGGCCTTGACTTCTTGGCCGCAGATGCCAACCCATCTTCCTTACCTGAATCACATTTTGTTCCCACATCCTTTGAAAACTCTTATGCAAGATAAATTGGCCCAAAACCAATTGAAAGTGGCTTTATTTGTGCTACCTTTAGCCAAGTCTATTGTTGAATTTGTTTGCTGTCATGTTATAAATTATTCTGTGGAAGTCTAGCCTTTTTCTGGCAATTCACCAGAAACACAAGCAATCAGCTGATATGTAGACAATGCAATGTAAGAGCAATGGGGCTTACTTCTGAGAAGACATGTATGAATTACTAGTTGTTCTCCTACCACAAATAAAAAAGCAAATGTTGTAGTGCAAAAGGATTGCATGCTGTAAAACTAGGGATTTTAGAATAAATTCTTATGTAGCACAAAGACTCCGTAGCAATTACAGTTGAAGTCCAGATATAATATAGTCTTAGGAAAAGAGTTTTTGGTTTTAACAGAGGTACCAAAAGGGACTCGAAAATAGCAGCAGACCGAAAAAAACAGATATTAGAAGAAGAATCAGTTCTTCTCAATCTATGAAAATTTTCTTTAACCCTCCCTGATCACCAGATAATCCAAGATTGAAATCTAAAATCTAATCTGCAATTAACCTTATCATTATAATCCTCCTCATCCTCCATCATCATCATCATGATATGCTTATTTGAAAAAAAAATCTATAAATTTAAAAGGTATTTTCTTGATTTAAAGCAGTTATTTAAATCAATGTTTTATCTTGGTTATTCAAATTTCCTTGAATGTATGTATTTATTATTTAATGTGGCATTTTCACATAATAACGGAAAATGTATTCCCAATTAAACTCAGAACTATGCTCTAGTAAGTGGACAATAGCCTGGACCTGTAGTGAGGTATGCCTGATTCATCTCAGAGCTGTCTCAAACAGTGGGAAACAATGGTTCCCTAGCACAAGGATAAGCTGCCATGAAACCTGGGCTCACATGCTCTCCTATTTTTAATTTTAAACTCTCCAAAGTTCCCTTTCATGCCCTAACCTGGGTTTCCAATACCATGCTTTGATCCTGACTTCCCCTCACTAACCATAGTTTAATTAACTACATTTCCAAAAGTTTGGATATTACAGAGCACTTAGTTAGTTTTAAATTGAAAGCTCTTTCTCCTCATGCACGCAAAAGAGGAAAACAGAGTGGGGAAAACAGGTAAGCCTGAGGCTCAACATGGCTCATTCTTATAGAAGGCAAACAAAGTTTCCCATTATATCCCAACCAAGTCAATGACTTCTCCAGATGCCAATGAGTTGTAAAGCTCTATGCATCTAGAGTTCTTGATTGTAAACTCTTCTTACAAAAACAAATGAAAAAGGGGGCAGAACATAATAAGAATTCCTAATGAAAACTTACCGACCATCCTTCTGAGCAGCTCCGCCTTCAGTTATTGTTTTTACAAAGATGCCCAGCTTTTCTAGTCCCTGATCTGCACCAACACCCATTCCAATTATACTGATACCTAATCCACTGTCACCTATAGATTACAAAAAATGTATTTTTAAAATTACTTCCATGAATGAAATGCTGTACTTTATCTGCATATGCTATTTAAAATAATGAAAAATAAGTTAAGTTTATATTTAAAGAACCATAAGAGCTAAAACAAATGCATTTATACATTATAAAATAGTATTTTACAAAAAATATTAAAACATAACATACTCTGATTCCTAGTGAAACATTTTACCCCTTTAGCTGATATTTCTGGACTGCACATAATTCCATGTTTTAGTTTTAATTAATTACACCCCTCCTTTCCCCAGTAACCAATTTTTCTCTTAGCCATTTGGATATGACAAGAACTAGACAACATTTTCTAGCTCAGAAACCATAATAAAATATTTAGGAGGCAATACTTTAGTAAGCCAAGAAAGGGCCAACTTTCACAACATGCCAGCCCAATGGGGATTATTTTACCTGCAAGAGGCTATGGCACATGCTGTTTGCCATTGCTAAAATGTAACTGGGTTGCATTTTAGCAATGTGAACCCAATTAGTGAGAGTTAAATGACCCTTGCTTAATCCATGGATTCTGCAAGGGTTGCATATAACCACCAAAAAAAATTCTGCCAGACAGATTTGCAGAACTCACCCAACTATAGTAACCCTTGGCTTGGGCCTGCGTATTTACAATAGCAGACAACACATACTGCGGTGCCCTGAGCATGAGTTAATTCAAGGTTGGTTGTCATGTCATTTGAATCAGGTAAATATAATTAAATTCTTCACCGTGCGGTGACCGTTTGGGCCTGAAACTGAAATAAGACAAACTTCTATGGAACAAACATTTAACTTTTGTACCTTTTTCAATTTCCACTGGGAAAACCTCCATTTTCTCCACCCTTTTCTCAAGTTCATATTCAGCTGATGCTGCCACAGGGTCAACCTCTTCATTGCGTCTATCATAGTCTTCATTTGAGTAAGTACTGAACACCTGAAAAAAATAAGAATCGTTTTCACCAGGATAGATTTGATTTAAATCAAATTACTAGTCAGTAATACTAGATTTAAATCATGGTTCTCTACATAATTTGCACACATGCCAAGGAACTTCATTAAAATATTCCCAAACTAGGTCTCTCTTACAGCCTGTGGGCTTAAATGGTATTCCCCTCCAGGGAAAGAATAAAAACCCTCAAGCTATACACAAAAAGAGCCAAAGATTTGTGGAGTATTCCGCTCAAAAGGTTTCACTTTCATTTTTAGTGTTTGCCCCTCCTCCTCACACATAGCTTCTTGTGCAGATGCATTCCACTCTCAACAATCCTCTTCTATTCATTGATTTTTTTTGAAATTTAGCACTTAAGAGGCAAGGGGTTGATTCTGTGTATCCAGATTTGCAAAGGAACAATGGAAGTAAGTATTTTTTTCAATTCATTATGTTTATTTTATAAAATTTTTGCTAAGACGAGGCACGTGTTCTCTGCAGACACCAATTTGGTTTTGAGAACTGTAAAACCAAGCATCTATGATAATAGCTTCTATACAGAAAAGAACTACCCAATAATCTTACAGAAACCTCTGTAAGAGCATGACATTGTGAATGGATTAATGGAATTCATTTACCACAAATACATTGCATGAATATACGACTTCATGCTACATAATTCTTATATAACTAATCCTTATATCATGATGAATAACTTTTGGGCTATATCTTAAATAGAAAACTATCTTTTTTTCTCAAAAAGTATTTTATTTTAAAAAATCCAAATTAAATATAAAAAACTGATTTAATTTTTAAAAAATCATTTATTTTAAAACTGATTTTAGCAACCTTGGTTTTTACTCATGAAAGCTAATAAACCTAAAAACAAGGCACTATTTGCTTTTAAATACTACTTAAGAACATTCCACAACCCTTTACAACATTGCCAACCAATTACTTGTGGTATATATATTTTGTACCTAAATTTATCTCAACTCTGAAGCAAAATGACTCAAATTCCATGGCAAAGGAGCACAAAGTTAAATCTTATAAAAATGAGGCATCTAATATTGAGTATAAAATAAACATAAGCAACTTTCAAAATAGAAAAGAAAGTAGCTGTATATGAAAACAAAGTCTTACTCCCTGATTGCTGATGGCTCTTCATAGATACTCCATGTCAGCATATTTTTACGGCTCCTTTGAAATGATGTGGGGTAGAAAATCTTCCAAACTGAAAAGTTTTCAGTGCTTTATTTTTCTACAGAAAATTGTTTCATAAAAATGAAAGTATACCACTTGCAATTACACACTGGCAGGTTCAAAATTGTAATTGTTTTCCAGATGTTTACTCATATGTCGTTAAATATATAAATGTCCCAAATTAAATGGAACTAATAAACAGTTACAGTAAAACTTGAGATGCCCCGAGAGTTGAACTATGTTGGATGACTGGTTGTCAGTATATCAAAATCATTTCTTTAGGTTACTAAAATTAGTGGCAATGGTTTTTGGTACCTTTGGAGTAAGATCCCCTTAAATTTAAGCAATGTAAGAGAAGCCCAAGGGATGCGGGTGGCACAGTGGTTTAAACTGCTCAGCTGCTGGGCTGGTTGATCGAAAGGTCGACAGTTCGAATCCGCACAACAGGGTGAGCTCCTGTTGCTCTATCCTAGCTCCTGCCAACCTTGTAGTTCGAAAGCATGCAAATGCAAGTAGATAAAAAGGTACCACTTTTTGTACCTTTGGGAAGTGGGAAGGTAACAGCATTCCGTGCACCTTGGTGTTTAGCCATACTGGGCACATGACCACGGAAACTGTCTGAGGACAAACGCTGGCTCCCTTGGCTAGGAAACAGAATAAGCACCGCCCCCTAGAGTCAGACATGACTGTACTTTAATGTCATGGGGCAACTTTTACTTTTTAAGAGAAGCCCAGTCCAGTAGATTTTTAAAATTCTACTTAATATAACTTTTAGTGAGTTTTAATTTTTCTTCAAGTATTTCAGGTCAAAGGTTTTTTGAGTATAGGGACAAAAAAAATTAGCATGGGGTACTTTCAAAAGTTTTGTTTATTAAATGCAGCTAAAACAAACATGATAAATTCAATCTTTGTAGGCCAAAAGTTAGCTACTTGTCCTCCAGATATTTTGGCCTTTAACTCTGAATAGGTCTAGCTGGTATAAATAGGTGAAAGCATCTGAAGAGCCAAAAGTTGTTCACTTGTATTCTATGACATCAGAACCCTAAGTCTATCCAAATAAGTCATTAATTTACTTATGTACATATCATACTGCCCAATAGCCATTGCTCTCTGGACAATGAGCAACAGGTAATACATACAATAAAATAAAACAATAAAAACACCATTAAATTACATTTTTACAACAACCAAAACCAGCACATATTGCTAGGCAAGCTAAAAAAAGAAAAACAGCTGACAGCACCTTGCACCCCATCTGCTATTTGGAGTTTGCAGATGCTTCAGCAAAAGGGGAACTCTTAACCTGGTGGCAAAAAGATGGTAAAACTGGCACCAGGCAGACCTCAGTGGGGCAATCATTCCATAATTTGAGGGCTACCACAGAGAAGGCCCTCCTTCTTGCTCCCATCTGTTGAGCCTTCCTAGAAGTGGCATTTGCAGGAAGGTCTAAGATACAGTGTCTGGGTACACTATGGTTGGCATCCATCACTTTTCCATCAGGTATTCACTTTTCCATCAGGTATTATGATGGGCTATAAAGCCCTACATCAGCTATGTAGGGCTTTATAGGCCACAACTGGTACCTGGAACTGGGCTCAGAAGTACATAGGCAACAGTGCAAGCAGGCCAGAGGTAGAATCATATGCTTGGATTGCAGGTAGTAGTCTATCTGCAATTTTTGGCAGAAACTGCAGCTTCCAGACTGTCTTCGAGGAAGCCCACATAGAGCGCACTGGAGTAATTTAGGTTAGAGATTACCAGAGCATGGATTACTGCAGTCTGACTTTTCTGTCCAAACAGGGGTGTAGCTGGGCACCAGGTGAAGCTGGTGGGAGATCCTCCATGACACTGAGGCCACCTTGGCCTCAAATTACAAAGATGGATCAAAAAGCACCCCCAAACTACAATTCTACTCCTTTAAGGGGAGAGCAATCCCAGCTACAACAGGCTGAGCACCCTCCATCTCATCAGAGGAACTGCCCACCAAGTGTATCTCAAGCTTGTCTGGACTGAGCTTCAGTTTGTTAGCCTTCGCCCAGGCCACTGTCAGTCAGGCACTGGTTTAGCACATCCGCAGCCTCACTTTCAGAAGATGAAAGGGGCAACAGAGCTGCATGTCATCAGCACATTGATGACAACACACTCCTCAGTGTTTTCATGTAGACATTTAATTGCATGGGGGATAAGACTGTTCCCCAAGAACCACATACTGGAGAATCCTTTGGGGCCAAGCAATATTCCCCAAGCACCACTTTCTGGAGCCAACCTTGCAAAGCATGAGCCTCTGTTCCCACAGGTTACTGTGCCTGATGGTATTAAAAGCTGCTGAGATATCCAGGAATATCAACAGGGTCTCAGTCCTGCAGATTCTTTGCAGGGTGACAAAACCCTAGCCTGACCTCTGATCGCAATGGATCCAGACAATCATTTTTAGCCAAGAGTGCTTAGAGCTGATTTGGCCCTACCTGCTCAAGGATCTTGTCTAGGAAGGGAACTTTTACCACTGCTCTAAATTCATTCGGATCGTCTAGTTTTGGAGCTGATCTCAGGAGCAGCCTCACTGCTGTTTAATTATCACTGGAAAATGTTCCAACATTTTCCAGAAAACTCACACGACTACTCCTCTGCATGTTTTTGAGGAATACAATGGGCAGTCAGATTTGAAATTGCATGCTAAACTCAAAACTTTTTCATTTGTAGATGGCAAACATTCACAATGAAAACCATTATAAAAGAAGGCAACTTTGTGAAATGTACAAACATATAAACCACACTGAATCACACAAAGCGTTAGGTTTGTACATAATGAAAAAGTTTTCCAAGAACAGGAAATATCAGGTTTCAGGTAACACTAGATACAGTAACCTTTGTAATACAAAACCAACTAATAAACAAATATTTATTGAATAGCTGAATGAAGTTAGTTTTAAAGGTGGCTTTTACTCAGATAAATCAAAATGTAACCAGTATGAATTCAAACAGCTGCCTAAACCTGGCTGAAAACTGAGGCTGCAATCTTGGGAATAGGCCCTAATAAGACTGACTTTTGAAGAGACATGTACAGAGTTGTGCTTTGTTGGAGGAAACAGCAGATGCTATCCTTGTATGATTTGTAGTAGCTCAGAGGAAGAATATTCATGTGGCAAAATAGGAAGGAAATTATCACATGATCAGATTCCTTCTTTCATAGTTGGATTGTAATCCCTAAATGTGCCTGAAATGTTACCTAACCAATTCAAAATTTGGGAGCATTACATAAGAACATACAAAAGGATGTGACAGGAAGTATAAATGATTTGCAATTTCCGTGTGCCATGAAAGGCAGGAATTCATGCAGGTTCCAGATGTGTGTGGAACCTATGTACATTACCGTAGGGTAGAAGCACATGTTTTAACTTTGCATCTTAGCCTGGAAGCAAAAGTAGAACAAGATGGTAATAATTATAAAGTACCAACAGAAACTTAAAATGCACAGCCCCCCACCCACCCACAGGCTGGTAACAGTCTGATACAACTTTTTAAAAAAAGGATGAGGAGGAGGAAATGTACTTGTGCTTTTTTTTATTACTCGGTGTTACATCCAAAGTCACCTTGAATAATTAAATGAAAAAAAAATTGAATAAAGAATATCCTCTGAAAGAGGAAGTCTTTCTTCTTTCCTTGAAGGACTCCCCAATAGTCACAGGAAAAAAAGGACTGACTCTACAAAAATATAGAGGAGTTCCTACTGCTCAGTGTTCTCATTCTAGAATGGTAGTAAGATGAGACATAAACAGCTCTCAATGTTGTCTCAAACAATTTGCATGCCTTCTCTGGACTCCAGCAATGAATTGAATTCAGAGTCAATGGCTGGGTCATGAAACCTTGCACATACACAACACAAAATAAATAGTAGACTGGATTTTAAATATGTATTGATAGATTGAGTAATGCCTTTTTATTTTGTTGAATTCAAAAATATGTATCTATTTGCAATGAATAGTCAGAATCCTATTGGTCAGGAAATAGTTTAGAAACTTGGCCAAAAGATGACAGAATCTCCTTTGAAAACCTCAAGAGAAAGGGTGAAAAAAGCAGAGACATAGAAGTTATGGGTACTTAAGAGAAATAGATTTTATGAGCAAGCAGGGATAGGCAACTTTTTGGACATACTTGGCAATTTGAGAAACTGTTCTGAGCACTACCACAAAGTAGCTGCCATGAAAAGCATAGCAGTAAGGACAAATACCCTGACTGGAAGACACCAGACACTTGAATTGTTTGAGCAGATAAATGGGCTTTAACAAGACTCATGCTGAAGAGGCAGATTATTAGTGTTTCGTATTTGAATGGACAAAGTGTTGGTTCTAACAATACACTGTTTCATTCTAAATGAACTCTGCTAACCCTACCACATGCCAGGAAGACAGCAAAAAAAGTTTTGGTTAAGCTCACGTAGTCAGAGATACAATAAAAAGAAAACTGAGTAGTGTCTACAGATATATGAAGAGGTTACTGGTAGAGTGAGGATCAATGAATGCTCTTCCTGGATCACCTACATGCGCGAGAAGATAAGAAAAGTATTACAATCTATTCTTTTTCTTCCCCCTGCCTCCATACACACATGCACAAAATGACTTGTTGTGCACATAATATAAACTCTCTGGTTTAAAAAATGGTGGGTTACTAGAATGCACAGGTACACTGCCTGCAGCATAGCCACTTCCACTTTACAGCACAACCCTGGAATGGTTAAAATAGCCCAAAAAAAAAGGTGCTTTGATGATGCTATCTTTCTCCCTTGCCTACCATAATCCACTAGAACCATCCAAAAACTTCCTGCTAAGCATTCATTTGCACTGGCAGACTCCCATTACCAGACAGAAGAATTCCCTCCCATTCAATATAAGAAAATAACTGCAAGAGATGTGGGAGAATGCTAATATTCAGAAAGTTGGGAACCTTTGACTTGATATAAACTGCATCAAGGAAGATGCCTAATTATTTTGATAAGTTATACAATACATACAACAGTGTGATTAATTTTCATTAACAATGATTTCTTTATGCCTATTATAACATTTGTGTATAACTGTGTGACTAATGACAGGGTAAAAAGTATACACTATTATATTTATTTATTTAAAATATTTATATGTTGCCTATTCTACCAACGGCATCCCTAGGCAGACCTGTGAAAATTGTAAGAAAGCATACAGCTTAGATTATACTGGTATATACCCTGCACATAAAAATAAGCAGAGATAAAACAGCAGAGTAAAGGTTGAGCCTGGAGGACAGTTTAGCTCATCCCCTAAACAGTGGAGTCCCTGGTTGTACATAAAATCAGCTCAGAGGATTTTCTTTAAGATTCCATAAATACAGAGAAATGCAGGCACAAGTTTACTCACAGGCATTCATTAAAATGGATTGCATTTGTGTATGTACAAGTTTCTGTATGTTAATGATTCATTAAACCAAGTAGTGCTAGCCTAAAATTCACACTTCAGACTAGTATTCCAATTAAAATATATTAAGCTATGTCACCATAAAAGTTAGGGATAAAGATATACCTTTCAGGTAACCATAACAAGTCATATATTTTGTTGGTTATAGGAAAAATAAAACCTTAAAGACCTGCAATTCTTTCCTGGCATGAGTATATGCCAGAATAAATTGTTCTCTTGACTCTTTGTTGCTTTATGTGCAATAGACTAATAGGGCTACCCACGGAAACAGGAAAATATAGTGATGCCCAAAATTCAGCATTAGGTTTATTTGGCTCAACATATAAAACATCTGAGTAATCGGATACTATATTTTATGAATTCATGGACTGAAAGATTGTCTTTTAAAAGTCTAGAATGTCAAATAAAGTATACTTTGTTGGCAATTTTAAAAATCATTTGGTACATTGAAAGATTCTGACTCAATTTGCACAACTGCATTACTTGGCTTGTTTTAAGCTGCAACCTGTGCAGCTGCATGCAAGGTGACATTTCCCTAATTACCCACTTGGGTACAACTTGTCATGTAGCCCAACCCTGGACAGCATGGTTTGTTCCACTGGGAAACAACTCTCCAATAACCCAGTAGCCCCAGGTTATTTGAAGGTTCTTCACCTCCAAACAAGACTGCACCTGCTCAAGCAAGGCGTTATAGTTATTTTAAGTTACAATCATACAAGCTATGCCCCTAAAAGCAATGATACACATAAAGCATCTTCAGGTCTGGCCCAAAGCAGATGCAACACTGCTCTTAGACACTGACAGCAGGTCACAAGTTCATTTGCTTTTGGCCTCACATCTCTGGCTCACATTCCTACCTCCCTTCCCTAATCATGCTATAAGCATCACATCTTCACTTACACTACTCATAAGTAGTGATAATCAGGGTTTCATTGTAACCACGGTTAGCAATGAAACAGATGTAACACTGACAAGGGAAGGAGAGAATCATGCCATAAATGGTTAAGGGGAGGTATAGAATTCAAATAAATTAAAAAAAAAAATAAAATAAAATAAAGGGGAGAGAGGGGAAGGGAAAATGCAAGCTCTCCATACACTCTTGGTGTATGTTACATCCAACTGTAACCTGATTTGCACATAACTCGGGGTTTGTTTTCTTCTGTGAACCCATAAGCATCCCAGTGCACACTGCAGAAGACAGAATGAATAGGGTTCTACATCCCTGGGTTATTTGTCATGAGATATGAATTGGGAACTCTGGCTTGTCTGGATTTCTGGGTTACTTTTGTAACATGTACTAACAAAGCAGACTTCCTAGCCCATGCCTCATGAAAAACAATGCATGGACAAAGTATCCTTGGGTTCTTTAGTCACTCCCAACAGAAGCAGTGTATACCCAGCACACTCACTCATTCACAAAAATCCAGGGTTTAGGAAGGAACATGGAATGCTGAAAATCCAAACATATTCTACATGGCAGATGTACCAGGAATCAAAATATTTTGCCTGAAATTGAAATTACTCATTAAGTATGAAGTGGATAAAATAAAATTTGATATTTACTGGGACAGAATAAAAAGGGGATCAAAGAAATGACAACAATGTTATCAACTGAATGTCTTTTACTATTCAGTTAAACAATTATCTTACATTATGATAAATTCTCCCCACTAGTTTACCTCAAGTCTGCCTATGGCCTATAAATGAAATCCTGGATTCAGAAAGCACAACTTGCTGCAATAAAAAGTAGTTCCTTCACCACATATATTTCATAAATTTGCAAAAGTTAACTGAGAATTAGATTATATTAATAGCTCTTTGAACTCCAAGATGAAAAATAAAGTTAAATGATTGCACTTTTTAAATTTCTTAACATGACCTGAAGAATGTTCTTTGACTAAGTGCACATTACTACTTTTCCTGATAATAAGCAAGTTGTGGAGAAATCTATGGCTCCTAGATAGCATCAGGCGGCCAAATGTCAGTTCAGATTTCCAGATTCAAGGTCAGAGACACTGCTCCATCCTCAAAGCTTACAATCAGAGGTCCTACTCTCTCACCCTTGCAGCCAGCATGGAAAGAACACTACCAGCTTCTCTCCAAGGTCAGGAAAGTAACCTCAGAGGCGGAGAAGGGGCCACTGCAGGAGTAAGAAGTGAGCCGAATGGAGGTGCTAGAATGCCTCTCCTTCCTCCTCCCTCCTTCCGAGATGTTCCAGCTGGGCAGGCAAAAGAGCACATCTAGTGAAAATCCAAGGTAGAAGGACAGGGAAGAGATCACTCCGGCTGTTCCTCCAACTCTGCCTTGATCCCCACACTTGGGAGACCATAAGCCTCCAAGTTCAGGATTTTATGGCCTCTGCAACAGGATTGGGCCCTTAAATAAACTAGGCAACCTCACAGCAACTGACCTCTCCATTAGGATGGGAATATAAGCATCAATCCAAATATATCTCTTGATATCACTGAACTGCAGTACAAGAATCTTTAACAACATAGCAACTGAATAAATAATCAGCATAGTGCCAGTGCAGATATGAGATGATGGTAACTGTGTATTTGCATTTAATGTGCAGGATTGTTTGTTTGTCTTTCCAAAATGCAAATAACAACAACTGGCAGGAGGATAATTATCATGATTGCTGCAGGCATGGAAGAATAAGGAAAAAAAGTTAAATTCCCTCCCTCCATGCCTGCCACAATTTTGGTAATCAAACACCTCCCATCAATCCCACTCCCAGCTGATATTAATTGCATTTTTTAAAACCTGCCTATTAAATGCAGACATATTTTGAAAACACATTTAGTTTGGTCCACAGTTCTGACAATATCTTGTTTGGAGCAGATATGGCCTAAACCGGAGACTGGCACTATCAGAACAGACAGTATTGACTATCCATGGTTAAAGAATATACATAAGAATTGACTAAATAATAGCTCAAACATATTGTATACATATAATACACAGATTGTATAGACATTTAAATGACTGTAGAACATTATATATGCAGAAAAGTAACAAATATGACTTGTAAAATTTTACTTCATAACAGAAGACAGACTGCAGCATGATTCAAGGGATGTTTAATTAGAACCAAGACTTGCCAATTTCAGTGGGACTTACTCCCAAATAGGTACACTTAGCAGCTGCCTTATGAGGAGTCAGGCAACCATTCATCTGTCTAGCACAATATTATCAACGCTGACTATGTTTCCTGGATTTCAGGCAGAATTCCTTCCTAGTTCTACCTCGAGGTATCAGGGATTAAATCAGGGATGCTCTGCATGAAAGGCATGTGCTTTATCACACTAAGCCACAGCCCCTTATTGTAAGCAGCCTCAGACATCTATCTGAAATTCAGAATTTACTACATATTAACAGAAAATTGTAAGAAGATTTTTAACAAATGATTCTAAAAATCCTGTACATTATCATGGTGTCCAAAATGCATTCCACACCTTTCTCTTTAGTTCTTAAATATCTCAAATATCAGACATAACTAAGTAATTGAAATTAATAAAGCTTACCTGTGTGACATGTAACCAACTCATGAATATGTTTAAATATTGACTGGGTTCACACAACCAATCATAGATAACAAGACACGGGAAGATGGCACATTGTGTGAACCCAGACTGCTTCCCACAAGATGGTTTGTTCACGGGCAACAAGCCAGCCTGTCAACCCATATCCTATGAGTTGTTCCACCCATGACAGGTTGCTATGTTGACTGAACCTGGGTGATTGATCCCATTGTGGGCACAGGGAAATGACAAGCAAGCTGCTTGGCAACAGGGGCAAAAATGTCTTGCTACTCTTTGCTCTGAAAGGCTTGGTGACTACAATGGAATACCACTAAGTACCCAAGCAGCACTTTGATGTGAACATCAGATGACTCAGCCTACCCCACACCAACCACTACCCCTTTTGGGGCTTCCGTGGCTTGTTTTCCCTTTTACCCCTCCTCCCCAGAGAATTGTTTTTTGCAATTTTTGAAGTGATAACCACTTATAGTCCCTTCAAAGTGCCCAACTGGCACACTGGAGCAGCTGCATTTATCATCATCATCATCATCATTTTGCACCTGAGATTTACACTACTTTGTCATTTCTTTTTTTCAGTCCATAAGCTGCAAGGAGATACTTGCGGGAGCAAGGGAGTGGTGTGTTTATTACCCCTTCCTAGGGAGATCCTCTGTATTTTTGTTTGGTTGGGCACTATTTTAAGCATACTTCATCTTTCCTGATACTTCAGATGCTTGGCAAAGTGGAAAAAGTGAATCATACCATTCACAAGAACATGGAATTAGCAGTTGTCAAAACTCAGGCCTCTTTTTAAAATGGGGTTTTGATGGGACTAATCAAAGGGGCTTTTGACCAAAAATACATGCAAGAGATGCCTGATGCACACTTGGAACCCCAATGAAACTCTAAAGTCAAAGACAGTTCTAGGAAGCCGTAAATATCACATAACACATGGCAAAATTAGCAAAAGGCAACCCTGGTTAGCACTATTGTCTGTTACAAAAAGTATATGACTCTTTTTGCATACCATAAATCAACCTCACACTTATCTGGCCTCGTCGTAAAACACACATGGTTCATTTCCTAACTCTCTGGTTCCTTTTGACTAACACTGGCAATTTTCATACATTATGCCAAACTAAACCATACTTTAGTGTGTCATGATCCAACAGAAACCAATTGTTTGGGAGCTTCTGCTTCCACATTTAATTCAGTGCAACTTGCTGTATCATTTAGACCTGGAAAAGTGATCAGTCTTGACTATGGTTAGCTTAAACAAGCCAGCTTTGTAAACCAGTTTGACGTCAGCTTTCTTTCCAACCAAACATAATGTACTGTTAATCAAAGTCTACCTGTCCAAATGATTCAAGAAACCAAACTACTCCTCTATGCTTTAGCATGAGGATGAACACTGTATTGGAACTAGGTTTTTTAAATTAATTAATTACAACAGCAAAGTGCATGCCTGACAAGTCATTATTCTGCATAAACTGACATCTTCACAAATTATTTATGAGTACCTACATCTTTGGCACTTTAGAACTTAATACTATGTGTGTTTATTTGATAGTTCTATTGTAATAAATAGTTCTATTATAGGTTAAAAAAGACTGAGCACAAATATGAATTCAGTTGATGGACTTCTATAGTTCCATTCAATATTACTTATCACTTTGATTACTTCAATAACAATAACAACAACATTTAAGTGTATGGAAGTTCACAATCAAAACAGAAATTAGGGGAAAGTGAAAAAATGAGATTATTCATGACGTTTTACCTTGATTGGTGCTGATGAAAACTTTACTTTTCTCTCTGGATCAGGATCTTCTTCCTCAGAGAGTCCAGGAAATTCCTCATAATCACTGTAGCAGTTGTATTCCTCATCTGGTAAAGTTTCTCCTCCATCAGGGTCCTGACTCAACTCAGTTTCTCTTTCATCATCAAAAGCTGCATTCTCTATCCCAAAAGAACTAGAACAAAATCCACTAAAATTGTCTCTCTGTTCTACTTGTCCTTCTTCATCTTCACTATCTCCTACTTGTACTACACGGTCCTGCTCTCTTGTTTGAGCTTCTTCCAGATCTGCTACCTCTTTCCCTTCCTTCTGACTGGACTCACTACACATACTAAGTTCCTCTGTTTCTTCAAGTGTAAGACCATTTCCTTCCCCTTCCCAACTTGGGAATCTGAGTGGTTTTTCCTTCTGGAAGACATTAACTTCTCCCACAATTCCACTGTCATTTCCTAAATTTCTATTCTGCACCATAATCAGTTCAGCTCTAACTACTTCTACCTGAGAGATTTTTATGGGGGCTCTATCAACTTTAGTGGGTACACTGCTTGCACCCTGCTGGTTCCTTTTAGAAGTTGCTTGATCTCTTTCAGATGCTTCCTCAGTGGTCTTACCCAGTTCATCTCTTTTATTAACACTACTGCCACTCAAAAGGTCAGGTGTTGCGGTAGGCTGATTTTGCTTCAAGCAGAGTTCTTCCGTAACCACTGGCAATTCCCAGCTGCAAGACACTGTCTGGACAGGGCTAAAAGAGTCTTCATTTTTCAAAGTGTCTTTGGACTCCTCACCATCACTATCAGCCAAGAAATTCTCCAGTCTTCTAGAAATAGGTCCAGCATTCAGTAAGGAGGATCGATAGCTACCACTTGACTGCTGCAATTTGTGTTCATTACTTTCTTGACTATCTGCTTTGTCTGTGACAAGCTGACAGCTCAGATCAGTATTGAAATTTAAGGGATCTATTGCATTACTACAGTCAGAAGAGGCAGATCCATGTCTCCTCCTGTCTTCATTCCTGTCACCTTTGTTGGAAGTGCATCTGTCCAATGAACTTGGCTTTATGTTCCTTTCAAATAGTTTCCTAGTTTCAGAAAACTTCTCTGCCAGTGCAGCCTTGTCTAGATTTCCTTCATCATTGTTGCTAATAATTTTGTCAGTGAATGAAGCTGAAGGTAAAGAATCCTGAGAAGTGGTAAAGGGAACAGTGCCAATGTTGAGCAGGTTATTTTTCTGAACACAGAGGAAAGATGGGCTACTGGGAGAAGGAGGTGCAGGGTCAGTTGAAGCTGTTTTGGTGATGATTTTGGGCTCAGAGGGAAGGCTATTCTCACAACAAGGTGGTGTGGAAGAGCCACCCATCTGCATGAACATGTTTTTGATCTTGTGAACTCTGTTGCCATAGGTAACAGTTCTGCCACGAACATGTGGGTCATTACCTCCTCCGTTGGATGAGCTGGTCAGCTTTTGCTGAGGGCCAGATTTGTTTGAAGCATTATCAGGATTCACTGAATCAAAACTGCACTTAATAGCATGAAAATCAGCTTTATAGGCATTTCTGTGTGGAGAAGCACTTCGCAAAGTCCTCTCTCCTTTGCCTTCAGTCTTCATCATTGTCAAAAGGAGAGGGCCTTGACCCCTTTATAGATGCGCGTAGAGAGGATGAAAACCAATAGCTGCTGCCCCTGCTATCTTCCACAGTGCTTGGACAGAAGACTATTCCAGCAGACTGGAAAGTGAATGAGACTGAGAGACGCCTCTGACCGGTTTATTCTTCCATGCAGGCATTGAAGTGAGTTGTGGGAAGGGAAAGCAGAACACACAGAGAGAACAAGCACTCCAGGAATGTATCTGGAAAAACGGGATGCTAATGCCACGATGGATCCACTCCTATCCAGAAAGACATCGGAAAAGAAAAAAGACACATTAATGAGCCGGCAACCTCACCCATTTATGCAAGTATTTCAACTTTGTCTTAAACGGAATTCCATACCCCAAGGAGCAGTAAGATACTCATTTTGATGCTGCAGTATCAGCTACATGGGACGCAAAGCAAAAGATCAGACTACAGAAATTCAATATAATTTCTGGATCCCATGACTTCTGGATCTCAACAAGAGTCCAGTCTCTCCAGGACGTGTTTTCATCGCCAAGGTTCGGTTATGCCATGCAAAGTAGAAAGTGAGGGAGAGAGAGTAAACGAATGAAGGAAATGGGTGCAAGTTGTGCCTCTTCTTCCCTCACCACAGAATAACGATAACTGAGCTCTTCCTCATCTGCGATTACGCCGAGAGGCTTCCAGGGCAGAGGATGCGGCTTCCAAGCAGGCTTGAGCCTCGGCATTTTCCACCAGGAAAAAACACAACTGTTCTCACGGCTGCAAAGTTGCGGCTGCGCCGGTGTTTTTATCCTGGCTCGAAAACGAATCAGAAGGTCCAACAGAGGTCTTGGCCCATCTCGCTCCAAGCGTCTCTGTCCAAGTCTACCCCGCCACTTCCTTAAAGGCCCAACATCTACGGCTCTAATTCCTGAGGGAGGGAGGCAGGCAGGCGGAGTGGAAGGAGATACGTGGACTCGGCTACGTTTCCCCCGTCCTCTCACGAGGAATCTCGGCTTTATTTGCCTCCTGCCAAGCAGGCATGCAAACAATCTCGGCCCAAACTTGAGGCTTCCTTGGGGAGGGCAATAGGCGGGTCGTCTCCCCCCTCTCCGCCGCCGCTCCGGGCTGGGAGCGCGGAGGGGGAGAAGGGAGAGCCAGCTCCGTCGGCTCACAATGGAACCGCCGCGAACTCCCCGCGCCCGCCGCTCTCTTTCCCGACGGCGGCGCCCGCGCGCCTCGCCTGCCTCCCGCAGGAAAACTTTCCCAAGCAGCCCCTCCGAGCGACTTACCTGAGGTAGTTGAGCACGGCAGCGCTTCCCCTTCGCGTGTTTACCCGCAGCTCCTCACTCGCGCTTCCCCAGCCGGTGAGCGCACAACAGTTATCCCGCCCGCCCCCTCCTCTTCCTTCCACAGCAGCCCCCGGGCGCCTTTCCTTCGTTTTCCTTTTTCTTTTTCGGTCACTCCACCCCCTCACGAAATAATCGCCCGCCCGCTTTCCCAGCTCTACTATCACTCTCTGTCTCGCGCGCCCGCCCGCACGGCCAGTTTATAGATCAAGGATTTCTTTCTCCACTGTCTCTCCCCCCCCTCCCCCCGCCCTCCTCACTTCTTCCCAGGGCAGGCGCGGGCGCGCTCCCACACAAAGGGAACAGTCCGCGAGGCGCGAGCCCCGCTTCTTTCTCTAGCCCGCCAGGGAGACAAACGAAAGGGGCGGGGTGAGATCAGAGGTGAGGACCTGGAGGGGGAGGAGAGCGAGTAAGTAACTCTAAGTTCTAAAAGGAAACGCCTGCATCCGTTGGGATGTACCATACCAGGACAAGGGGTCTGGGCGATACCATTTGAGGGAGAGCCAGGAAACTGTGCCTGGTTATCGTCTATTGTTCCAGGTTTGCACCCCGCTGCTGGCGGCATCTGGAAGTCGCTTTCCGTCTGCGAGGCAGGGAGACCCTCGGGATTTATTTATCTCTCTATTTCCATTTCCTAGGCGCCTCGCAGCAACGCAGGGAGGGAGTGAGGAGAGAGGGCAGGAAAAGAAAGGAAAGGGGTGGGCATCTCGGTCCAGTCCCGACAGAAGCCCATGGGATGTTATTGTTTTGGTGTGGTCAAGGGCCCTGGATGCTTGTTTTCCTGAGACAAATAGTACATTTTACAAACGGAAATGGAGATCTTTGAACCCTAACACCAAGAAGCAGATAAATCTGCTTTCTGGATACGCCACTGGAACAGTGCTAATGCATTGAGGGCCCTATTAAAACTAATAATGTTATAATAGTAATAATAAAGTTTTCAGCATGCAAGAGTACGTATCTGCCATTGACAGGCTGGATCTAGGCCTCTAGGCTTGTTCATACTGATTTAAAAGTAATGGGACTACCAAATAAACCTGATCAGAGTGAGTTCTGTTCCTGCAATCTGATGGCAACTGTAAATAAAGCTCATTTAATGCAGTGGAAGTTACTTCTGAATACACATGCAAAGAAGGTTGTTAAATTGTCTGCTGCTGCAGCAGTATCACCAATACCTAGAAAACTAGTTTTACAAGGCATTTATTGATAAATCAGGAGTTGTTTCAGGTTCTTAGATAACTGGAAGTCAGAAGCCATTGCTGATCTGCTGCAACTCACTCAGAACTACCAGTAGAACTGGATCTTCCATGTGCTCCACCCTGCTCCATATCATGGATGCTCTAGCTGCTCAGAACCCCCTTTTTGCTGACACTGCTGTCAGAAGTAGGGCTTTTTAAAAAGGGTTTAGGAAGGGAAAAATAGTTTGGACAGTGAAGTATACAAATGAAATCGGTGTAATTCCCTGTCCAAACTATCCAATTTTGCCTTTCCTAAATCTCTTCTTTTAAAGAAAGCATTACTTTTGACAGTAAATGCCAAATGCAAGTGCCAGCAAAAAGTGGTAGGGGGAACACTTTACCACCATCCCAGGCACCTAAAATCTCAGGAGTTGATGGAAAAGTTGGGAACACTGGGTCCTATTGGGGAGAGGGCAGTCAAAACCCCGAGGATCTCAGTGCAAAGGAGGAAAAAAGGCACCTACCCTACTTTGCAAGCAAAAATACCTTGTGGCTTTGTTTTTCCTTCACAGCTTGCCTTTTGACAGCTGTGGAAAAAAGCAAACTAGAAAAATCTCTGTTTGGAGCCTCCCTGGGTCAGTGTCCAGGCACTTTGGCAACAGGTACTTCACAAGACAGGTGAGGTTTTCTCTTTCAGACCCACAGTAGTGCATATCATGACACTTGTGCAAGTTTGAACAGGAAAAAAAATCAAAATACACAAAATTGTGCAGATTTGAAATACATTTTTAATAAAGAGGTTTGCCAACCAGTAATTGTCCCAACATGCTGCTAGGGGCTGTCACCGGCAGGAGCATGGGCATGATTGCCAGGAGTGGCTATGGTTGTTTTTTGTTTGCTTGTTTTTGTTTGCCTCGCTCACGTCACTTGTCTTTACCTACAGTTGGATCATTTGCCCAGGTTCAGACAATGCAACAACCAGCCATGGGTAAAATCATCCCTCCAACAGCACATAGGTTCTCAGGTCGATGTGTTAATAAATAAATAAAAAGTCATTCTGCCAGAAGTGGTCTGGATTCAGACAACCCATCATGGCTTGTTACCCATGGTATGTTGTCATATTCTCTGAACTAGTCGCTGTCTTGCCACAGTTAGGGCTTTAGAGACCAAGATTCAAACTACTGAAGAAAGGAGAAGAAAGATGAGCAAATAACTATATAGACAAACGATGAAAGCTCAGTCTGATGGGCTGCCAGTTATTAAATACTAACCGAGGCTCATCTTATTTTTATCATACTGCCCCCTTTAAAAACCCTGTTTTGATAAACACTCCTGTTTCATTCTCATACTGATACAATCAGTAGTTAAGTAGTATACTTGTTATTGATGGAATAAATACATTGCTGAAAGGGAAATCACAAATAGAAAAACAAACAGGGAGTTAAAAGGAGTTCAGTTTAGGGTTAGGACTTTAAAGGGAAAAATAGTCTCTGTTCCAGCCATGTGAGAGGAGAGAAAGAGGGTTTGTGTCATCTGTCACCAGTGATGTTATCATCCCTATCAAATGAATGTCCTTTGCATTCACACAAACATCTTTTACAGCAGAGCTCCCTGTGTTGCTTGGAGTTAGTTTAGCTTTTCCCAGGTACTGCTTATAACACTACAAAATCCTGAAAAGTTGGTTTAACCAAGACCACGGCAGAACAAATGTCCCATGACATTGTAAGCCGCCCCGAGGCTTACAACATTTTTGTTGTAAGCCGCCCCGAGGCTTCGGCGAATGGGGCGGCATAAAAATGTTTTAATAAATAAATAATAAATAAATAAATGAGCAATAATAGTTCCACAACTTTGCCGTTGCCTTAGTCTCCAAAAGGTTATCAGCTATACATAGCTATGGACTGGGGTTGGTTGTCAACCAACTGGCAATGACTGTTGAAGTAGTTCAGCTACGGTAATAAACTGTTTGTAAAGACTTGGGTTGGGTGCAGAAACATGCCATCAGTATATTGGTGTCACTGTATAATCATTCCATCTCCAAGAAACCTTGCATGATACGTTGAACAAGGAAGAGTACTGAATTGCTGCAGAACTTTTGAACTGTGAATCCTTGCTTTCTAGCAATGAGCTGAGCCATGCAAGAATAGTTCCACAAATCTCTACAAGGTTTAGCATCAAAAGCTTCAACAAGGTCTATTACCGGGGTGGGGGACCTCTTGACCTTAGGGTCAAATTCATTTTTGGAACACATCCTGCAGGCCACATGCTAGTGGTGGATGAACCCAGAAGTAAAGCGGAAGAGCCAAATGCAAATGAGATGGGGTCAAAAATACCAAACATACTGGAATAATGTTGCTTAAAGTTCTTGCTGCCAGGAACTAACCCTTAGAGCCATTTCAGCCTTTTAGAATGGGGGAGAGGCAAAGGCACAAAAGCAAGGAAACCACCAAATCATCAGTGGTTTGGGAGAAAGGGCATGGGTTTTTGGGGAATCCCACAGGACCCAGTTCACACCCCCACTCCTAATCTTACACAATAAATAGATTGAAATAATCAATATTGACAGTTAAGCAGAGATTATCAAGCAAGACCAAAAGAACAGTCTTAACTGTTGCAGAAAATGAACCTGTTATCCAAGGCTGCATGAAACCAACAGACAACCACTTGTTCAACAGACTTCTCCAGACAGGCTAGAGGCTGACTGGAATTTTTTAAAGCAAGTTGTATTATTATTTCTAAAAAGGTTTTAGCAGAGCTGCACAGCAGCAGACTTGAGGTCATCTGGCATCCTGCCCTCCCCAAATGACATTTTTAACAGCTTTTTCAATTCTAGCCAGAATGGAAATGGATCCAACTTGCAAGTCATGGTGCCAAGCACATCATCCACATTGGCAGGTGAGACCTCCTAAAACTGATCCAAATAACTGGTGTAAGACAGAAGTCTGAAGCCTCAAGCTCTGACTGCGTTTACATTGGCAGTCCACTAGTGAGCTGTAACCAAGTGAACTTTGAAGCCCCAGATTGAATCCTGGAGTGTTCATCACCAGAGGTTGTATTCTCGGAAAGCTCAGCACCAAGAATCTAAAGTGTCATGAGATCAGCAGCAGCACTTAGCAGAGATTGCTAAGAAAATGCTCACAAGAAGGCACAAATTATGAAAAGACAAAATGCAAGTAATATAGACAGAAAAATACTTTAGAGTGCAATTTTATGCACGATAGACAGGAAAGGCCTTCAATACCTAGATGGGAATTGAATGACTTCTTTCTAGACAAGCATAGCTTTTCAGCCTTCATGCATTTATTCATTTGGTTATGTATTATATTTATACCCTACCCATCAGTCCAAAGGCTCCCTGGGCATCTTACAAATCAAAATCACAATAATTAATTGTGATTAAATAATATGTAAATGATTAATTTACTAACTAGCACAATAATCACTCCTTTAAGTTATGCAGCCATTAAATTGCATTAGGCATAACACAGTACTTTTCTATACTGCCTGCATACTAATCTACATGTGCAATTACTAAACCAAGGAAAATTTAATGTGATAGGATAAGGATTTTTAAAAATTGCTTTATCTTCCTTGGAGCTTTATCTTCCTTGGACCTTTTAAATTTGTGCAACCATCTAGTTCATATTGTGTTACAATCCTGTATATACTTAGCAGTGTGTTATTTTTTTGTTGTTGTTGTTGATTTTCAGAAAAAAAATAATTAGGATAATTTTCAGAAAAAGAACCCTATGAAAATTAGGGTAGCGTGCATAGGATTATTTGCACTGGAATTTTTTTTCCCTGTTACTTGCATTTAGTGAACAACTCTTTAAAGTATTCCATCTGATTTTCACTACAAATATTTAATCTGAAATATTTGAGGGGGGGATTAAAACACTCTTGTAGAGCAATTCTATGCATGTTTTGGCACGGAAGGGCATCCCTGCCAGCCACCACCCAAAGAACTGCATGATATGGCAACAACCACTTATGTAAAATTTAAAGCTGCCAAGGTTGTCTAATATTCTACTTGACATTCTTTCAATGTTACTTATGAAGTGGGAGAAAAACCTATGGAAAAATTAAGCACTGGAAAAAGTTCCACCCCACTTTACTATGTGGGAGTAATCCATATTGAACTTGGTGCTGCTTACTGCTGAGTGGGAATGTATTAGGTTGCACTGTTGATATAATTCTTTGTACCATATATAGTATGCTAATCGCATAATTTGAGACTCTCTTATGGTTTTATTGTTTATTCATTTCATTCTGGAATTAAGGGAGGGAATAGTTTACATTCTCACTACGAGACATTATGGAACTTGCCCAAGATATTTTGCAGCCAGCGGCAAAGAACTAAGATAGCCTCGCTCCAATGTCATGGGTAAAAGCCGACTGGACTGGCAATGGAGCAATGTTTTCTACTGCATCCGAGCACAGTCGCTTCACTTCAAGGGGCACAGGGCAGGCTGTGTGAAATCAAGCTCTTTCTTCCATCCTCCTGCTGCCAACTCTCAGGAATGGCTGCCTGAGGTGACTGTCTCACACTGCCTAATGGCAGAGCCATCAGAAATGTATTTGCATCTATTCCGGTATTCTTCACATGTTTGCTGTTATGGTTTACATGTGAGAGAACAAAAATTAATAAGCAAATAGTTCAGTAAAAACTAAACATTTAGACTGCAATCCACTGGGCAGATGCTTACCCTAAATTCCTGCGCAAGTAGAAAAGATTCCCCTGCTGGTTCCTAACATAAAAACAACCTAAGAAGAGCTGTGCAGGACCAGAACAAGAGTCCATTTCATGCAGCATCTCATAGCATTCTCCAGGAGAGGAGAATTTAAGCTTTTGCCACCCCATTTTGCCTCCACCCTGCTAACAAATGTTTAATTTGGCCCCTGTTCAAGGCTTCTGTTCAGACAGTAGCCATTTAGCTACCTGCAGGAAATCCAGACATATTACATAAATGCTGCGGCACTATCCTGCTTGTGTTCATCATTAACTGGTGCACAGAGGCATATTGCCTTTGATATTGGAAGTAGCATATAGCCATCTGTAGCCGTTGATAGCTGTACCTTCCATGAAATTGCCCAATTCCCACTTTAAGCCATCCAAACTGGTGGTTGTTATGACATCAAGTGAAAGCAAATTTCATGGTTTATGTTGCGTGAAGAACACAACACCACACCTTTTATCTGTCCTGAATTTCCCACCAGTCAGCTTCAGAGGAACATTTTGGGTTCTAGAACTATGAAAGAGGAAGTACAATGTCTCCCTCTCCACTTTCTCACACCATGCCCAATCTTGGTCTCCCCGTGATGTCAGCTTTTTACTTACCTTTATTCTAAGTGCAAAAAGGCCCAGATACCGCAACCTTTCCCAATAGGGGAATCATTGCAGTCACTGGATTATTTTAGTTGCTTTCTACTGGACCTTTTTCACCTCTACAATATCCTTTTTAGAAGCAATGACTGGAACTGTGCACAGAATTCCCAGTGTGATCACACCATTGATTTGAATAAGGGCAGTATGACAGGCAGTTGTGTGTTCAGGCCGTTTCCTAATTATGCAGAACATGGGATTTTCCTTTCTCACAGCACATGCACAGAGTCACCATCTTCATCAAGCTGACCACCACATATGCAAGATCCCTTTCTGTTGTTATACGGTCCTGCGGATAACTACAGATTAATCCCCATCTCTTGGTCTGAGGCACTGGGATAACTGATAAGCATCTGGTCTTTGTTTTCAACAAATGACGAGAAGGAAAGAGGAGGAGGAGGAGAAATTTGCCTGGTAGAGCTTTGTTCCAAATGTCGAGCATCTCCTACTTCCCACGCACATGTGAATATGAAGTTAACTATGGGTATGTGCCTGTGTCATGCATAACAAACGGAAGTGTTTTTGGTTTAGAAAAAGCTTACTGTTTTGAAGCAGTACTATGTTTCAGTTGTAGACAAGCTTAGTAAATTGAAAGGCAAGACAGCTTCTCTTCACCATAGAGTTAGACCACAATTTCTGGATGCTTAAACTGGGTCTCTAATTATAGATTACACTCTAGCCAAGCCTGAAGGTTATAATTTAACACTGTCATAGCAACTATAGTTCAAGTTACACCAAATCCTGTCATGGTGACTTAGTGCAAGCATGGAAATAAAACCTTAAAAATGTAGTCATGTGTATTTTTAATGGGATACTATGAAGCAGTGACTAATGGCAAATGATCACAAGACAAGCAAGGAAAAAAGGAGGCAACAGTTTGTCTCTCTTAATAGCAGCATGCAATCCTGGCAGAAGAATTTACTTTTATTTAAACAAATGTGCCAAAGATTATCCCAAATACAGCAGGACCTGCTGCTTGTACCTGCTGTCTCAGTTACTGCCATTTCACTTAACCATGGTTGACTGTCAGCTCTCCACATGAATGGGGGCTAGGGACACAAGACCTCCATGAAAGAGGAAAACCCACAAATATCTCTAGGGAAAAACCGTGAATATCTCTAGGGAACTACGCACTCTGTTTGGGGATGCCATGCTCTTTATCTCAGTACTAGCCAGCTTCATATGCTTTGTCTCAGCGAGCATGAAGACTCCAGAGATATTTGCATGCTTTCCTTAGAGATAGCCACAGTTTTTCCACTCTTGTGGGGGTTCTGCACCCCTAACCCCCCATGAATGTAGTGTTCGCTACTATCTGTGGTTTCAATCATCCAATGGAGGACTTGGAACCTATCCCACATGGTTATAGGGGTCTTATTCTGCACCCCTGAAAAGAAATTGTTGTCTTTGTAGGCAGGGTGTGGTAGTGGGTGAATGGAACCGATGGACCATTTCAGGTCACATACTCTATAAGAACTTTTTTCAGGGGTGAAGGGAAGCATCAGCTTGAAAATATAGGCAATTACATTTCCAAATCTAGCGCAATGTTAGCTACACCTGTAGTGACTCACCAGAGGTTCAGGCAGAGGCTTTGTCTGGAGGTGCTCATGATCAAGCTCGACTTTCTGCATGCAAAGCAGATGTTAATTCAGAAAACACTTAGCATTTCCTTCTTTTGTTTATACATTTTGATGTACACATAATCTCTCACTCACAATGTGTGAATCTTTCAGGAATCTCAAAATATTATCCAAAGACTCAGATAGGAGAGAGGTGATTTTAGGCCAGCATAATTGGCACAATTGGTAATGAACCTCTTAATTATTGTATTTGTGCACAAATAATGTACAGTTATTAATTTGTTATGGAAATCAAATTGACATTTCTCAGTGTGTTTAGGAATGTCAGTGAATTCTGCAATGGATTCAAATGAATTAACTTTCTGAGTTGTCTCTTTTGTAATGAAATCTGACCTATGGACTCCACTTTCCCTGAGTCACACAGACTTGCAAGCCATTTTGTTACTTCCCAGAATTTTATGTAAATATCCAACAATATGAACAAAAAAAATGATACTAACAAAAAATGTTCATTTCCGCCATAAGCTGAAATACAAAAATAGACATTTGAGGAAAGATTTGCACATCTTTGGAAGTGCAGCATTGCACAAATAAACATAAATAAAAGTTCTGGAAATGGAAAAAAAGCTAATTGCAAGGAATGGATGATGGCATGAAAGGTGATTTATAATCCGTGAAACACAGATAGGAGAAATAGTCTGGGGAAAGCACCTGAGAGGCACTTATTGTCTGTCAAGCTTTCCTATTGTGTCCTTTTTTATTGTGATTTCCTTGTGTGTACTATTTCTGCATCTATCTGAAGTCTGAACTTTCAAAATCTCAATAGACAAACGTGCAACAGCTTAGTGAATGACATTCTCACCAAGAGGAGGAATAGGAATTCTTAGAGCAGATTTGTTACGTACTAACAATGGGGGAGAAAATAGGAAATGTGCCTATCAAACAGTAAGTGTTGGAGATAGAATTATCTGCACTGCAGCAAAATCTTGCAACACGGAGTGTTCCTGAGCCTCTGGGAATGGCCAGTCCGCACTGGGCAGCAGTTTTCTTTGGTGGTGGGTGCCTCCACTAGGGACTTTCCCCCTAAAGATTTGTTCTATTTCTGCAGACTTTGAGGTTCTCTGAGCAAAATTTGCACTGATGAAACTCTAGTACACGCTTTGATTTTATTTATTTATTTATTAAAACATTTTTATGCCGCCCCATTCGCCGAAGCCTCGGGGCGGCTTACAACAAAAAATTAAAATAACATTTTAAAATATATACAATAAAATACAAATATATAATATAAAACATACACTATAAAACAAGCCGCCCTGGCCAAATAAAATTCAATAATATTAACATTTAAAATACTGCTTAAATAAAAAGGTCTTCGCCTGGCGCCGAAAAACAAATAACGACGGCGCCAGGCGGACCTCTCTGGGGAGCGCATTCCATAACTTAGGCGCTACCGCTGAGAAAGCCCTCCTCCGAGTAACCACCCTCCTAACTTCTTCCATGGAGGGCTCCCGGAGAAGGGCCTCTCCCGCCGATCTCAGGGGGCGGCTGGGCATATAAGGATGTAAGCGCTCCTTCAGGTAACCAGGACCCAAGCCGTTTAGGGCTTTATAGGTCATAACCAACACCTTGAATTGGGCCCGGACTTCAATGGGAAGCCAGTGAAGCTGACGGAGAACTGGAGTCATGTGAACATAACGTCCAGTCCCCGTCAGCAGCCTGGCAGCTCTATTTTGGACCAATTGAAGTATCCGGACCGTCTTCAAGGGTAGCCCCACGTAGAGCGCGTTACAGAAGTCCAAACGGGAAGTCACCAACGCATGTGTCACTGTCGCAAGGCAGTCATTCTCCAGATAGGGGCGCAGCTGATGAATTAGCCGAAGCTGGAGGAAAGCGCTCCTCGCCACTGCTGTTACCTGAGCTTCCAGTGAAAGCTCTGGGTCGAGGAGCACTCCCAAGCTGCGGACCTTGTCCCTAAGAGGGAGTGCAACCCCATTCAGGACAAGGTTCAATTCACCCTCTCCGAAGCCCGATCCACCAACCAACAGGACCTCCGTCTTGTCTGGATTGAGCTTCAGTTTATTGGCCCTCATCCAGCCCATTACCTCGGCCAGGCACCGGTTCAGCACAGCCACTGCCTCACCTGGATTGGTGGAAAACGAGAGGTAGAGCTGGGTATCATCAGCGTACTGATGGTTCCGCAGCCCACACCTCCTGATGACCTCTCCCAGCGGTTTCATGTATATGTTGAACAGCAAAGGGGACAAAATGGACCCCTGCGGCACTCCATGGCATAGCTGCCATGGCGCAGAGCCATAGTCCCCCAGCACCACCTTCTGGAACCGGCCATTGAGATAGGAGCGGAACCACTGCAAAGCAGTGCCTCCAACCCCCAATCCCGCAAGCCTATCCAGAAGGATACCATGGTCGATGGTATCGAAAGCCGCTGAGAGGTCCAGCAGAACCAACAGGGACGCACTCCCCCTGTCCTTCTCCCTGCACAGGTCATCATACAGGGCGACCAAGGCAGATTCAGTACCGTACCCGGGTCTGAAGCCGGACTGCAATGGGTCCAGATAATCAGTTTCATCCAAGAGTGCTTGTATTACCACACTGAGGTTATATTCATAAGCCATCTACATGTACAGTATTTATTACAGAATCATGATTTCTTAAAACAGATATATCCAGTACTGAATGAATTAAAATTTTATTTGGCATAAAATCAAAGTTGCTTCGTGATATATCTAAGGGCAAATAAAGTAGATCCTACTAATGTTTTCACAAGTGCTTTTAAGTTTAATTGCTGGTAGTATAACACTTCTTCCATATCTTTTCTTATCTTAGTTCAAATCATGATTCATTTTATCCTTTTAAGACTGTTTCTTATAATGCATATTTATTTCATTAGTATGTCTAGACAAGAATGTGAAATCATTGTGATACCATGCTTAACTGTTTATTTTAACATGGAGACAAAACTGTTTGACCTCTCCTATACCTCAAAAAAATAATTTATTTTAGAATTCTGAACCAGCAGCAGTTAAGACAGGACAAGATAAACTTACAAATTTCTTGATACTGTGTGTGCAACATAGATTTAAGTAACATAAATATGATCATAGTCACATATGTAGTTTTGAATAAACATAAACTGAAAGCCTAAATATTTCTTCTTTTTATAGCATAGATTCATCCTGTATAATCTATAATGTTGCAACTCTTGTTTGAGGTCAAATTATTACTGAAAACCACTTGCTTTACTGGCAGTGCCACGAAGGGAATTACCGTAGTGCTTGTACAAGCCTCTTCATGCCTTCTTAGAGATAGCAGACTATCAGCCTACAGCATTTTTCCTGAGTTGGACCTAAAGTCTTGCGAAATCTACCTTTTCTCTCCCAAGCCCAGCCAGCAGAGCTTGGAAACTATGGATCTCTTTGAAGCACCCGTCCCCATACTTGCCTGTTCTGACAGAGCACACAGACAGGGCAACTGGCTGAAAACAGCCGCTGCTGTTTTTTGTACCATCATATGATAAACTACTGAAGTAGTGTCATGACACTGGTACAGTCAGGAACATGAGCTGGAGCTTCCGCCAGTGCCAGAATCCAGCTACACCATCTGGAAATATATTCCATCTTATCCAAACTAACTTTCTGATTTTTCCAGCTAAGAACATGCTCGTATCACATGTGGTGCCTGACAGTGTCTTATGCCCACATGAACACCTGGGCCAGGCATATTGGTATGTCATAGGCAACTTCCTGAGAATGTTTTGGTCCATGGTTTGGGCGTGTATTGTTCTGGAGTGCACTTCTCCACTGCTATATTCATCTCTGGGTTTGCTGGATATAAGTTACAAGAGGGCATGCTTTAAAGTGTCTTGTCTCGCAGAGAAGAACTGGCAATGTTATGTTGTCTTGTATAGGCATCTGGAGTCTTGGGTGAATGATTTGGATTGGCCTAAAGTTCATTGTGGAAGGCGTGCCATCAGCTCCGTATTCATTTCTCATCCATTAGGCATCATTGGCATGTGGATACTGCGCTTGGTATATGGAAGCAAGCAAAACCTAGGTCCAGATATGAATCAAAAAATCTATTCTCAAAAAATCAATTCATAAAATCTATTCTCCCTGGATATATTTATTCATTAATGCTATTATTCATCGGCCACCTTTCAGGATAAAACTCTTATGGAGAAAGCTTGTAAGTAACATCAAAATAATGCAGTCACAATAAATAATATTGACAAATTTTAATTACTGGAGTTGCTTGTCATGTTGTATGAACAGAATATTTCACAGCTGTCAACATGCTTCTGGGATTAGACAGCACGACAATCCACAGCTTTTAAGCAACCATGGCTTATTGTATTGCCTGAACCCAGCCAATAACACATTTATTGACTATCCAGGGGGCAATGCTTATCAGGATCCATATAAAAATGTATATAGGTCAGTATATAAGTATGCCAAATTTCAAATATTTAAACCAAAATGCATGGTTTTAGGTTTAACTTAGCATGCTACAGGTAGAAAGTTTCATTCAGGCTTCCTTGTAGTTTATACAAAAGCTGTTTAAACTTAAAGCCACGTTCACTGTGCAAATTATAACTGATTCTTTTTCATGAGTGCAATCCAACCCATAGTTAATGAATACTTAAAGCCAATTTAAATCGGCTCAGCCTGAGAGCTCATAACTGTGGTCTGGATTGTAGCCCATAACTATGAACTCTGGATCATATTTAAAGAATGAAATTCAGTCCCTAGATTTTTATAACTTGGGGCATATCATGGCTATAGAGATACTGATGCCTCAAGCCAAAGCTGCCTGCTTAGTTATCACCATGTGGTGACACTGAAGAAGGCAGAAACTGATGTCTGAATGGGGCAGTAAGAGCTTTTAATGGTTTGGCCTTACTAACGGGGCATTTGGGCTCAGACTTCAGACAGCACTGAGGAAATTGTTGAAGCTTTATGAAAGTTGAACACTGCAAACAGTCTTTGCTGCTATAAAGTAATGTTCATTAACATGAGCCAAATTAAGCTTGGAGATTGCCAACCTTCCTTGATGCAACTAGTGAGTGGGGAGATGACTAGAAGGGGATCCTTCTCTGTGGTGGCACCCCACCGTTGGAATTCACTTCCAATTGAAATTTGCCAGGCGACAGCCCTTCTATCATTTCATTGCCAGTTGAAAACATTCCTATTCCAGAGTCATTCTGGTGATTGGTTTTAAGAACAGTTCTTGATTTTACTATTGCCTTTAATAAATTGATCTTTTAAATTATTTTATTATTGTTTGTTTATAATTCTGTTGTCTCATTTTATTCTATTGTTTTATCTGGCATTGTATTTTAACTAATTTTATGGTTGTGCCTTTGACTGTAAGCTGCCCAGAGAGCCTTTCTGGCTAAATGTACAGCATATAAATTGGATCAATCAATCAATCACCCAAGTAGGTAGGTAGTTTCAGAATGGACTTAATGGTATTATGGGAGGCCTCTTTAGATCGCTTTGAGCATTACTTCAGTTGCAAAACACACAGCTATTTCTTTTGCTTACTCCATTGCACCATTCTATGCAATACAGCTGCCTCTTTCTTTGAATGCTTGCCAAACCTGATTTTTAAAAAAAAATATATACCCCGAGCAGGTGCACGTTTGCATTTTAAGCTCATTTAAACCATCGCACCGTCATGGCTACAGGAATAGCATGGAACGTTTGTCACCACCCTGATGCCCTCATCACCTGCAGCTTTCTGGGAGGTTGTTTATGGCCTGTGGGTGCTGGACTTTGGCCCCAAGGTCCATCCTGAGTTGCAGCACCGCCAGCCTTCAGTTTGTGTGCCATGGGTGGTTCTCGAGGGCATCAGACTCCTTGCTGTATCACACAGGTACCAACATGTATTTAAAGGTGCAATGCAATGCATGCTTAGACAGAAAAAGTCCCACAACTTCCAGCTTTCCTGTCTAAACATGCACAGAACTGCACCTTAAATGTATTTAAATTCTAATTATTGCAATAAAGGAATTTTATGCCCTTCTACTTGCAGGCGAGCTCAGACTAATAGATAGAAGGCCCACGTACAGATTTGCCAACTCCTGCAGCCTGAGTGAGAGTCAGTCCTGCTGATCTGAGAACTACTAAATCACTTAAAAGAAGGGGAGGGGGGGAGAGGATACAGATTTTGTAAACATTTTAATTTTTATTTATTTTATTTTTACATTTACAATCCACTCCCTTAACCTTGCAAGGCTCTCTGGGCAGTGTAAGTATATCACAATAAAAACCAAACAAAAATTCATATAATAAAATAAAAAACTATACGGTAAAATACAATATATCTAACAGATAGCTACAGTAGTCAATAAAATTATCTCAGGAACAGCAGTGACAAAACAATCATTAAAATTTCTTAAAATTATAAAATATTATTTCAACTGTTCTTGAAATGTCTGGTAAATAAAAAATGTCTTTGTCTGGTGCCAAAATGATATCAGTGAAGGCACCAGGCATACTTCCCCGGGGACCACATTCCGTAAATGGTCTGCAACCACCGGGAAGGTCCTTCTCCTGTTTGCCACCCCCTTCAACTCTTTGGAGGGGGGGTCCCTGAGAAGGATCTCTGTGGCCAATCATAGGAATGTACAAGAGTTTTCCATATATTACATTATTATTATTATTATCTCATTTTATTTCATTTCTATACCACCCAATAGCCAAGGCTCTCAACAGATGCACATTTTAAAATAAGTGTTATAAGTTAAATGGAAACCTCTCTCATTATGTTCAATTAGCAGTTGTGCATACAAAATTATGAATCAGCATGATGAGATCACGCTTCTCCCTGGAGCAGCATTGGCAGTGTAAGAGATGTAGCTGACCAAAGATGCACTTGGCCATCACCAACAGCTATCATCAAGACATGGACCTGTCTGTCTAAAAGTAAAGTGCCACAAGCAGTTCTACACCGGCAGTATGATCAGGTAACCACCACTGTTTTATCTATCATGGAATTGCTCTTTCCAGAACATCAGGATTGCTAACTAGGATGATCTCTGTCTTGTCTTGCATCAGTTATCTTACACAATGTCATCTACTTGACTGCAGACTACAAATGCTAATTTAGAAGAGAGAAAAAATATTCTTAGGTATTTTGGTAATAAATCATAGATGCTGGTACCATTAGCATGATGATAACATTCAAGTCAGAAGTATTTCTCTCAGTGGTTTTATAAAGTTGTTAAAAGAGCAAGGACAAAAATCAGGCTCTGTGAGACTCCTATTTTAACCTCAGGGATTCCAGATCATAAGATTTGTGATCACAACATTTCGCACAACAATAATTACCCACAAAATGTGTTTCAACAAAGGAAAATAAAAAAGAACAAAAGCACACAAGAAACAAGCACTCCACCTGTTGTTTGAATTTGATAATCAGAGATGCGATTCACTATATCAAAAGCTGCAGATCAGCCACCGGGACTGTGAAGGCTGCCTCAAGTCCAACATCAGCTCTGAAGCAAAGCCCAAGCGAAGCTGGGGAAGGATACGCTAGCCACACGTGCCAGCATTTGCTCTCTCACCACATATTTGATTATTAGTTTTCCATAAAGGTGAGATTTGAGGCAGATCTAAAGGTGATGAAATCATACCATCTATGAGTAGTTTGTGTAGGAGCAGACATAAATGCACGTTTCCCTGTTGAAGTGGCATGTTTACTATTTCATCCAGCGGGCCTCCAGCTTTCATTTGTTAACCTTAACCAACCAAGATGGGAAAGCATCGAAAGAGCATGTGGGTGGCTTTCAGAACTGCAAGCAGTTTATCAACATCCATAAGGAAATCAATGCAGCTGCTTCTGACACCAGCCCAAAGTTACATTCTCATACAGTTGTCATGAGCAAGCAAGATGAAAGATGGGCAACTTTACTACCAAGAATAAACAACATTCTTGACAATAAACTAGCTCACATTAATGTACTCTGCCACGCAAGTCTGCTTCTTGCAAGCTAATCAGGCTGAACTTTACCACAAAGTTCAGATCCTTTAGTTGCATTGTGTGGGAAGTAATTTTGATTGAAATCAGTCTAACTGATTTCGGGTGGGGATCGTGTGTAGGCCCGAGGTGTAAGAATTGTATGAATTACTACCTGACTCATCGCTGGGTATCACCAGGTTTTGGACTGATAAGCTTGATACAAAATTCCCTTGTGCTCTTCTTTTAAAAAGGTTCATGACTATTTCATAAGCAAACCAGACCTTGCAAACCTGAGAGGAAAATGAAGAGAATACCATTAGATGAGACAGGTTATCACACATCTTCAATCCTTGAGAGTTCCTTGGACACAAATAATGCGAACACAAGTGGTTTGGTGACACAAGATCATTTTTCATCAAATCAGACATTTGTCAGAATGTTGCTGAAATGAAAAAGCCTTCTCAGTATGGACTCTGTTCTTTGAAGACGTCTCAGTATTTGATACACTTGTCTAGTCTCGCAGGTCCCAGAAAGGTCTAGCCCATAGGGATGCGGGAAAAAAATCATTAATATTTTTGGACTTTGGTTGTTATCCTTCAAAATTGGCAGGTCTCCAAATTTTGTGATGGAGTTTTTCAATCAAAACATGTATATGTAAAGCACAAATTTAGGGGAAATCCAGTTTAGAGTCAAATGGTATTATAATAGGAGAAGGCTTGCAAAAATGTTTATATTGAGTAAATGTATTAGAAGAAATGTACATAAAATGCTTACTCATTTTCAGGTTTTTTTTTTAATTCTCAAAATTGGGGATGAACTGTACTTAAGACTGGAGAAATTCTTTAGGGCAAGGCAAATTAAACTTAATCTGGGATAATTGGACCTTGGAACTGCACTCCAACCATGGGGCTGAGAATCCAAAATCTGCTGCCACTCCTCATAGCCAGCATGGAAAGAACTATGCTGGCTGGTCTCTGAGGTCAGGGAAGCCCATCTCACAGAAAATGCAGGAAAGGCCAATGGATAGGCAATGGCCATGCTGGCTGGGGTTGATGTGAGTTGTAGTCCACCAAATCTAGAAGGCTCTACACTGGGAGAGCCTGCTTTATGGTGCAGTAGCTAGGCAAAAGGCAGAAGCCGCCCCAAGGCTTGTTGCAAAGGGGGCGGCATAAAAATGCTTTAAACAAGCAAGCAAGCAAGCAAGCAAGCAAGCAAGCAAGCAAGCAAGAAAGAAAGAAGGCGAATTCCTAGACATTTTGGAGTTCTGCTCCCACTGTGCCCGACCACTAACCATGTTGGCTGGGGTTTCTGGGGAATTGAAACCCAAAACATTGGGAAATCTGCCTTCTGTCCAGCGCAGTAGCAGCTGATGTGTGTAGGGCTAGGAAACCAGGGTTCAAAATTCTGCTCTTTCACAAATTTGTTGGCCTTAGACCAGTAACTAAATCTTTATATAATCTACTTGATGTAAGGGATCGATATACAGTTAAATTCGTGGGCAGAAGTTACCTTATTTTTATTCTCTAGGTATTTCACAAATAATTCTTTCTAATCATATATTATAAATGACTCAAATAGTATACTGGAAGGAGTTGCATTTGTATTAATAAATATGGGCATGAAAAAGCAGAAAGACAAGACTTCAGTTTCTATATTAGTATTATTTGTTGTTTCAAAATAAATATTATTCCTTCCAACCCCTGTATTTATAAGTCTAAGCAAAATCTCCATTTCAGGCCCCTGAAATCAGAGCCATTCCATATCTGGGGTGTCACATTGACCTACTGACAATTAAGCAAGGGTGTTTTTCAACAACTGCCAAAAGAAAGAAAGAAGAATTTAGAAATGGTTTTACCCTAGGGTCTAGACTATATAATTCATTCCAAAAGCAATTTATTTATTAATAGCATATATCTTTTTATGTAGAAGCTGAAATATGATCATGCAACTTGGCATCCAGTGCTAATAAAAGAAGGATTCACAAGGTCTTTCTAATAGCATCTCATTAGACAAGAGCCAAGTTAAATTAGGTTCATGGAAACTAGACCCTGTTTGATCAATTCCTTCCAGAGGAAAAGTAATTAGTTAGTTTTGAAACCCGCTAGCTGCAGAATGAGATGATTCAAATCTTGATGCCAAAGGGGAGTTTTCTCCTAGAACTAAGAGCAGCTTCAGAGGAGCTTTTTTTTTCCAAAAAAAAAAAGGGATTCCAAAAGCGGCAGGGAAAGGGATTCCATCTTCTGACATCCCAATAATTGTTTGGTCCCTCAGTGGTCATTACTTGCATTTTGAAGTGCACATTTAAATGCATTTATAAAACATAAAACCAGGATTAATGTCATGATCACTTTGGCTCTCCACAGAAATAAGAAGGCCAAGTTCTTCTGAAGGGAAGTGATCCTAACTAGCATTGAGCCAAACGTTCTCAATGTTTGAATTTCAGGGGCAAGTGACAAATAGAAGTGGGCCATTTTCTCTGGCAAATTTGCAGAGAAGAGAGAAAGAATGGAGATCACGCAGTGGGTGCCAGGAGGAACTCCAGACATTAGTGCTAGGTGTTGGCCATGTCTTTTCTCCATTTCTCCATCCTGATTTGAGGCAAAAAAAGTTTTAGAGAGTTTACCTTGGCCCAAGTTTTAAAGTTCAAAAGTAAAGAGCGACATGCATCTTTTAATTTAGACCGATGTGCATGACAGAATTATCAGACTCTTAGAACACATTGGTCCAAAACATAACATCTAGAGGCCATGAAAAGCTGTATGGGATTGAGAAGAAATCAACAGTATGTAGTGAGTCTTGGTGGGCATGACTGGGATTCTGGAGATGAAGGCCTTGAAGGTTGGAAATGGGTGTTTTGGAAATGTGGAGAGGCAGAGGCTTCTGGAGGTCACAGTCCACAGCTTCCCAGGCCAACAAGGAAAGCAGGAATGTGTCAGAAGGGACAGGAGGGGAGGAGGGAGAGCCATTGCATTGTCCTGTTCCTGACTCCCTGGTGAGATGTTGTGGGAGATGAGCTGCCCAGTTGGAGAGCTTGTAGGTCTCCCCAGCTGGCCCTCCACCAGCAGGAGCCACCCCAGGTCCACTGAGTTACTGAAAGGGAAGGATCTGGGGGAGAAGCTCCTAGTTTGGGTTCAACATTCTTGATATGAGCAGGGCTAACCTTTTCACTCACTAGAGGGTTTTTAGAGTGGCTTTGTTTTGTTGCTGCAAAGCTGCACTGCAAAGAGGCTGTCTAGCAGTTTGGAGCCTAAGGGCAAGAAGGGAAGGGCTGAGCTCACTACACAGTGTACCAAAGGAAGGATGGAAATAAAGCTGAGGTTTTGCTCCTTAAGATTTTTCAACAGGTTGTGTTCCTTCCAGGTACATCCTCATCTTTCCAACATATAAACATTTGCAAAGCACTGGCATTTAGGAAGCATTTCAAAAGTATACAAGTTAAATTTATAACAAGCAATGGTTCTTTCATGTCATTCAGTGCAGAAATCCCTCCTGAGAAAGGCCCAGTCTTGTATGCTAGGAAACGAAATACTTGTGAGTAGATTTCTGAGCCTGGGCATTCTGCAGTTAAAACACAACTGTGTTTTCCTAGCATGCCAAAAAGGACAGCAATTCCTCAATAAATAAAAAAACACATGCCCTCTTCAGTGCTGTCAGATCATTTCCTCAACAACATAGTCTCTGTATAAATACACCAAAAGTGTGGGGAGACTGTTCACTTCCTTCTTGAGAAGCTATTAGTCACTACTCTGTCCCTTTAATCTCTGAAAACCACCCACTGGGTGCAGTGTTTAATTTTGCCAGCTGCTCAGAAGTTTGGCCAAACATAGCAACATGTGTTCACACTAAACTCCAGACAAAATGTGACAATCTGTTCAAGTCTGAAATATTTTGCATAGAAAGCAACGGAGATAGTGGGAAAAATGAATAAATATCCTGTGGTAAAAAGCAAAGGGAATTACTGGCATCTCAACTCTGATAGACCTAAATGCTGCTTTCTTCAATATCTTTCAAAGATGTGGAAACATTTAGAAATGGAGGCCTTTTGAGAAATACGAAGAAGGCCTGGTCAGTCCTAGGGGTTATCAGGTTTGGGTTCCAGCTTGCTTGCATAAGAAGCCTCTGGGAGGGCAGGCCAAGGCATTTCTCCACAACAGGAAGAGAGTTCAGATAGAGAGGCATATTCAGGGTGTGTGTGTGCATGCGCGTATGTCCATGCATTTAAAAGCATGTTATATTTCTTCTGCATTCTTGCATGTCTATACATTCATGGAATCTGTGTGACTTGGAAAAAGTGGGAATTTTCTGTTCAAATTCATAGAAATCTGATCTCCCATGAATCTACTGCAGATTTCTCCAACATCCCTAGAAAGAACCGCATCTTCAAAAAACAAAACGGAAGAACCAGCGTCCCCTGAGCATGGCAGATGTCAGTTGGCCCTGTTGGGGTGTGGTGGGAAGACCCATTGGAGCAATGCTGCAAGTTTTCCTTGCTTGCTCATATGTCCTGCACCAGAACTGGGCTCATGTTGTGCTTCTAGCCCCAGCACTTTGAATAATAAGTGATTCTTGTAATGGTCAGATATTGCAATATTTTTTTTAAAAAGTAACAGTCAGATACTGCAATATTTTAAAAAATAAGTCAGATGTTTCAATATTTCAAAAGAAAAGCGATATTCTTTAGCAGAACAGTGCCTATCAAGAAACCTTGATCTTCCTTGCCAAAAAGAAACATACCCACTCCAAACTCATTTCAAGACCTGCCTGCTACTGAACAAAAGCCTGTTTGCTCATTGGCCACAGTTCTGGTTTGCCAGTGCACTGCTTTTTGGCCCAGTAGGAGTGTGACTGCATTGCTCATCTGGTGCTGCATAATGTAGAACCGATCCCTTCTCGACATCAGTTGTAACGAGACAGACTGTGCTTCAGTCACCCAAGTTAACTACGGTGGGAAAAGGAAGCTTTCTCCCTACACCACTAAATACCATGCATTACGTTCATATTGGGTTGGATCAGGGATCTACCTTTTGTGAGACAAAAGCAACTTCTGTAAAAGGTAGGGTGCCCTGAAAACCCCCTCTGCCTGATTTGTTAGGCATTTCACCCTTTCCCACATTCCAGAGGTCACCCCATTTATCAGGGCTTCCCAACTCCCTGTGCTCCATTTTCAGAGGAGCTGCTATTGGAAGTGGATTCTACCACAGTTCATTTAACTTACATCTGCACCCAACCCATTAAGTACATACAGCATGTATATTCAGTATATACACAAACAGCATGTATATTGAACACAAGTGATAGCTTGAGAGAAAAATAGACTGAAAGCTATTTCAGCTATTTTAAAAGCATCCATTTTCCAAAAAGGACGAGAATCTGTTTTTCCCTCTGTGGAGTTATTTGCAGTGACAGTTTTGGAATTAGAGAGACAAAGGTGTTTAGGAACAGTTTCAATAGCTCAGGTTGACCATTAACATACAAAGAAGTGAGACCACAAGCCTGTAGGTAAGACCCTTATCGATAAGCAAATGCCACTGGAATCTCTGGAATTTACTCCTAAAAAGTAGACTAGGGTTGGCTGTTCAGCTCACTGAACAGGTACTATTGTAAAGAGAGTCCAGAGCTGATCCTGAAAGGGTGTGGTTTGTAGATACTAAAAAAAAAAATCTGATTCATTTTACCTTAACTTTATGACACTATACGATTAAGGATTATCCAGGATTGATCATTACCAGGAAACTGTTGAGAAAAACAAAACACAGAAACAGAGAAACAGAGTGAGTCAGAAGGGGTCTCCCGGGCCATCTAGTCTGACCCCTGGCTTTAGTCGGCTCTGCTCATGACATTGCATGCATAGCCTATCCTTGAACACCCTCACCGATGGGGCCCCAACCACCTACTGTGGAAGCCCATTCCATACCCTCAGGGTCCTAACTGTCAGGAAGTACTTCTTGACATCCAAACTGAACCTTGGTTCCCTAAGCTTTGCTCCATTGGAATGCATCTTGCCCTGTGCTGCACTGAATCAAACCTGGCTGTATCCTTCCTGTAATGTGAAGCCCAGAACTGAACACAATACTCCAGTTGCAGGTGCACCAGAGTCGTATAGAGTGGCAGCAATACCTCTCTTGATCTAGAAGCCATGCACTTCTGGCTATGCAACCAAGGATGGTGTTCGCCCTCTTGACCACGGCATCACACTGCTGACTCATGTTCAGACTGCAGATCACCAGTACCCTGAGATCTCTTTCACAAGTGCTGCTTTCCAGCCACTTGTCCCCTAACCTGTACTTATGACACCCATTCCTATGCCCCAAGTGGAAGATCTTGCACTTATCCACATTGAACACCATCCTGTTGTCTCCTGCCCACTTTCATAGTCTGTCCAGATCCTTCTGGATCCAGAGTACCTGCTCCTCAGTTGTGGCCACTGCTCCTGTTTTAGTATCATCCGTGAATTTGATCAGCAGACTGGTTACCCCTTCTTCCAGGTCATTGTTGAAAAGATTGAACAGTATCAGTCCCAGGACAGAGCCCTGGGGGACTCCACTTGTCACTGGCCGCCATCCCGATGATTCCCCACTAATGGTTACCCTCTGCTTTTGGTCAGTAAACCATGCCCTAATCCATCGGACAGTGCATTGGTCTATCCCAAAACTCCTTAATTTCTCAGGCAGGATATCATACGACACTTTGTCAAAGGCCTTGCTGAAATCCAGACAAGGGTAGGATATTTCTTGGAAATTTCATATTAGAATGTGTGTAAGGCAAAACTACAACAAAATAGAAAGGATTACTTTATAATGTGAAAGATCAGAAGCAGATAAAGGTACATATGTACTCTAAATAACAGTGTGTTATCATTATTAGAATTAGTATATTGCATTTACATCTCACTTTTTTCCCTCTTGCGAGGAGCCCAAGGTGACACATAGCTTCATTTTATCCTCACAGCAACCCTGTGAGGTATCTTGGGCTGAGCATCTGCAACTGGCCTGAAGTCACCCAGTAAGCTCCATGGCCCAGTGGAAACTAGAACCTGGATCTCCCAGCCCAGCACTCTACCCACTGTGACACAGGGACTCTTGATGTAGCCTCCAGCTGAAACACATGCATACACCAGTGATACAGTGAGGTAATAAACTTAACAAAACTCTAATAGAACCTAGACTTACTGGTCTTGTGGCGACGGACTTTAAATGGTCATATTGTATTACTTGAGTTGTGAAACTCACAACATACACTCTCCCCACACCTTGCCATTCTATATTTTACAGCTGCTTCTAGATTACTAATAAGTTTGAGAAACTGACCACACAAACCAAAAAAGTGCTTACCAACCTTGTTGTAGAAAAGGATTATAAAAATAGGAATCTGTGACCACGTACATAACTGGTCAGCTGTCCCCTGAGTAGAAAACATTTGCAAAAATAAGAAAGCAAGCTGCAGCCAGCAGGTTCAGCCTTGGGGGCCCTGGAGGATGGTATGATGCCACACCATTTCTGTGTGCTGCATATGTTGCATGAATGACCACTGAGAGCACACGGTGATGAGTTAGAACAACATGGCGATATACGTTTTAAGCATTCAGCTTTGCTTTGCTTTGCTTTGCTTTGCTTTGCCTTTCCTTTCGGCTGAGGTTCGCCAAAGCTCTACTGCTCCGGCTTCTCCAAGACACATTCCTAGACCTTGACCTGTGAGAAGACAGCTCTAAAAATGGTTACTTACAAATGTTTTGCTTGCCTTCTTATCTTTTTTATTTAGGTTTTCCTACATGCATTTATTCAGAAAGTCTGTGGATAAGGCAGATTATAAATAGACTGAAAAATAAATGAATAGATGCACCCCCATGTGGTGAGAGCTGGTTTTCATCTTGTTAGAGAAAACCTCTGGATTAGGGCCAAAGGGCCTGTTACAGTTTGCTGTTTGCAAAAAACTACACGTTTGCGGGTAGCTTGCATGCAGTGGTCCTGACAAAAAGGTGCAAAGAGTCATAGTGAGGTAGGGTTGGAAGGGGCCAGAAGGCCATCGGGACCAACCCCCTGCTGTTGCAAGACTCCAAGTTACACCACCGCACTCAGACGACTGTCCAGCTTCCTTGTGAACGTCTCTAGTGAGGGAGACCCGCAACTTCCCCAGGTGATGGGTGCCATTGTTGTACTGCTCTGACCATGAGGATTGCCTTCCCCCGCCCCCAAATACAGTTTCCCTCAGGCAGGAAGCTGTCATATTTTGCAGAGTGACTGGAGTGTTCACAGAAGTCCCAGCCATGCTGCCAGGAAACTCCCTGGGAGCATTCAGAAATTCTTCTGGGTTCCTCAGCCTTCACCAGGGATCCTTCTGGGTGATTCATTGTCCCGCAGAGGGAGACAGTTGCTGTGAGCCTCAGCAGGAAGTCCTCTGACTCAGACAGGTGGGTCCGAGAGAGAGAGTCTCCCTGCCCCTGCCGCTCTATCACCAATCCCATTTTCCTTCACCAGTGGGGATGCCAGGTTAAAGGCATACCTCCTAGCTAGGCCTGGCCGATGACATGTTGGGAGAGGCTTGTGGCTGGTATGGCTGCTCCGAGGCCCTGATCGGACACCCCCAACCAGTGCAGCCTCAGCCTTAAGGCTGAGCTCTCCCAAATCCAGGAGCTGGGAGCGGCAGCCGGTGCTGCGAGGCTTTCAGCACCAGGTCTGACAGCTTTCTGTCACCTCAGGAATCCAGGGAGACCGCGAAGCCTTGACAACTTCCACAAGGCACTTGTCATCTACAAGTAGAAGTGCTTTCATTTTCACAGTCAAGGCATGAGACACTCTCTCCCTCTCCCCCTCTCTGTCTCTCCTTGCAGCTTCGTGTGTCATCAAGAAGCCAGATAAGTAGAAAAATAAATCACTGCTCCTTCCACTGCTGTTGTGTCAACAGAGCTGGGTCCTCTCTGTATTTAAGTAACCATGTATGACCTAACTTACGAATAATCTTTCCTATTATAGGCTGGAACAATGTGAACCGCTAAATCCATTCATTAGAGGCTCCAAGCTCTGCAACAGTCCTTGGTTGTTTTCAATGGAGCCTGCTGAACTGGAAGCTAAAAGCAGCAGCAGCAAAAATGTTGTGCCCATTTACATCTTGCAGCTGTTTTCCAGCCTTCTGGCCTGTGAAGTGTGCATTTCAGTCTTTTCCATTTTCAGCAAATGCCCTGTGGTTTGTGTGTGTGTGCGTGCGTGCGTGCGTGTGTGTGCATGAGGTGTAGCTCCTTCCGGGATATTCCAGACCTGTCCCTGCAGGTAGTGTGTGTTTGTGTGTGTGTGTGTGTGTGTGGGGGGGGTGTCTCTAGCCACTTTACTTGCAGAAAAAAAAAATGCAGGCAGCATTTTGATCAACTGCTCACTAAGAAGTAACACAGTTAAATAACTTTGAATATATTCGGCCATCTGGATTTCAGTGCTTACGGCAGGGTTAAGTCCTCTGTTTATTGTGGCCTACAGAACCCTTCAGCCTTAGCCAGCATGACCCAGCCCTGGTTAGGCTGTCTCACAACATTTCTGTCTCGAGGCCTAGGAAAGCTAGGCCATTTTTGGCATCAGTAGCAGCTTCTAGGGTGAAGAGCAGTCTGTGGGAGTAATTTTCATTGAGGCCATACTATGATGGGGAGGAAGGATTTTAAAAGTCCCTCCCTGTAGAGGAGCAGTAAAAAAAACTATGGCTGGGATCAGGGACATGCAGTGCTTCAAAATTCAGATTCAAACTTACCCAGAAAGACATGGATCTGCTGGACTGTAATCACTGTTACTTCCTTGTGCTGGAAGCAGTCATAATCCAGCTGGAAAAGCTTCATAAGAAGCTGCCTTAAAACAGATCAGATTCTTGGCCATGTACCCCCACACTGGGTCCCTCTTCTATGGGGCTCCGTGTGGCTATGGCTCTCTGGCAGAAAGCTTCCTTTCAGCTGGAAATGCCAGGGATACAGAGAGCTGCAATGTGCGAAGCCAAGGCTCTGCCGTGGGGGACACTGGCTCAGCTCTGCCGTGGTGCCCCACACCACCACTCTGCTCTCTCAGACTCCCCTGTATACACACCCAGCTGGCAGGAACTGGCTTTCCAGCATCGTTGTTGAGCACCCAGGTACCTTTTCCTTAGGCACAATCATCCTCGGATGCAAAAAGGCCAGCAGGTCAGCCGTCAATCGTCTCTCTCTACCCGTGCTAATGCTATCAGGTCAACGTCTTGCTACTTCTGGACCGGCTGTGGAGACCTCTGAGTTCTTCTGTGACCTTATGTGCTTTAGCACTGAAACAGCCCTGTCCAGAGTCGATTGCTCTTCTATCGAGACACTCCTCAGGTGTGAGGAAGCCCTGGGCTGATCGCTTTCAAATTCCTGGCTCAGCAGTGGATGCTGACAAACTTAGGCAAGAATGCCGCACTGGATGTCTTGGATTTAGTCACCTCAGAATTCCCCAGTGTCCCCTTTAAATGACACCTGCCTCCTGCCTCCTGGCACTGGTGGGACCCTTGGGCCGACGAAATGAAGGAAATAAAGAGAAGCCAAAGCAAGTGCCAGGGATGCCCCCCATGAGCAGCCCAGGTTGTCCCGTGTGATGTCACCCCACCTTCTGTTCAGAAAAACATGGATAGTTATTCCCCCTCAAAGTTGACTTGGAAATCTCTTTTTGGTTGCCATACCAGGTGCCACACTGGACTACAAAGCATGTTGGACTCCAGACAGTGTGACTGCAAGAAAGCAGGCTTGCTGCCAGATATGACATTTGGAGATCCTGGTACTGGGCGCCTGTCTAGGCACCCTCTCCTCTTGCAGTCCTTGCCTGATAAACATCTGCCTTGGCATATCTGGTCTTCCTCCTTTAACTTCCTTTGATACGCTACAGGCAAATCACAACAGAAGTCTAGGTATGATCTAGGAAAAGAAAGCACAGATTTGCGCATATTACAGTGGTACCTCAGCTCACGAACTTAATCCATTCCAGGACTCTGGTCATGACCCAAATTGGTTGTGAGCCTGGTCAAATTTCCCCATAAGGGTCAATGTAAATAAGGTTAATCCATTCTGCAATTATTTTTTTACTCACAAAAATTTGAAGCAAAGTGACAAAGAACAACAAAGATCGCAGCCATCTCCCCCCCCCCAGCTATCGTGTGGGGGAGACGGGCGCAACTGCGAGCATGCTGGGGGGGAGGCGGGCGTGGGTGTGCTGGGGGGAGGCAGGTGCGGTGGGGAGGAGGCACTGTGAGCACGGGCGTATGCGGGGGAGGTGGGTGCTCGAGCAGGGAACGCGGGCGCAATCGAGGCCATCTTCCCTCCCAAGTACGAACGCAGCCATCTACCCCCCTCCACCAGCATGACCGCAATCGCGCCCATGCAGAGAAGGGGGGCGCACTTACGATCGTCACCTGATGCAGAGTTCGTGACCTGTGCAAAATTTTTATGAAATTTCTGTTCATGACCCGATTTGGTCGTGAACTGAGGCGTTCGTGAGCTGAGGTACCACTGTACTTTGCATATAGTGGAGAGAGTCTCTCTCTTTCTCTGCCCCAATCATCCATTTTCCACTTCCTAACACTTCTCACTCCTTTTCCTCTGAACGCTACAGCATCACCAGTACCTCGTAGCTGTCATGGGCTCAATGCTTCCTCCTTGGTCTCCCTGTCTCCCTTTCAAATTGCTTTTCATTTCCCTTTATCAATGGCCCCCTTTTCTGGAAAAGCTTATCTCTGCCACCTTACACAAGCCCGTGGGCTACGTAGACCAATGTTTGCAATGTTTCCCATGCTGAGCTGTTGCACATTTAGCAAAACCAGATTCTGAGCCAGCTCTGCTCTGCCACCGGAGAGCAGCCAGACTGCAGTGTTTCCCCTAACACTAATTTCCCTAGACATTCCCTGAACACAAAGCAGTGGTTTCAGATGCCTAGAGAGGGCATGTCCTAAGTGACAATTTTCTTGGAATGGGGATAGATAATGTAAAATATATCTCATGCTACATTTCTGTATACTAGGCTATAAATAAAAGTACTGGAATCACATATATTTCCAGCACAAGCTTAATAGTAGCTTAGACTGTGTTGTTGTATTGGCATTTTAGACCATGAGGACAAGAGGAAGATTGGAACAGCACTGGAGATAGGGCACTGTCAGTGGTCCTAGACAAATACTGGAACAGCAACTATATATTTTCATTGCGTTTTTTGTTTCTGCATGCAAACAGAAGGAAACAAATGTGGTGAAGGATTTTCATGTCTAGAAACTCAAGTGGTTTGTGGTTTCCACAGTCTTTGTGGTTTTATGGTTTCCTTGGGAACCAGTGCGCCCACTGATTTTAGTGTTGTGCCACAAGTCTAGGCAGTGTTTCGAACTTCACTGTTGTATGGAAGCACATGCAGAAATTGTATGTCACATACAGGAGCCAAACAGCATTCTAAACTACCACTAGCCATTAGTTTATATCAATAGGTCACTTAAGGGCACAGTCCACGTGGAAAGAAAAAGGTCTTACAACTCCCAGCTAGGACTGTACAGTTGTAAGATATTTGTAATTTGAATAGACTGAGAGGGCACAATTCTTTCCTCTGACACACATGACTTTGTGTGGATGCAGAAGACACGCCCTTGGCCATCTACTGAGAACTCCTGTGCCTTCCCTGCCCATCTATTGAGTGGTATGAAATACCTGATCTGAGGCTTTCCTTGCCCCACACGCAGTTACACAGCATCCTTTTGCTCTGTGCAGGAGGGAGGATGGTGTAAGAGGCTAACGGGCGAACAGCAACAGAGGGAATTGATTTCTTATGCAACCCAGGCATCTCTTCGTGACTTCCAGCTGGGCAGGACTCTTCAGTGGTTTCTCTTCTAGAGTTCCTTTAGTAACTAGCCATCCCCAATATGGTGCCCTCCAAATATTTTGGAGTTGAACTCCCAACAGTCCAGCCACCATGGCCGATGTGCAGGAATAATAGGAGCTAGAATCTAGAATATGCAGAGAGCATGAGATAGGGGAAATCAGATTAGTTCATCTGGAAATGAACATGATGGCAAGAAGAGTGGAGAATTTCTATGGAGAATCAGTCCGCGACTGCAATGTGAATGATTGAATTCTGAGTCTCAGTGATACACAGTTTCCTTTCTTTGACTTCAATGGGAGGAAATGATCTTAAATCCCAGTCAGGTAAACTGGAGAATTAATCAACGCTTCACCTGCTTTAACTATTGAAGTCTGCGTAGGGCTCCTTAAATATTCTCCTTTTCCAGGTGTTGAGTCAGAACCTGTAAATTCCACAACTGCTGTTACTCCCCAACTTTTTCATTTCCTCCATTCATGCATCTGTGCTCTGGCTACGGCTGGAGTAGATCCAGGGGTTGTCCACAAAAGGTGTAACCGGTTAGCCCCTCCTACAGTGTGAACTGTACGGCTTGGGCTGAAGACAGGCAGAGTGACTCACTGTAATGCATCCTCCCACTGCACCTCTGCGATGAGCAGAACCCAGTCAAAACCACCTCCACCACTTCCACCTGTGAGTCACATTAAGGAGCATGTTTGAAATATTGAAATAATGTTTATTCGGTTGGGTGGGGAATGTATTCAGGAAACATTGAGACATGCAGCCTGGCCTTACCTACACATATCACCTACTGTGTTCAGTTGGTCTTACTCTTCAGAAGCCATGTTTGGGATTATAAACTTAAGCCTGTTTCACAATGGGCACCGAAGGCAGCAATCCAGTGCGCACTTACTTGGCACAACTCTCATTGAACATCAGAGGGCCTTGACAGAATAAACATCCTTGGCCTCAGCTCCAGATCAGGAGTGCACAACCTGTAGGCCAAAACAACTCCCTCATCCTTCACCACGAGAAGAGCTGACTAAGACTGATGGGAGCTGAAGGCCAAAACTGCTGGGTGGCCACAAGTTCTCCAGTCCTGCTGTAAATCAAAGTTACACTTCCTGCAAAGCGATATTGATAGCAATTTAAATTTCGTTCCCTTATCTCTTCTGCTGGCCAAAGTTTATGACCCCACCCATATTGAGGGTTTGGGGGTCTCTTCTAACATTCGGAATGCCTCTGCGCTTTCTCTCCCGCTGCTCTGACACAAGCCAAGCTGCTGATGGTGAGAAACCCCTGGTGAAGACACCAATGCTTGCCCATGGCAAATCCTCAGCCAGTCACTGTCCTTTTGCTGACCACAGGCCTGACGGACCATGGTAGGGGATCGCCCTGCAGTGGCTCATGCACAGAGACAACACGAGCTTTCTGGATCCGTGGCAGTTCTGTTTTCAACAAACTTGTAGCCATTCATCACTGCAGCAGGTGGGCAGGGGAAATGAGCTCATCGTCTTTTTCAGCAGGGGAAATGATGATGGGAAATGACCGCAGTGTCTTTTCTGATAAGTTGCTAATGAGATGTGACAGTGATACAACTGTGGAACTTTGCACTGGGATTTCCTGTTGGGAGCCACCTTTCTGCCCGAGGGCCATCTTGCAAATCTCGCAAACGACTCAGGAATGCTCCAAGAATAAAATTATGCTGACAGTATATCTGTCAGTATAACATTATGACAGATCCAGATTTGTTGATGTATCTACTCATCTCACCATTGCCAAGCAAAGTTTAAGTTTGTTTTTAAACATGTTAAAATAAAAGAACACAAACCAACCAGAAATAAGCTATTAATAATAACAAAACAACTAAGCGACTAATAGTATTTTTTGTTTTTGTTACATACCAATGCCTCAACTTGATCTGAGGGACTCTTTCCTCTAGCATTTCCTCCATATTGTTCAGGATGGACCCCTGGGCATGGAAGAAGCTTTTCAAGCCTGGAAAGAGATGTGGGAGAGGATGAGATGGATCCCTTGTTGAGTGGCCTTTGGATCCAACCCATGAAAATGCTAATATTAACTGTGCACAGTATTAGCAGGTTTTTATTCCACACAAACATCTTCAGTTTACAGCACCCAGAATGCAGTAAAATGCAAGTGTGTTTGTGGGCCATTTTACTATTCTAAGTCTGGAGGGCCAGGGGAGACCAACTAGGACTGGAGCCCCAAGTTTTTCATTTAGAGCCCTGACTCTTTCGGAGGCCGTCTGCCTCACCACTCTGCTGTCCAGGCATCCTTGCTGAAATAAAGGCACCAAGACTCAGACTATCTCTGTACGCCCTGGGTTAACTGGCCTTTTGCCTTCATGTGCCTCAGCTCCTGCTGCCCCTAACCTCTTGTCTCTTCCTTCCTGAGGTTTTCTTCTGAAATAAAGCAACCTCTTCCCCCTCTCCATACATCTCTTTTTATAAATAGGTTTGTCCTTAGAAAACAGGCTCCTTTAGAGAGAGAGAGAGAGAGAGAGAGAGAGAGAGACAGAGAGAGAGAGGGAGAGACAGAGAGAGAGAGAGAGAGACAGAGAGAGAGAGAGAGAGAGAGACAGAGACAGAGACAGAGACAGAGAGACAGAGACTCTTTCCACTATATTCAAAGTAGTATATGCAAACCTACTGCTGTCTTTTCTTTTTTGGTCCTGTGGACCCCAGATCTTTTTGGCACCCAGGAGTGCCATAAGCCACTTTCCAATGTATCCTGGGATGGTAAAATGCTACACAAATAACAATGTGTCTGCAGTGTCAGAAGAGGCATGTTTTAAACTCAACATACTAGGAAAATGTCCAATGTGTCAAAGCAGAACTATGTAAGACTTTGCTATGGTTAAGGACTATTTTTCATCATCTGGGACATTTTTCTAACCCTATAAGAAATATGTCTCTGATGAGTTATGTCAATGGACTGACACCCAGAATATTTAAACCTGCTGTGCTAGACCCATTTTCTTCCAAATAACCCATGCCCTCAAACCATTGCTTCATTTGGGAATATAAAGACAGCCCAATGGGAAAGCCTACAGATCCCAAGCCATATGTTGAATATTTTCCCCAAAATGGAAACAGTAAGTGTGGCTGAAAATTTAGGACATTATACAGGTGACAGAACTCAACAACATGTTAGAGGAGGAAAGCAATGGGGAATTTAGATAAAGATGATTTTATATTCCTTGTGACTTTGTTCTGATAAATAAATATATTGGCATATTGTCCTATAGGAGAATATAGGAATGTTGGAATATTGTCCTATGTTGTAGGATGTGCGGATTGGAATGAATGGCTGGTGTGTGGTTATTGTTGCTCATTTCTCAAGCGTTATTATTAAAACTGTATTAACTGTATTAATCATGTATTTAAATAATGAAGTATGACTCTGCAAGAGGTTATCAGATCAGCAGGGGAAAATACAGAATGTAAATGTAAAGAGACCATCCACCTAGACCAGGGATAGGCAGCTGTAGGTCCAGCTACATTTTTGCCACCTCCTCCCCACCCGAGGACACACTAAGAAAGGAATAAAATAAATAAATAGTTGCCCCATAGTGCTCAGTGCTGGAGGCATTACGTTGGATTTAGTACCCTGTAATAAACTATGCTTATTTTAAAATCATTTTGGTTTTAAACTGGTGGATGGTGAAGGCTGTGTGTTGACCATCCTTGCTCTAGACAACAGGTTAATTTGTAGGGAACTTTAAATGCTCATTAGAAAGAGAAACACAGAATTATGTCTTTGCAAAGACTTCCCCAGCCTGCTGCTCCCCAGATGTTTTAGAGTACGATTCCCAGCCTTCCTTTCATTGTCCATGCTGGCTGAAGCTGATGTGAGTTAAAGCACAAAACAGCTGGGGGACACCAGGTTGGGGAAGGATAGTCCAAACGGCTGTGTGTATCGCTCCCTGTGTGGTGTTATCCCTGCACATCAGCTCCGTGCATTATGGGAGGGCTGCTCTGCCCTTGCACAGAGCAAGTGTCCTGCCTTAGGCAGCTGATTTAGGGTGGGAAAAAAGGGTTACAAATCATGCACCACTTTTTATTTTTGCATATTGCCAAGGAGTAGGAAAGGGTGCTTGGTGGACTTTCTGCTTCAGATGCCAACGTTGCTTGGCTGGCCTTGGTTGTTAAGCATCTTAACTGCCACCTAGAGATGCCATGGTGAAATAGGCAGCGTATAAATGTTTAACTAAGTAAATAAACAAACTTGGGAGGGTGTTTGCAAAAGTCCTCTCTGGCTGGCCCTGTCTCCAGACCAGCTACCAGACATGCTCTACACAAATCCGTCTATGATCCTGAAGAGCCTTGGCAAAGGCTCCCATTGCCCATGGGCAAGTGTTACAAGGATTGAAGCTCGGCTCGGAAAACTCCTTACAAGGTCGGGGGGGGTGCCTTATCCTGGGCCACCTCCCGCCTCCCTCGGTCCCCCTTCAAAGCATTCAGTCCAGTGAAAGCAGCAATGAACGGAGGATGGGGAGGCCGAAATTGTTAGCGTTGCTCTTCTTACTCGGTCAGCTTCAGCCCAGGAGAGCACAGGAGTCATGGGGGCATCCAAGCAGCAATAGTCATCCCCTCTCTCCAGGGTGTCCTGGAAACGGTCACTGTCAGAAGGCATGAGCTCTCCAACAGGCAGCTCTAAGCATCCACACCTTATTACTGCTCCTAGGGGTTTTTGAAAGGAAGCCATGGCAGTTAAACCAGCAAGCCCCTGCCCTCTCTCCTCCTCCCTCCTCCTCCTGTTTCCCATTGATAATACTACTTCTTGGCAGAATACATTTTTTAAGAACTCTAAGAAAATACATACAAGAGGCTTTCGAAGGAGAGTCTTCCACAACTAATCCACCCACTTCCTTTGGTGGGAACACCCAGATCTCTGAAGATGATGTTATGGTCCAGACACAAGAAGGTACATGTGGGAGAAGTCAGTCCTTCAGGTGCACTAGCCCCAAGCTGCTTGGGGCTTTAAAACCAATACCAGCACTTGGAATATATGTTATAGGATACTGGTGCCCTCTAAGACAAGAACCACTTTTGATATTGAAAATAGTAGCCTCACATCTCCTTCACCTCCTTCTCTGCTAATGTCTAAGCCAGAAATGGCATTGGGTGTTTTTTTTTTTCCTTCAAGACCCCAACATCCATCAATTGGAGTCAAGTACAAAAGACACAGAATTAAAGAACTAGTGTGGTGGAGTGCTAGAGAGATCGACTGGGACTCGGGAGATCCAGCTTCTAATCCCCACTCCCTGGAAGATGCTTCCTGGATGACTTTGGGTCAACCACTCACTCTCAGGACTGTTGAGAGGACAAAATGGAGCAGATGGGGGCCATGCAAGCTGCCTTGCGTTCCTTGCAAGAAGGACAAAAATTAAATGTAATTTTTAAAAAAGTAAAGACAAGCGTGCCTCAGAACACATTCTGCGTGTAAGGGTTTGTTTTCGGTGCCGCAGCTGAGCTGTGCTGCCTGTCCTTCTGCCGAAGAAATCCTCCCCAGGGTTTCTGTCAGATCGGATCAAGTCAGGACTTGCCCCGGAAGCAAAGAAGACTGTTGCAGTTCAGGCACATCATGAAAAGGCAAGACGCTTTGGAGAAGGCAATTTTGCCAGGGAAAGATGAAGGGAGAAGAAGGGAAAGGCCAATGGTGAGATGAGTCAGTTCTATAAGGAAAATCCCAGCCATGAGTTTCCAAGAGCTGAGCAGGGCTATGAAGGGGAGGGCATTTTGGAGGCTGCTCATTTGTAGGGTTGCCATAAGTGAGGGACAACCTGATGACGCATAGCAACAACAAATCTTTCTTTGTTTTAGCAGTCTGATCTGGATGGGAAAAGATATTTTATTGCTCTTTTTCGGCCATCAGGTGTCAGAAATGTTTGCTAATCTATGATTTGTAGATTTATTTGCTCAGAGATCTTTCAGTAGTTCCTAATCCACCTTTGACCCAAGTCCTCACATAATAGAAAAAAATAGTCAGAAGTGTAACAATAAACTGGAATGGCAAGGTGTCATGTCCCATTTCCAGGCCCTATCAGTCACTTGTTAATGGCATTTGATTTTCTGTTTTAACCAAGACCTCATTGTTTGGAGAAAATGGCAGTCTTCTGGTATCATGATTAATGCTTCATTTGAGAAGAATTCTTGCTGGCTGAAATACAACTATATGCTCAGATTTTTGTCTTGCTGCTGTTGGGAAAATTTAGGTAAAGCCTGGCAGAAAAGCATTGCTTATATGTGGCTTTGTGTCATAAAATCGAACATGCACCTCTTTCTCACAAAGCACCAGCTTTCCAAGCCAGTCACTGTTTGGTGTTGCCGTTGCCTTAAGAAGATGGCAGTATTAGCTAGACTGGGAAACTACTGGAGGCTAGTACCTGTGCAGAGCTGAAACAATGGCGCCCATTTGCTTCTGAAGGGGCCCACCTACGTCCCACAGAGGCAAACCTGAGTGAAATTCTCAAACCAGACTTCCTGAATGCTTCTTCCATCAGACACATTTACATGTTTAAACAGACCCGGATATGGGTTTAAGCTTTTGGAATTTACTCCACCGAAATGTCAATACACTGCAATTGGAAATATTGTTAACTTATTGTCATTTGTATGTTCAGCTGATTTTCCTTAATTGTTCTGTATACGATGACCTCAGATTTCCATTGTAATATCTGTATCCTGTCATTAATTGCTCTGTACCTGTGTATGTGACTAGGAGATTATAAAATGCTCTGTACATGTCTTGAAAACTTTTAGTTGAGTTTACCTCTGCCCAGTAATGCATTATCGTTAGTGACTGCATGTACTGGGGCACCAGTCAATAAAGCAGCAGAGGTTGAAACAATTGCTCTTTCCCATGAACTTGAGTTTTTATTTCCTCCTCATAAATTGAAAACCGAGATTCTGTCATTAATTTAGCTGAGAAATGTCCTTTAAACAGAGAGTCCACAATAAAACCATGATGGATTGGTTGGTTGAATGCTCATGCTAATGATTTATAAAGTCCAGGTTATCTACCTCTGTTTATCTGTGTACATGAGCATGAAAGAATACAACTAGACAGTTAGATATCCAAATTCTTCCAATGAAAATACATTTCATTTTTTAATGATGAGTAGAACATGGAAATCCTGCACATTATGAGGTCATTCTTTGGTTATGCAACCCTAGATAAATCAACTTTGTCATTTGCTTACTTGCAACACCTGGTCTGTGGCAGGGTGTGCATAATAAACCTAAAGATGAAATCCATGCATTTTTAGACAGAGATGGTCATACATTTCCCAGCTTTTCCCAGCCAATATGGGCAGTACTTAGCTATTAGGAGGCTACATATTAGAACCTCTAAGAATTTTGGAAACATACAAGGTAAGAGCAATACTTTAAAGGTAGATCTTCTAAGATGCTCACAGCAGAAATAACTCATTTTAAATATAAATAAGGTTGTGAAAACAGGTATGCATATACATATTAATGAAACTCATGTAGATCATTGTTGTTGTTGTTAGTTGCGAAGTCGTGTCTGACCCATCGGGACCCCATGGACAACATTCCTCCAGGCCTTCCTGTCCTCCACCATCCCCCAGAGTCCACTCAAGCTCACACCAACTGCTTCAGTGACCCCACCCAGCCACCTCATCCTCTGCCGTCCCCTTCTTTTTTTGCCATCTATTGTTCCCAGCATTAGGCTTTTCTCCAGGGAGTCCTTCCTTCTCATTAGATGGCCAAAGTATTTGAGTTTCATCTTCAGTATCTGGCCTTCTAAGGAGCAGTCAGGGTTGATCTCTAGGACTGTCTGGTTTGATCGTCTTGTGGTCCAAGGGACTCGCAGGAGTCTCCTCCAGCACCACAATTCAAAGGCCTCAATCCTTTGGCGCTCAGCCTTCCTTACGGTCCAGCTTTCACAGCCAGACATTGCAACTGGGAAAACCATAGCCTTGACTATACGTACTTTTGTTGGCAGGGTGATGACTCTGCTTTTTAGTATGCTGTCTAGATTTGCCATAGCTTTCCTCCCCAGGAGCAAGCGTCTTTTAATTTCTTGGCTGCAGTCCCTGTCTGCAGTGATCTTGGAGCCCAGGAAAATAAAATATGTCACTACCTCCATTTCTTCCCCATCTATTTGCCTGGAAGTGAGAGGACTGGATGCCATGATCTTAGTTTTCTTAATGTTGAGGTTCTATCCAACTTTTGTACTTTTTATATTCAATTTGAGGCATATAATGTAGATCATTGTATGCCTCAAATTGAATATAATTCTTCACAACCATGAAAAAATAAATTAACATTTTACATGTTAGCAGTATTAATCCTATGAGGGTTGCTGAAGTAATCACATTTTAAAAAACTGATCACAAAGAATACTATCTGAACCTATTCCTATCTTTTCAACACTGTCACAATGTGAATGCACAGCAATGATCAATACTGTTGTGTTCTTCATCTGATCTATAAAGGAGAATCAAGCATCTTGAAAGTTCTCTCTGTATTAGAGGTGTATTCAATGGAAGCCGTCCAGAGACTTTTAGTATTGGGATGGCATATAAAAACTTTAAATTAATTAAAATAGAATTTGCTTCTTAGTAGATGTGCTTAGGGTTGCAAGCTAATAACACAATTTCTTCCAGGATATCAGAACTTTGCTTATCTTCCTTTCTTTTTTCAAAAGGAGCTAGCCCAAATAGATACCTTTTGGTTTCCGATACAATTACCAATCTTACAGAAGTTATTTTTGAAAAATGAGTCCAATTCCTCATTGATTTTCCATAATTGCAGAGTAATGTAATAATCAGTGATTAAGTCTGCAATCATATACATCAGCCTCCTCCAACTTGATGCCCTTCAGAGGTTCTGCTGTTAACATAGCATTTATTTCCCACTTTTTTCCTTCTTCACCCCATTTTATCCTCACAACAACAACCCTGTGAGGTGGGTTGGGCTGACAGTCTGTGCCTGACCCAAAGTCACCCAGTGAGCTCCATGGCCGAGTGGGGACTAGAACCTGGATCTCCTGGGCCCCCAGTCCAGCACTAACCACCACTTCACAGCAGCTCTGAATAACATACACCTAGCCTGCATGGCCACCATAGTAATAGTGTGACACAACTGGAGGGCACCACACTGACAAGGCATAAATCCCATGGTGCTCACTGGAACTTGCTTCTGTCTTGATAGGCATAGGATTGGGCTGTAAAAGCCATTCTACACACTCCAGAAAATCAGAAGTACGTATAACTTTCCTAAGACCAAATCATTTCTGAATGCTGAACACTCCCCCACCATGTTCAAAACCTTCTGCATTTCTAGTGAATGCCAGAAAACGGAAGTGATCGTTAGCAATCCTGATCTGGCGTCAACAGGGATGCAGGGGAAGACCCTGGGGTCTGATGCATGCCCCCTGCTCAGTTCCTGCTCGGGGTTTGGGGAGTCAGCCCATGGCAAGAGAAGGAAAGGGCTGCTCAGCTTTGCTTCCCCTAGAGGAAGCCATGCTGACCAGATTGTCCCTGGCCTGCCTCGAGCTCCTGACCTCAGAGAGACGACTGGCCTGGTTCTTCCTACATTGGCGAGGAGGAAGATGGGGGTTGGAGCAGGGATCCCCAGCCTCAGATTGGGGAATCTGAAGAATCCTATGCCCATGTCCATGGGCCACTGGATCACACTGCCTCTGTGCGAGGGCAGTCACTGCTTTTCCCACATGCTAAAAAAGAATATTATTCAGTTCTTACTGAGTGTTCTGGGGCTCCAGATAAAGCTATGCAGTTTGATAAATAGCCAACTGGTTTCCATGCAATTGTAACTTCTTATTTAAAGTGGTTTGTTTCATTAAAAAAGCCTTTCTTCTCTTCTGAACTCCCATTGAGTGCTGAATGACAGAAAGATAGATAAATTTGTGGGTTTGAATGTATTGGTTCTATTTGTTTAAAATCCCTTGGGAACTCTATTCTATTTTACTTTATTTTACATATAATTTTCTTCTTTTTGTACTCTATGTTAAGAAAATAAAATAAAAAATAATAAAACAAAAGTCTTATAGGATGCATAGACAATAATTCAGCCCTCGATAAAAGTTTTACTGGCCTCCCACTCCTTGGAACAAGAATCAACAGTACACGGATTAATTTTAGAATCCTCAAGTAACTCAGAAGAAACACTTCATCCTTAAGAACAGAAACATTAAAACAGCAGAGACTGGGGGCCCTAGCAAATCTGAAAATTGCTGCTGAAAGCAAGTGGGCCATGGTCTGAGACTACCAGCATATCAATCATATAAAAATGTATCTGATGTAGCAAAAATGTAAAAACCAAAAAACAATCTCACTGAAAGCAGTAAGCATTATAACTGAAAGCATTATAACTGATAGCAGTTATAATGGGTGGGTGAAATGAAGGTGGTATCTCTCTTGCCAGGCTTCAAAAATCTCCAGGCATCAGCCAAGCCAAGGGGCTGAAGTGTAAATCTTACTAGCGTTTATTTGCCTCTTAGGAGCAGGGTACTCCCATCCAGCAAAGGATCTAAAACCTCTTTAAAACCCCAACCCATAATCCCTGTGGTAATGCTAAGCATTTGAGGATACCCTGGGGATGAGCAGGACATTAAGACACATTGATTTTACAAAACAACATCCAGAAATATTACAGCAAAAGAAGGGACACAGCTACCAAGTTTTGGGGCACACCTTGTGGTGTGGTTATGGGGCTAACACACACTTCAACATTTCCCTCTACACACCTCTGAGTGGGTTGTACACTTCCACTCTCAGGGATGTGCCAGCAGGAAATCCCCAAAGCACAAAAAGTTCATTGAAAGTTCACATGTTTAGGAAATGTAGATATCTAAGCTGCCCACATGCCAGTGGGACCAACCACTACAGAAACAATGAAAATTCCCATTTTTGAAATGGGGCCAGTCACCAGATTTCACAGGAGGAGCCGCCATTGCCTTGATCTTGCCTCAAACAAGCATTTCCACTTATTTCCAGGGTTGTTTTGGGAACCGCCAGTTCAGGATAAAGTCACAATGGGGCCCACTGATGCAGCAGAATGAAAAGGAGTGCAGGGGGCGGCAGCATAGGATACTGCCCATATTTTGAGATCTTTTATGAGCCTCTTAGGAAGTTACAAGGCAAATTCTTAGTGTCGGTGAGGCATCAGGAGTGCTCTCCAGATTTTTCCTGCCATTGCTGGGCTGCAAATACAAATCATTCCTTGGTGTTTAATTTTCACCCTGCACCACTGTGGTCCAAACAGAGACCAGGCATTCCAGAGCCTGATCAAACCCGTTGTCTAGGGCTGTGGTTGGCTTTTGTTTCTGGTTGTTTGTTTAATTACAAACACATTCATCGTCTGTTGTATTAGGGTTATCTGGTGTTTTATGTAAGCTGCACCAGCTGTTCTGGCACAGACGATTACTCTCTACCGCCATTTAGAGAGCACAAAAGCACATGGCACTTTGCAAAATCCGGATTATGAAGCCTCTGGAAAATGATCATAAGTCATACTAACACTGACAATTGAGAACAGAAAGGGTATGGAACAGCATTGCTAAAACTCCTAACTGAAGACCATGAATACTAAGAAATGCTCCTTTGGAGCCTTCTCAGTGATGCTTTTCCTCCTTCACCATCTCCTTTCCTTCTAAATCTTTGTTATCCTTGTGTAAATTTTCAGCATGCAGTGAAAAGTGGTTATAAGGTTGCTTTGTATTCTCTTTGGACTATACAAGTGTCAAGGCTTGAAATACACTGAAATGAGAGGAGATTTATAAATCATCAAAGCAAATCCCTACACGAGGCATTTATTGTGAACCACAATAGATGCGGGGCTGCTTTGGTGAATGCCCACGGACATCATCCTGTCCTTAGAGGGCCTGGTGATGTGAACAGTCAGACACACTTACCCCATTTTGGTTTTCTCCCTGCTCCTATGGAAATATGAACATGATTGCCATTCTTCTGGAAAATAATTCTTGGTAAAGTAGTGCTACATGCAGTGCTTCTGTGAACTTCCATTTTAACTGCTTCTAGATACGTGTTGGGGGTGTTATCAGAGAAACTAAAGGACTGCAGCCTGGACAGCTGCACTCAAGTGCTGTCGTTCTTGCTGCTGTACTTTTCCCTTGGCTGTCGATCGGTTTTGCCTGGACTGAGATAAGGAGGAACACATTGTAGTTGCCTAGCAAGTGGTCCCCAGATTGTGCTCTCAAAGGTCATTCTGACTTCCACAGGGCATGCATTGTATGGTTGTTATGCAATTAAAATACTTTCCTCAGCAAAATGGACAGTTGGCTGGTACCGTCAAGTGACGCTGAGCTTGTCCAAACAACCTCAAAAGCAAAGAGAAAGGACAGATGGAGACCAAGGTTCTCGCCAAGGAGGAACCTGCTTTGAACAAGTTCTGCCTCATGTGAAAACACCACCATTACAGGAAATCTGTTCTAAATTTACATAGACATATTGTGGGTGTCACACAGCTAGCTCTGACAATTTGCGGCTTGAGGGAAAGAACCAGATGGCATCCCCTCTCATTCTGTGTACAAATCTGACTGGCTGGATGGAAGCTGAAACTTTCTTCAGCTTGAACCCTGGCTCCTTCACTGCAGGCTTGCCGAGGGGGCACAGGGCAAATTGTGTGGCACACAGCTCTCTCCACTAGGCAGAGGCTGCTGCTTCCCAGGCCCAGTGACCTGTGGCAGCTGCCTCATTTGGCCAGTTGGTAGGCCTGGCTCTGGTGGGTCAAAGTCAGATCACCCAACTCAGCCCAATTCCTAAGATTAACTTGATCAATAGAAAGGATATTGAGATTAGGAAGAACCCTACATACATTTCCAAGGCACATGCACTTTATTTATATTCCTTAACTTTTTATCACAGACAATAGACTCTTAACATCTTCTTGGATTCTGGTTTATGATCCCCCCGTGGAAAAGCTAAATTTAGCATTACAATATCTATAGTACATTAAATCACTAGAATGGAAAATTACATTAACAAATTCTGTTCAAACCGAATTTATGAGTCAATGCTTAGGTATTTTACTACCTCAATCTTGATTTTTATTGGCACTGTAAGTCATGAAACATTAGACTCTCACTAAATATACAGATAGAAATATGAAGCTGGTTGAATTTATTCTGTAAAATATAGACAATTTCTGTATGAAGTCTGCAATTTTGGGATAATATAACTTGTTTTTTTTTTGAAGAAAATAGATTTATATTGGGTACTGGAAAATACAGAACTTTGAACTCTGAAAAACTTTTAAGTCTCTTTTTATATATGATTACTGGATATGTTGGATAAACAGTAAGAAGAATAGAAATGTAAAGTTATGTTAAATTGTGAAATTACTGTGACATAATACATATGATGATATAAGCATTCAGTACGTGGGTAACAAGAAATGCTGCACAACTATTGATTGACTAAGCGGAAGCTATTTTCTTTGCATCTATAAAAGCTGAGTTCCCCATGTGTGGGTGTGTGAAACGAGGGTGGGGGACCTATTTTCTCCTGGGGGCTGCATTCCTGTCCATTCATTATTGATTCTTTCTCCCTCTCTCCCCCACTCTACATGGCTTCCACTATAATTTGCAGTGGAGATCAAACTGACACGGGCTTTTCCCTAGTGCAATTTGCAGGTGTCCCCCCCCCCCCGATTTGGAGCAACCCATTGGGCACCGTCCAGCCCTGCCATGCTGCTTATCCCATTGCTGCGAGGGTGGAATCAGCACCTGAAGCACCATGCCGATTGCGCATCTTGGCATGGTGGGTTTCCCTGGAAGAGCCATTATGCCTGCCTGGGTACGCCTTTGGTGCCATCCTGGGGATTGCTTTCACCAAGATGTGTCAGGGGCACGAGTGAAGCGGGAGGGTCAGATGCTGCCTGCGGTGTGAGTGAAGCTTTTACCCAGCCTGAGACCCCTGCATCTGCCATGAGCATTAACAACGTTAATGCACCACCCTAACCATCTTTTTGGCATCGGGATAAAGCTGTCCCCTGTTCCCAGGCGTAGAATGGCATTTGATAGCAAATGATGGGTTATGTCTGGTGGTTTAATTAGGTTTGGTTTTTAATGGAGATGGTTTAGCTGTTAAACTACTTTATATTTTTCTGTGTTGGAATTTTAGCTGGTTTACATTTGGATATTGGAATTTTATACTGTGTTTTACTGTATTTGTATTTTTATTGTATCTTTTCTATTTGAATAATTGTTGTGAAGCGCCTAAACAGCTTTGGCTATTGGGTGGTATAAAATGTAAACAAACAAATAAACAACAAAAACTCTCATTGGAGTAAATGGAACATCTCCTCCCATCACACAGACACATAATGAGAAGCTGATCTTCTGTGGGTGCTTTAACAATAAACCAGACAAAACAAAAAACTCCAGGAGTAAGTAACATTTAAGCAGTTGCCAAGCTTAAAATAAGGTAGAGTTTTGAAAAAAACCTTTGGTTGAGTCTTTCTCTATCATGCTGGACTGTATGTTTTATTTTTGCTTCGTTCCTTGCAAATGCATGCAGCAATTTCAAGTGAATGCACAGCTGCTGACCCCTACTGTAGAATATGGAAAGATATGAAGAAAACAGACTGCAAGAGAGCATAGAAAAAGTGTGAGGAAATCAAATTTTTAATAAGTCTGTTTCTTTTTTGTCTGTCGACCCCTCTCCCTTTCATATTTTATATAAAGAGGCATAAAAATCTGCAGCTCAGGGAAAGGACAATAAATCACAGTCAAAATGGACAGGGCATTATGGGTACAATCCTTAGATTTCCATAGACCAAAAAAAGTCCTCCAGTCCCCAGCATGCCCTCGGCCAGTAGTGGCGAACCTATGGCACGCGTGCCACAGCAGGAACACGGAGTCTTCTCTGTTAGCACCCGAGCCAGGTTGTCCCAGCATCGCCCCAGCAGCTGAGCATCGGATAACAGCGCACATAGCGGCCATGCGCATGCTTGGAGAGGAGTAGCGGCGCCAGGCGATGGCATCACGAGCCGCAACTCATTAGCCACAATGCATCCAAGCTTTCACATGGCTGATTAGTGCACTGCCAAGAATATTTGCTTGGACTGGCTATGAGTTGTTTTTTCTAAACTAAAACCTCAGTTTTCAGGTTTTATTGTAGTGTTGGCCCTTTGGGATAAATAAGTGGGTTTTGGGTTGCAGTTTGGGCACTCAGTCTCTCAAAGGTTTACCATCACTGGGTTAGGGTTAGAAAAACGAGGTATCCTGGAAAGATTTTGATGGTTGGAATGTGTTTAGAATGGGCAGAAATGCTGAGTTGTGCAGAAAAAGCTACTCAAGGAAGGCATTTTCAGAATCGCCCTGTTTTCAGTGGAACTTTACCCCTATACTAGGGTTAGGGGAGTGCACCAGCATAGGGTTACGGTTAGAAAAACGAGGTGTCCTGGCATAGTTTTGATGGTTGCAATGTGTTCAGATTGGGCAGAAATGATGAGCTGTGCAGAAAAAGCTACTGAAGGAAGGCTTTTCCAGAATCACCCTATATTCAATGGAATTTTAGCCCTATACTAGGGTTAGGGGAGTGCACCAGCGTAGGGTTAGGATTAGAAAAACCAGGTGTCCTGGTAAGATTTTGATGGTTGGAATGTGTTTAGAATGGGCAGAAATGTTGAGCTGTGCAGAAAAAACAACTCAAGGAATGTTTATTCAAAATCGTCCTATTTTCAGTGGAAATTTAGCACTGTATAAGGGTTAGGGGTGTGCACCAGGGTAGGGTTAGGGTTACAAAAACATGGTGTTCTGGTGTGATTTTGATTATTAGCCCTAACCATGTTGACATCTACCTGAGGACTGGGAACAGCAGCTTCCAGCAAATGCTTATCTCCCATCACAGCTGTCTGTTGACGCTGCTGGAGCACAGTGGCCACAGGATTCAGGCAAGGGGGAAATGCCCAGGCGATTCTGCTGCAGCAAAAGCAACAGAGTCTTGCAGCACCCTGAAGCCTGAGGGCAGCTTGCACAGCATGGCTGCCATCGAGGGTCATTTCGCGTTTGGAGAGCTGTGGTGTGTGCAAGCAACCAGGAAGGCCATACAGCCCCTAAAGGGGGGTTGTTGAGGATTGTCCTGTGATATGAACCTAAACTGGTGGGGGTTGAGAATTAAACAACCTGTGCATAATCTAACAGTAGCCTGTAGGCTATGCAAGGGTTGTTTCAGCCTCATGTAACCCCTGAGGGCTAGGTTTGCATGACATGACAACCCAGGACACATGAATCCTGCAAAGTCTCGCCTCAAATCCACAATTTTAGAGTGGGGCGTGCATTTGTAACCTATCTCTTCAGTCTTTTTCTTGTCAGAAAATATCCATTGAAGGTGAAAGGATGGGATAGGCACACAATTAATTTCAGTTTTAGTGCTAGGACCCCATGGTTTGGAAGCTTCATAACAATTGTTGTGGCATACAGTTTTGAGGTGTTTGTAAAATGATATGCTATTTTGGAAGGTGCGTGTTTTAAGATAAGGCACTCATTTAGGGTTTTCATTTAGGGTTGTGTGTGTGTATGTGTGTTTTGCAAGTCATATAAAAAGCCTGATGGCTTTTATAATGAAAATGCTGCTATTCAGAAGAGAAGGTAATACCTTAAAGTAATGAATATTGTGAAACAAAATGCACATGTTATATTACAAAGGTCAGATATTTTTAAATAATGTGAATTGACAGAATCTGCTTTAGATAAAATCATGGCAGGAAGAGGAGTCAGGGAACTTGAAAGCATGTCACTAAGTTAGTGTAAGCCTATTAAGGGACTTTCACAACTAGTACAATTAAAGAAATTAAGGACTCTGTTACAACCAGTTAGATATGCCAGTTCTCCAGTTGGAGAGCAAGCATCTAGATGAGGTTGGAGAGCAAGATATTGACAAATAGATACTTGAAGCAGAGAATAATACTGATGTTGTTATAACTCTGTTATTGTTAACAGAGCATAAGCTAGGGACATAACGGGCTAGATTTCCATCTATACGCCACGTTTCCTCAAAAGTAACGGTGACTAAAGCAGCTCATATGGCACTGCACCTGCCGCATGCCTGCTGGTTCCATGTGGCAATGGAGCAACCAGAAGTGAGGAAAGCATGAGTTTTGGGATGGGGCAGGTCAGTGAGCTCCCATTTCAACTCTTCCTGTAGAAAAGCATCAGATCTCCTTTGTGCAAGCGGTGGGTCTCAGCTTGCACAACAGGACGAGCAGGAAGGGATGCTGCTTCGGAGGCTGTCCCAGCAAGAAGGCAATAATGAATAAACACATCTGGGAAGCACTATTGAAAGAAACAAGTTTATGTTTAACCATATCGTGATGGAGAGGTCTCTGGATGTCCAGGGACTTTAGGGCCAACTACTTGTGTGTTTTGGCAACACGACACTTGATTTACAGTCGCTACCAGGCGAGACTGTGGGTTTTGCTGTGTTTTGCCATGAGGAATCCTGACTGCAATCATTAATGGCAAGAGAAGTTGACCAGTTAGATCAAGGTTAAGTGGCGCAAGGGTAAACAGGTGTTGCAGTCATGTCCTGTAAACACAGCAGTGACTGAGTGAGGCCGAACAGCGTATTATGGCCACAGTGTGCCTGAGAGTAAAATCGGGCTGGCTCCACCACGCAGCAGGGTGCAGCGGCCTACTTGAGGCAGCATCATGGTGAGGAGACAGGTGAAGACGGAAGGTAGCTATCAGTATCTCAGCAGCACAGTATGCTTTCATTGTCGGAAGGGAAAGTGCCATCTGAGTTCCACTCCAGGCTGCACCATGTCTTGGGGTGCTACTGATTGAAACGGGGCCCTTCTCTCTCTCTCTCTCCCCTCCCTTCCTCTCTCCAGAAGAACACATAACATGACAATCCTGCAATCGAAGCCCTTCATTGGCCAAGATTCCCAAGGATGGGGAAGCTCAGGGAGCTAAGTGAAAGCTTGATATAACACCATTATAGAACTTAGATTTTCAAGGTGCGTAACAAGAGGTACTAATGGATGCGTTTAGAATTATAAATAATAAAGACTCCGTGGTACAAGATAAGTTGTGTGCACTGACCCAGAGAAGGTAGCAGTGTCCATTATGGGCAAGCAGTTCAGATTTTCACCCACTTCAGCTGAAGCATTTGGGACCAGCTGCAATATTCTACCAATCAGCACCTTTTTCATAAAACAAATATATTCCCATTCTATTTTGCTGCTGCTTGCAAAATATTTAGACTGTATTTGAACATATGCAATTAAAGGGTGCATTTTAGACCTGAGGTGATGATAAATTCCCATAACTTCCTGCAAAAAGTTAGGACCAGCCTGGTAAGAACTTACAAAATGGAATGGACAGGAATGAAGGGAGCACTGGAAAAATATCTGTCAGCCAACCTAAAATGGGCTACTGATTCGGCAAGGGGAGGCATAGAAATGTTTTAATAAATAAATAAATAAATAAAAATAATAAGCTTCTCCACAAACAATCATAAGATAAACTCTGAAAAAAAGATCTGAAAATGGATTGTGGAATAAATGGCTCCAAACACTAGAATCGACACCAGAGGAGCAGAATCCTTTTCAGCCTCTGGGCTGAATTCCATTTTGGAGGTGCTCTTGTAGGTTGCATTCCAGTGGTGGGGAGGCCAATGGCAAAAGAGGCAGAGCCAAAAAAAAAAATCAGCATATTTCAGTTTAAACCCAAAGCCTGAGGAAAGTCATATCAACATTTTTGGTATTTTATTGTATTTTATTTTGTGTTGTGAGTCACCCCGAGGCTTTGGCAAGGGGCGGCATATTAAATGTTTTAATAAATAAATAAAAATAAATAAAAACATTTTAGAAGGAGGAAATGTAACTGCAGAGAAGTTAGGTAGCCACCTCATGAGCAGTGACTGGGGGAGCAAGGGCCAAGGAAATGGAGTGTGGCCTTCAGAGGTACCCCAGAAGACCAGATTAGCACCCCGCCCCCAGCCTGAGTGCCTGTGCCTCTGCTCTACACATCTCTTTATTGGTTTGTAGGATACATTTCTAAGGTACTTGAACATCATCCAGAGAATGGTGGTTATCAGACCACCTAAAAGTCAGATATATATTGCTAGCCAAGAGGCTTACAAACCCTCAGTAGAAAATTCAGTTTTTCATGTGCCGATTTCAACTCATCCTACAAAATATGGGCTTAGCTGACTATGACACTTGGAATATTTTTTAGGAAATCAAACTTATTTTCATGGTTTCCTGAAACTTCATCCATAAAATGAAAGATTCTTCTAAGAGCAGAATTGGCCATAAAGTTGCTAGCAACAGTTGGCCCACGATTCCTGCTAAAACAGCAAAACGTAGCTCTCTTTCCCTTCGCACAATGGGTTATAGTTGGGAAAGTGATGGCAGTATGAATCTCTACCTTGCTGCTCCATCTCATCAAACTTCCACAGAGGCACCGAGCAGCAGCATAGAGGAGCTCTAACTCTTTCACAAACCCGCTACATTGACTAGATAATTTATAGTCATTATAGTCAATATGTGTTTCAAAAAAAAGCAAGGGAAGAATAGGACCAAGGTTATTATTGGCCAGTGTTTGGAACAGATGAAAAAGAACTAACAGGAAGATGTCTCACCGCTTTTTCAGAACCGCAACTCAAAGGAAATCATTACAAAGTGGAGAAGTAAAAGGCCAGTGTCGCCTCCTTCTACAGAAGGATCTAAAAAGTTTTTGTATTGTCGATTTCTGATTTCATTACTCCTAATAACTCATTTCCTGATGGAAGGTAAAGAACCACCTGAAACGTAGATCCGTGTCCTTTTAGTGAAACCTTTATCCCTTTGTCATTGTGGGATTTTTTTCTTCTTCTTCTGTACCTCCATTCATCTGCTCTACTGGAAGAGCCGCACGGTGTTAGAATATGGCTGTTCGGAGCTAATATGCATTAACTTTTTAAAAACTGTTTTATACATAACCTATTGTATTAATATAAAACGCTAGGGCCATTTCCCCCCCCCATTTCCTGGGAATGGCCCATTACATTGTGAGCAATCTACACATGGGTTTTAAAAAAAGACTTTGAACTCAATACAAAAGAAAAATATAATCATGTACAACTATAAAGACCGCTTTTTTCCCCTTTTGTGAAGTCTAACTGAGGTGGATGTGCAGCATGGTAATGAAGAGATGGACCCTCTTTATTAGCAGGCTCAGTGAAAAGGGTTCTTTTCAGAACTTCAACTTTTCTTATCTTCCTAGTTTTCATGGTGTCTGAAATGGACACTTTCATTTCTTGACTTTCTTTTTCAATGCACCGGTAGTAGATTGGCAAAGCCAGACCAGTTCAACCTTCTAAACAAAGGAGGCTGGAAGCAAGGTCGGGGCAATCTGTATGCTTCCATATGAATGCGACTTTTCTGATATTTGGGCTTGTTAACGCTCCTTGGATTCCATAGCTGCTGCTGAAAGACGTCTCATGCGTCGATACCTTAATTTGTCAAGAAATATCCATGAAAAGTTAGTGAGTCAATATTTTTTCCTCTCAAACAGGAGCTGGGATCTACTAATGATATAGACTTTCTTTCCCCAACTACCGCAAAAAAGGACTAGTTATGCTATTTAACCTGCTGCCCCTGAAATTGTTTAATATAGTAACTTTTCCTGCAACTATTTGATGATCTCCAGCCCTCTTCTCTATTATTTTCCAAGAGCTCTTTTGGAGATTTCTCCAGCTCCTCCTACACACTCTCTAGTGTTTCCTCGGTGCTCCTCCCACCACATCTGCTGCTAGACTCGTTTCCTGTACTTGGAATTCATTTCTTTCTCAATTAAAAAGAAAACATACAGTTCAAAGAAGGCAGGATATGATTGCAGAAGACAAGAGAGCAAAGGATACTATAGATAAACACTGTCCATTTCCACAAAGGCTTTATCCAAAGACAGAAGATGTGTCATTGTCAATGCAGTGAAATCTAAGGAAGGATCCTTATTTTATTCTCAGCACTGAATCGGTCACTTTTCTGCAGATGCAACCTTTAGCACAATAAAGTAAAATAAAATAGAAATAACATGTATCAATGGAATCTAGCACTGCATGAGTGGAAGGCAGCTCATGCAATGGATCTTTTATTTACTCCCCCAGAGCCTCTCCTGAGGTTCAGGCGAAACCACTGAATGCATCTTACAAGACTTCACTGAGAGGATGAATCACCTGAAATAGAGAGAGTTTCGGCTTCAGTGATTCCCCTCTTCCACTGCAGCCCTGGGAAAAACACTTCACCATGCCTTATAGCGCCTCTGACCCTCTGGAGGATATTGTTGGAGCACGGGGAGTGAGGAGAAAAGAAAGACCCTCATATAAACTTACCTGCAGTGTTGAATTTCTACCACCAAGTTTATACGATCATATGGAAGTATAAATGGTCCAGGAGGTACTGGTATATCTTTTAGACCTCTTCCTGCAGAACAGCTAATTGTTCCTGGCTTCATCCATGTCTGCTGGTGCTTCACCACCCTATCTTCTTTCCATGCAAATTAAAGTTTTATTTTGATTCCTTCTCTTTCGGGCCTTCCACTCACTTGACCGTAAAAGTCACATACTCGCTTGGCCTTCTACAGATGGTATCATGAAATCATCACTACATCGACTGATTCCCTTGATTAATCCAGATCAATTTCTTTTTGCCGGTCTCTTCACATTCTCTTTCACAGAAACAAAGCAGGAATTCCTTAGCAAAGTAGCATAGCTTGTGTTATGGCTATGCAGACAATTCAGTCTAACTTGATACTGTATGTTATGTTTTAAACTTTTAATGTGCTGCAAACCATCCTGAGGGTCTTTTGACTAAAGGAATGGTATAAAAATGCCATAAATAAATAACTGTTGATGTGCTTTTTTCATTATTTAAAAATCTGTATGGAAACAGCCTTCTCCCACGATGAAGACAGATCGTCAGTTGAAGGCACATCGTCAGGTAGATTTATTGGCCTGTTTTTCATGACTTCCGGCTCTGTGGGCACATGATTATGTCCATTTGTTGTAGAGCTGTTTCAATAAATATAATACTTTGCATGCTGCAAGGATATCTGGAAAGCAAGTAGGACATTGATGGATAACAAAGCATGCTTTTGGGGTATTTTTTGAGGTGGGACATGTATCAAGACATGAATTTTCCTGGTCCAGTCAATTCTAGTCCTAGATAACAGAAGACCCATTCCATCCTTGGAGAGATCAAGTTGTATGGATGTATGATTTATTGTGTTGGTGGTCTGACTGGGTTTTATTATATATCTGTGAATTTAGAGTCATATTTTAATGTTGTCTATGCAGCACAGTGTGTTTTATATAGTTGCTAGCTGCCCTGGGCTCTTTGTGATATAAATCAAAGTAAATAACCCCCATTCTTGTGTATATAGATTCAGAGGTTTGTCATACTTGAGTTCTTTGGGACTTATTCACAGGTAAGTACATATAGTATTGCAACAACATCTTTTCATTTAATCACAGCTTGCTGGCCAAATCTTTGTAATATATAAAGCAAATAATATATTGATGGGAATAAAAGCAGATATAAATTGAAAATATAATGTCACTTGCTGTTGAATAGGTTCCAGTGGCATCATGGAATTTGTTCCTTAGGTCATGCCACTACAAATGGCAATTTCAGTGGCTTGAGTCATTTTTTCATCAAGCTGAAATAAGTATTAGTATTTTCTCCAGTATTTAGATCCTGTTTATCATTTGAAACAGATCCAAAATAGTTTACAAAAGTACACAAACAATACAGACCACATTCAGAACAGTACAGTGAAGCTGGTACAATGACAAGTAGTTGAGACTAATCTTTACTCTAGAGTAAGGGCATGCAACCTCCAGTTGGATTGGAACCACCATGTACTGGGAGGAGAGGGTTAACCTCCCCCCACAATGTCCCCCAAAACCTTGCCAGGTGAATTTTTTCAAAAAAAAGAAAAATAGTTTTGATTAGCATCCATGGATGCTTCCCTGTCCCTTTTCGAAGCCCTGCCATCCAGTGGGGGATTTTAGGGGAAATGGGGTTATTTAATTTCCCCTCCTAGGGTGCAGCAGTTCCAGACTGTATTAAGACAATGTACATTTCCTGTAAAGTAAAAAATGAAGACTATTAGCTTCTGCTACATATCCCATGATTAGGATAACATGCCCTTTAACCATGACTGTGGGTATCTGTTTGGGGGAGAGATAGAATTTTTAATTTTTTAATGCTCTTCTGTGTGAAAACTAGTAGAAAACTATCATAACACAGTGAGACCTGGCTCAAAGCTTTCTTGTTGATGTCTACTTTTTTGAATGGGGAGGGAGTTTTTATTATTAATTTCTTTATTACATCTGCATACTGCCCCATACCCTATTGGGCCCTCTGGGTGGTTTACAATTTAAAAACTATATACAACAGTAGAATAATAATTCCACTTGGTAGACCTTGGTACCAGACGGTATATAAAAGTTTTGAATGAATGGATGGATGGATGGATATTTAAATAAACAAAACAATAAAACCAACATTCAACCAACTTGCAGCAATTAAATAGGAATGAATACATGGCCTGGCTGCAAATTTAATAAAAACATGATTAAAACTGATCTTATCTATTAAAATATCTGGCAAATAACAAGGTTTTCACCTGGTTCCAAAAAGAAAATAAGGAAGGCACTTTGGCACACCTTCTTGGGGACCCTGTTCCAGGGATGGAGCGCAACTGCTGAGAAGGCCCTTCCCCCAGTTGTCTCTCCTTACTTGTTTTGGGGGTGGTTCCTGAGAAGGACCTCCAGGGAGGATCTGAGGGTTCAGGTAGGAACATATGGAGCAGATAACCTGTCCCCACACCATGTAGGGCTTTAACATGCTTTTAATGCTGGAAATTGGAGTTGGTCCAGGCCCCGCTGATAACCTCAGCTTTCTGCCCTTTCAGCCTGCTTCTTGTACAGGGCAGGCCTCGAGTGTCTCTGACATGAGAGATGGGGAAGAGAGCTGTGTGGCTTTGGACTTACTGATGCTGTGGCCATTACCTGTGCACAGGTGCTCATGCCGCTGTCTCCTCTGGTTCAAAGAGCACTCCAAGTCTCAGCACTTGTGCTAATTTGGAAACTAGCAAAGTATTATTTAGTTCTAAAGAAAGACACGCAATATGTTCAAATTAGAAACACTTGCTTAAGAAGGATATCTGGAATCCAGGCAATGAACCTATGCTTGTGTGGTAATTTGCCTGACATGGCTTTTAGAGAGGGTAAGAACAGTAGCTTTGTGGAATTCCAGGGCACATTGGTACAAGTTAAGAAACGACATAAACATAAGAAACGACATAAAAGATTCTTGAAACATGGGTTGATATGAGTGTTCATTTTTCTAGTTGCTGTGCAGCTTTACTTTCAGCTCTTTCACAGTCTCATTCCTTCCTGGCATCCGGGCAAAACAATATCATGCACTTCAGTTTGTGCCAAAGAAGATGCAGATCATAAGACTGGTTAAGCTGTAAATTCTTCTGTGCTTTTTAAAAGAGCATTTTGGTTTGACCTTTGTAACCATTGAATGGGATCTTGGTTTGATGCCATTTGTGGGCTACAATTTTTACCATACTTAGTAAAATATGAACAATTTATATCATCCTGGGTTTTTTCCCAACTAAAAGCTAGCGTTTGATTCACAGCCCAGAATAAAGGATGGTCTGGGGGGATGGGGTTCATTTTTACAGCAGGAAGAATCTTTTACATATCAAAAGTTATGTGGTTATTTTACTATGCATTGTTTTGAAAAGCCCTACCCACTCCAATCTCTCAAAATTGGACAGTTGCAATCTAGCCAATGCTACTTTGTGGCATGAAATGCTATTTAATGAATTACAGCATGAAGAAAATGCTGAGCTCGCTTCCCAAGCCACGGTGCTCCCCTTTTCCCTGAATCATGGCCACTGGACATGCCAATGAAGGAATGGGCCACAAAATCCTGTGTGGGGAATAGTGGCTGTTCGGAAGGAAAGGGCCCCAGGCCATGGCTCCTTCCATTTCCCATGTTCACCCAGCCCCAGACTGCCTCCCTCGGTTTCCCTGGCCTAAGCAAGCACTGGGGTTGTGGTCTGGTGGCCCTGCATCCTCCTTTACAGAGGACAGTCCTCCATTTGAAGAGCTGCCAGAGGACTGCCCTCCGTTCTGAAGCTGACCCGTGTTGGAAGGCTGCCCAGTCCAAGTCTGGCTTAAAGGTAGAGAAGCTTCAGCACAAAGAGCTGGACTTCCAAGTTGCCCATAGTGGTCAACACCTGACAGCAGACGGAGCACGGCATCAGATCATCTAGTCACAGACTTCTACTCTGTGGTGAGATATCCTAGATTTTTATTTAATTATAATAATTATTTCTAAATGTGCATCAATCCAAAGAAACCATGTACATTTTATGCAAATATTAGCAACTTCCTTTGTCCTCTTTTTTTGGTGATGCCTTTCCTATTTTTTGATGATTCATAAGTGGCCGCTTTGGGATCTGCCTGGGCAAGGAGTAGGAGCCCTTACCTCGCCGTGCAGTCTTGTAGTAAAGGCAGGCGAAAGCAGAAGACTTACGGGCCACACCTCTTCTTCATGGCTGGGTATTTGTGCTACTGCAAAAAGCATTTCGCTGTGCAGGGATTGCTCAACCCCCACAGGAGACATTCCTGAAACATGAATTGCAGTCTGGCAGGGGTTTTTCCCACAGCTGCTGCTGCCACCGCTGCTGCCGACCGGCTCCTCTGCAGTCAAAGGCATGCAGCTTCAAGTGCTGGTGCTTCATGAATGGAAGCAGGAGCCCTTCTGGAAAGGCAGCGGCAAAGGCTGCATTCAAAGTAAGCTCTGGAAAGCCACACACCAGTGTAGTGTGGATTACTCCAGTGTATGCAGCATATTGCTAAGCACGCTTCTCAGTCCCTACCGTGGTTCACTACAATGGTTCTAATAAATACATGCTACCCCAAAATGGAAAAGCCTTGGGAGCAGCTATGGGGCCTGATCCTCTAATTTCTTTCTGGCCCCTACAGTTTCCACTTTTAACAAACAAATGATTAAAAACAGTATACAATCCTATGTTGAAAAGCCTTGCAAACCGAATTAACTCCCCCTACGTCTTGGCACTTCCCCCCAGAAAATTAAGGCTGGCTCAGAGCGTGTGAGCTCAACGTTCCATCTTTAGAGGGCATCCTTATTCACTTAAATAAGCAAGAAAGCGCCACATGCTTTCCTGCATGCAGGTTGGAGACGTACAGCATTGCTAATTATGAGACGGCTACAAACTGCCCAAAGCGCTTCAGCCATTGGGCAGTATAAAAGCGAATAAAGTCCAGGTAACTGCCCCCGAGAGAACATTGGGCCTTTTGCATACTAAGAATGATGCTCTACCACTCAGGTCCAAACCTTCCCTTTCCATAGCTCTCTAGATTGTCATCGAAATCCACAGCTGGGCAAGAACCATGCATTTTGGATGCTTTCCCTTCTTGGGCCAGCATGACTATCTTTGTTTTTCATGTGCTTTGGGAAATCACTACAATCCCGCTGTTATTATTGTTATTATCTCTATTGAAGATTTGCAGGACAGGGCAAGGTAAAAATATTACAGGCCATCCCTACAGAAGTCGACTCGCAGAGAAATCTCACAGAGTTCAAAGGGAATCACTCCTGAAGTGATGAAAGTGACATATTGCAGTTGATTTCATTTGTTGTGGATCCAATTTGTCCTGCCTGGCTGGGATTTTAGTAGTGAAAGGGTGACAAGAAAGTCAGCTGAATAAAATTGACCCTGCAATTATCACAGGTAATCTGGAAGCAGGTGACTGGACCGCCCACCCAGCAAGTCTGGCCTGGCAGTTCCAGGGTTCAGTGTTCCAGCATGCCTTTTCTGGCTCGAACGGCAGGCTCTGATCAGAGCGAAAATGTGCTGTTGTGCCATACTCATTAATGAAAAAGCAGGGTGTGGGGAGGCTTGGCTTTGCAGCAAATGCGATGTCACTAATCAGCTTTGATAAGTAGCTTAAGGCACGACAGAAGGGCAGCCATGGCATAATGTGATTGAAAACAAATGCCTTGCTTGGTAGAAGAATGCCAGAAGATCAGGGAGTAAATCCAAGCAACAAATGATATTTAAACCTTCTCAGTTTATAAGGGAAAGTTGTGTAGCTTTGTACTTAGAAATGGGAATACCACAAGGCTGTCAGGGAACACAAAAACCTCTGCAGTACCCAAATGTTCAGCATCACAAGGCTTGGACCACGCTCCCTGGGAGCTCCAAAGATTCTCCACCATGGAATGGCAGGGAATTGGAGCAGCAGGAGCAGCAGCAACATCTGCACCAGCACCCTGGAGCCTCTCGGAGTCAATGCCATTTGCTGTAGCACGGTTTTTTCCATTTTTTAAAACACATGCTCGAGCCAATGGGGAGCTGGCCTCTGCTGTAGTACTGTGGTGATGATCGCTTTATGATTTAAGTAAGTTTAAAATGCAGAACCGCACTTGCTCAGAGTAATTCTTTCTTAATCAGGATTGGTTGGCAAACTGTTCTTGTTTGTTTTGTCAGTAGCTTAAGCTTCTCACCTTCTTGCAGCCCTTGATGGGAGCCCCTGAGCCTGGTCTCAGGATCTGGGGACCCCACTCAGCAGGCAATGAGCTGAAACATTCTTAGCATGCCAATTCCAGGGAATACCAGAGAACAACTGACAACAAACTTACAAGCAGAGCTTAAGTACGTTTGGGATAGGGGATGGAACACTGAAGCCACCCAGGAAGTCAGAGCTGGGAATCTGTTAACATTTATTAACCAGCCTCTGTTCCTTTATTCTACATCAAAGTTTGGAAGTGCAGAGGAATCATTTGTAACCTTATAATAATAGGCACATGAGAATGCTATCAATTTGTTTTTGTTATGTGCCATCAAGCCATCTCCAATTCTTCTGTGGACAGGATTTTTGTTTTCTTACTATTCGGCTGCAGGCCTGCTTTTGTGCTTTCTTTTTCACTTTTATCAGGAGTTGTTTCAAATCATTGCTGCTTTCTGCCTGTAGTATGGTGCCATTGCATATCTTAAATTAGCGATGTGTCTTCCGCCAATTTCCACTCCTTCCTCTGATTCTAATCCAGCTTTCCTTATGGAATGTTCTGCATACATATTGAGCAGATGGGGAGATAAAGGGCATCCTTGTCCAACACCTTGGAAACTGTTCTGCTTCTCCATATTCTGTCCTAGCTGCAGCTTCCTCTCCATGAAACAGGTTATGGATCAGCACGAACATGTGCTGATGCACACCCACTTCTTCCAGGACCATCCATGGCTTCTTACGATCCATACACTCAAAGGCTTTGCTGTAATGCATAAAGCATAGACAGATCCTTTTCTGAAATTCTTTGGCCACTGTTGCCAAGCACCCTTGAAAAAGGTGCATTCAGCTCCGAAATGATGGTTGCCCCATTCCCACATGTCCCAAACCTTCCTAGAACAAGGGTGTGCTTACCCAGCCTCACTCGGACAGTGATGTCCAAGATCACTGCTATTTGTTTATTTCTCACCTATTCCCAGAAACTGGGAGTCTAGGCAGCTCACAACATTAACATCTACATAATTAAAACATTCAGATGTATACAAAAGTTTAAAATGCAATTAAATCAACTCGATATTAAGAATGTTGGACTAAATGGATGCCTGATCTCATCCAACAGGCCTCTTCGCAGGCCCTTGGCTTCAGAGGCCTGTGCAGGCCAACAGAAACAGACATCCTGGGTCAGAGGCACCCTCCGGGCGGCGCAATGGAAAAACTGGCATGAACAAGAACATTCAACATTAAACCACTTAATTCTAGAAATTTATTTATAATGAAACCACTTGAAATAACTAATAGTATTGATCTCAGAAATTCAGATGTTAAAAAACATTACATTAACTATAACTGTTTGCTTTATTTGTATCATAGGGGCTTTTTCTTTTATAGAAAAGATTTATAAAAAAATTAGGTGGAAGTTCCTTTGGAGCTGAAAACTTTTCATCAGCTGAGTTGCAAATTATTTTCAGTATATCCATTTTATTTCCAAAATGAAATGTACCATTTCTGGAGATTGCTTTTTGAGTGTAAAACCACTGTTAAAACCTAACGTGTGCACCCTGATCCCTCTGGCTTCCATTACCACCCAGACAGAGGTTGTGGTGCAGTGCAAGTGTTTTGTCGGGGGGAGTGAGCAACTACAGCCTTCTCCAACCTCATGTTCTCTGGCTGTTTAATGATTGTCATCCCCAGCCAGCATGGCCAATAGTCAGGAATTCTGAGGATTGTAGTCTAGAATCTCTGGAAAATATTGGGCTGGCCTCCTAGAACAATTGTACTCAAGTAAACCTTTCTCCCCATCAATGTGAAAAAATTGAGAAATGCCCCCATTTGCATAGAGCTTCATGTGAGCACAGGTCCTTGCCCTGTGGTGTTCTGGATCCCAGCCTTGACAGAGTACAAGCAGTGCCCAAGTAATGAACATCCAAGTTACAAACAACCCGTACTTATGAACGGACTGCCATAAAGCCAATTCATGTTTTAAAAATTACTGCAGGAAATCATCACCACCATAGAGAGAGAGGAAGTGGAAGGGGAGAGAGGGAGGCCTCCAAGCAGGCCTTCCTGCCCTGCCCATCCCGAGAGAGAAACCTCTTTAGCATTTACTTGCTGCAAGCCAGTTGCATGGTAAGTTTGGGCCAGGAACGGGGATATTCAAATTTTTTCTCTTTCGCGGGCCCCCCATACCTCTGACCCCCACAAATGTGGAGGGCTGACTTCACATAATCCAGCTTACATAGAAATTCAACTCAGGAACGGAACTCATTCATAACCCCGGGACTGCCTATAATCACACTTTCATGGAAGCATAAGCTTGCTGCTTCCACTGTATTACTTATGTCACGGCTTGTGCTCCAAAAGTAGGGCACTCACACCCAGTCTGGGGGAGGGGTCTATATTTTGCTTGGTTCTGCATGCTGTAAATAAGTGCTGTGCATCTCTGACCGTGAGCCTGGCGATTGTAGCTGCACTTGATCCATTATCAGCACACCGCCGAGGATGCAGGCCCCCCACAGGGTGGAATTGCACAGCAGGGGTGCACGTGAGGCTCTCAGGTCTGGGAGGGCTGAAGGGCTCCGTCTAGTCCAGGCCCTGCACAAAGCGTCCCTCACAGCCCAGCCTCCAGCAAGGGACAGCCCACCATCCTCTGGGGAACTGATGCCCTTGTCCCACTGCCCTTACCCTTGAAAGGCTTCTCCTGACTCTCAGCTGAAATCAACCCTTCTGTAGCTTCAGGCCGTCCGACCTAGTCCTGAGCCAAGACATCTGGCCGCCTGCCACAAAGCAACAGAAGGATGCTCCATTCACCCTGCCGAGGTGCCTGGTACCCAAGGCTAGCCAGATTCCTGCATTTTGGTGCAGAAGACCGAAAAAACGTCCTTCCTTTGGCCCCAAGCACTTGATGCCCTTGTGTGCATCCCGAGTCTGCTGCAGAGGCAGCTGCTTCACTCTGCTTCGTGGTGCGACCGGGCTTGTCTCTGGGACAGCAGTGAACAAATCTTGGTTCTCTTCGGTGAGAGCACCCACCGAGCATTTGGAAGGCGTTCCCATCTCCCTTCCTTCTGCCCCCACTCTTCCCTTTTCCAAGCAGGACGCAGCCCATCCATCTTCACTCATCGTCCTGCAACGCTGATAGCGGGAAGTGGCGCTTTTAGAAGGGAAGCTCGGCAAACCGCCTTCCCCTTCCCATGGATTCTCCCGTGGGATGCCTCCCCTAATTGCAGAATCTTGTTCACGCAGCAGGAGGCAGGCTTGAGGAAGGGCCTTTGGGGTGGGAGGCTTGTGCTGGCGGAGAAATAACTGCGCACCCCTGCGGATGCCCCTTTCTGTAGCATCACCTAGTGGGCAACATCCATTTGCCACGATCATGCAGCATCCAGCCTATACAGTGGCCTGTGAAGAACTCATCCAGTTGCTTTAATTCTTTCAGGCACCCAACAATCTGGGGCAAAGCTGCAGCGTCATGTGTTCTAGCCTGCAGCTGCTTTTTCTTTGCACTTCCTGTTTGTGGGAACTCACTTCTCTTACAGCGGCAGGCAGACGCTCTGTGCAGAGCACCATGCTGCCCTTAGTCACAAAATCTGAACTTACAGTGCTATTTTAAAACATAAATACAGGAATGACAAGCTTTAATCTGATTTAAGATCTCATATTTCTCGCTTGCTATTGCCTCTGCTAGATTTTTTTTCAGGTATGATGAAAACAAGAAATTGTGGTTTTTTCAGCATTTCTGTGGCGATGTTCTGTTCTGGAATGATGTGTTTTCTGTAGTCTTTTGCAACTGCAGATTATGATCTCACCTAATCACTTTCTTTTCTTTTCATAGGGCATGAAATGTCATATAATTAGCAGCCTTTCTGAAGCTGTAGAACACAGATTTAACAATGCTAAGTAAACACATCCTTTTATGCCTCACAGGTGTGGAGAAACTATGAGTGTGTATGTGTGTGTGTGCGCATAAGATGAGAGGTGGGGTGATGCAGATTACCTGGTGCAACAAACTTCCAGTAGTTCCTATATGAATTGCAAGTGAATGTCTGGCTTCCTTACCAAAGTTATTTTCAAAATCTCTTCATTTCAAAAGTTGCATTCTGTAATTCAAAGAAGCAAGCTGAACAGTCAGCCTAAATGGTGTGCTCACAGCATATTGCCAGCTAGATCTCTTCCTGGGACTTCCTAATTTCTAATTTGCTTTTTGTGGCTATGTATTGCAAAGCTGTTACAATGATTTAGTATTTCCATATATATCTCCTGCTCTTCATTGATACAAGAACAAACAGACAAGGAAAAACCCCAACCCACAAGATGGCTAACAACAGCATTAAAACACACAACAAGAGAGATACATTTATGTAGAAGCCTTTCTCTGTGTGTGGATGGACAGGTATACACTCTGATGAACCAGTCAGAGAGCTACCTAGTGCTAAAGGCCTGGATGAACAAGCAGGGCTTTGATGGCATCCCAGTGATAGCAATATTGGTGCCAGCTGAGAAAAGGGCATCCCAAAATTGGGGCAGCACCATGGAAAAGACAAACTTTCATCTCTGCACTCAATGTACTCTTCCTCTCCCACAAATCTAAATGCCACATAGAAAACTTGCATCTAAAGATTACATTAAATGCTTCTGTCCTTCCGTCCTTCCTTCCTTCTTTCACTGGTATGCCACTCTACTTCTAAACAGATTCCAGAGTGGAGAACAATAAAATGACAAAAGAAAAGAACACTTTTAAAACAGAATATCAGTAATAATAGAAAAAAATCAATAGCATACAGGTGACCTCTCCTAACTTTTAATTACGTGTGCAGGGCCACCATCCAGGTTGGGACTAGTGTGCGGGGGGGGGGGGACTTTCCAACTCCCCCGCCCTCCCTGTGGCTTTTCCCGTGAACTTCCTCCAACTTCATGAGGTCTAAAAAGAAGTGGGGGAAAACCTCCATTGATTCCAGTGGAGACTTTTCTATCTTGTTAGCCCCGCAGTGGGGGAACAAAGGGGAAGAGTGGGTGAGTGGGAAGGTTAAATCTCCCCCACATTTGCATGCTGGTCCCAACCCCCATGCTTTTACTGGAAGGTGAAAAGTAACTGGGATAATTGGGAAAAGATAACTGGGAGTCAGAACCCCTTGTGCAAATCACCCAGAGATCTGCTGGTAGACCCTGCTCTACTTTCCATCCAGTCCTGCTTCTTGTTAGCTGGATTAGAGAGTGTGTCAGGGCAGGCCGCCACCCCATTGCTCACTGACCATCATGACCAACAGTAGCAGCTCTGCTTTCTCAGCAGTGTAATCAAATTACACATCACTGTAGGGAGGATGAATCTACTCTTCCATAAACACAGGTTTGGCCTGGGATTTTCCTAAATCCTGCTCTAGGGTGTTCCAGTTTCCCATACATGCTTAAAATCCTTTGTTCCTTGGACAACACCTCACAATGGTGCAGTGAACTGAGATCGCTGCTTTGTTTCTGGCGCACTTCTAGTCCCTGGCTGAGTGACCACCTGATTCTGACCACTGGGGAGGTGTGTTCCCCAGCCTCTGTCTATCTCTGCACACCCAGGCGTCCAGCAAAGGGTTGCCTTTTCTCAGGCAGCCTCAGCATCCCCACTCAGTCTCTTTTTCTGAAGTTTGAGCTGAAATAAGGACAGTGATCCCGTGCCCTTGAGATTACAAACTGTAACATAGGAGCATAATAATCCTAATCTAGCACAGCAGTCAGTTGGAGGCAGGGGGTTCTCATCCATTGCAGCTTTCTGCCTGAGCATTGTAAGGGCTTTCCATGGTGCTGAATCCCATCTCCAAAATAGGTTCGCTATCGTGGAGCACCATGGATGCTTGGAATAAATGCTCGGGTAAGGAGCCTGTTGACACCGTGATCAGCCTCCCCTGCCACCAATATGCTTGAAGGCTTTGCGAAGGTGTAGAATATGGAATAGAGAGGCATGGAAGGCTAGTCATTGGAGACATTTCAATGTAAAAAGTAGACACAGGGTAAGGCACATTTTCTTGGTAACATGGTTAGAGGGATGCTTTCATGACACCCGTGTTTCTGCCTAAGTAGCTGCCAATGTGTCAGTGACTCATTATTCTTTTCTCCTGTTGCTGCAAACTTCTAAATGTGACCCCATATACCCACAGATGTTTGGCGTCAATAAATTCAAGAGAGGCAGAGTGGGAGATTAGCATTAAAAAGCACTGAAGCAGCCCTACAGCATTTCCCTGCTGCTAGAATCTTTTTGGGCTTTTCTGACTCCAGCAAACTCCGGACAGGCTGAATTCCTGCCATTCAGGCTAGTGGTGCTTAGAGGCAGATGGGACGCTAAGAGCCTAAGAGGAGCCATGCCAGATCAGACCAAGAGTCAACCTGGGGCCAACCTTAGTCGTCGTTAAAGAACGCAGAGTGAGACTGTGCCCACTAGCATTTTCTACTCTTGTCTAAGCACGCATCCCTCCAGTCTGGCCTGGGCCCATGGTGGTCTCAGAGAGGAGGATTCAAGCCCCCTGAATTTATCCATCCCCTCCCCAGAGGGGGAGCGTTGGCCCAGAGCCCAGCCAAGCAGCCGCCCATGGGAACCTACCAGCCCCCTCGTGCTCCCGCTTCCCAGCAAGCAGTGTGCATAAGCACAGGGCCTCTGCTGCTGGAACTCGCATGGGGACTTCGGGACCAGCACCTACTGACAGCCTTTTTCTCTGTGGATTTGTCTAATACAGGTGGGTGACCATCATGGCACCTTGTGGCAGCCAATCCCATAACTTAAGTACAAAGAAGTACTTCCTTTATCTGTCCTGAATCTCTCCCAAATCAGTTTCACAAGATGATTCAGGGTTCTCCTATCATGGGAGAGGGAGAAAAAGGTTTTGCTGTCCACTTTCTTCACCCTGTACATCATTTTGCCCACCTCTCACATCCTGTCCTGTTCTCCTTCTTGACCGAGCTAAGCAGCCTCAGGCATTCTAACCTTTTCTCATAGGGGATCTGCTCCTGCCCCTTGATCATTTTAATTGCTCTTGGCAGTGTTATTTTTGATTCCATTCCTAATTATGCCTAACATGGAATTTGCCTTTTTTCACAGCAGCCGTGTGCGAGGTTGCTGTTTTTACCGAGATAGTTGGGATTATTTGCCCCACTGTGCAGCACTTTCCATTGCTTGCATTGAATCGCATTTGCCATTTCGATGCCTGTTCTCTCAGTTTGGAGAGATACTTCTGAAGCTCTTCACAACCCCCCTTTCAGTTTTAACTGCCCTATATAATTTGGTGTCGTCAGCCAATTGGGCCAGCTCCCGGCTTGCTCTTCATTCCAAATCATTTATTAACAGAGTGTTGAATCCACATGTTCCCCCCGCCCCCATGAAACTGCATCCCCCCCACTGGTTTTCCCTCTGGTGGGGGACTTCTTTCAGTCTCTCTCCCAAGCACACATTTTCTTCTTTCAGCAGAGAAAATGCAGGCAGTCCAGCATCCTTCCCACGTGCCCTTTAAATCACCCTAGCCCCCTCCCATCTATCAGGATCCAGCAGCAAGCCCATCCAAACACGTGGGCCTAGTTTGGCCCTGGCGGCTCTGGCAAGAACAGAGCCCCACGGGGAGGATGTGCAAGAAATAGCTCATGCAGGCCTGCCAGGCTCAGAATGGAAGGGAAACGCGAGCCCTTCTGACCCCTGCTGAGCCGGCCAAGTTCCTCTGAGCAGCCATCTGAAGAGGGAGTGCGCGGAGGTTGCAGTGGACTAGATGGTGTCATGCTCAACTATTTGACCCCTTTCTTCTACATAAATAGATTTCAAAAGAGTATGGGAAAGATAATTTGTTGAAAGAGTACAGTTATATACCCAAAGCCTAAGTGATCCATTAGGGTTATAAATGATACACTGCTCCACTCCAGAAATTCCTGTTGGTTAAGGGAGTAGCATGTCCTGATGACCAAAAGTGCTTTGAAGGTAAATAGAGCGATGTGTTTCGCCCCTTTTAAGTTCCTAGGGAGAAAGCCAAGTGTATTCCTAATTCCTTCCAATTTGCTTCATCATGTTTGGGTCAGGTAGAGATATTATCCTCCTGGGAGATCATCATCAGTACTAAGTGTTTCATCATTACCTGCGGACCGGATGATGATGTGTTGAGTGAAGCGAATCCAGAAGAAATGAAGGATCTGCTAAGATAATAGGTGGTGTGCTGGTGATGCAAGAACACTCGTCATAGACTGGGACCTTCTTTGGTTCTAAGTTGATCTGAATTGTATTGGAGGCAAGGAGGATGGGAAGCACAAGATGGGCAGAAGAAGGTCCTGAGAACCTTGAGACCTGGAGAACAAAGTCCTCTCCTGTTTGGTTAAAATATTTATAAGCTGCCCTTGCACTTCACAGCTTCTAGAGTGGCAGAATGGAATCCTTAGAAATAAATTTAAGACAGCAAAGGCAGTGAGACAAATAACAGATATGAAAACCAGTTTGTGTGACTCATTGGAAGCCTGGTGCAAGTGAAAACGCTCTTCACCTGGCATCAGTAAGACATTAAGGTGGGTTTACTTGAGGGGGTATTCCACATATGGGGTGTCACAACCAAGAAGGCCTTCTGCTCAGCAATCAGCTACAACATTTCTGATAGTAGGGAGCCTTTGAGAAGGGCCTCTGAAAAAAGTCTGATGATAGGGCCTAGTGAGAATTAGGAAGCCCCAGCTTCAGGTTTTATTTATTATATTTTTCTCCTGCCTTTTTTCTTTCAAGGAAATTGAGGCAGCTTACATCATTCTCTGCTGCCTCTCAATCTCATTCTCACAACAACTCTGTGAGGAAGGCTGGGCTGAGAGTCTGTGACTGGCCCAAAGTCACCCAGTGAGCTCCATGGCTGAATGGAACTAGAACCCAGATCTGAGTCCCAGTCCTGGGCTCTTAACCACCACACCACACTGACTTTTACTTATGCCATGTAGTTCTGCAACTGATCTTGGATAAGCCCCCAACTCTCAGTCTCAATCCCTACTTCTTTGCATCAACAACACGGGAAAATATTATTATTGTTGTTGTTGTTGTTGTTGTTGTTGTTGTTGTTGTTGTTATTATTATTATTATTATTATTATTATTATTATTATTATAACATTTCTATGCCGCCCCTTGCCGAAACCTCGGGGCGGCTTACAACATGATAAAATACATTGAAATACTGAGAATACTGGTCTACCTAATAGAGTTGAAGCAAGGATTGGCTGAGATGTCACATAAAATAGGTTCAAAGGTTCAAAAAGCTATGTTGAGCCTGCCCCAGCGATCTTACACTGTAAAGTTAGACCTTGGATGAAGAGTCCATCTCATGTGTTAACACTGTGGCTAAAATGATTTTTTTTCTTTTTTGCACAAATCTTACATGCTTAGTTTAAAATGCAAGCAGTTTTAAAATGGAAAGGATTGGGCACCTTCCTGTCTGTCTTGGAGACTATGGGGAATTTTACTCTTCCATGATAACATGTGGCTGCCCAATCCCTTTCTTAGCACTCTCTGTCTCCCTGTCTATATATTTCAGCCACGAAGGTGGAAAACATCAAAGAGCTGATTTCATGCTATTTGCACCATGGGTAAAAATTGTTCACAGGTGGGAAAAACAGGATGAGAAATAGAAAGTCTGCTGCGGCCAGTGTGGCCTCTACATTCCTCTTAAAGGTGATGTAGGGAAAGATGTATTGCCCAACTGCTGATAACATAGAACAGCCTTCTTACACTTGAGCAATCCCCATGGTGGTTGGGGATGATGGGCCTTTTAGGCGAACAAATCTGGAGGGTGCCAGGTCAGGGAAGGCTGACATAGACTCACACTCTTTCCTTTTTCATGTACATTCATTTCAGAATCTCTTCATCTCATCACCCCACTGTTTTCTTGTGCCTGTCGAGCAAAGCTGACCTTAAACACTTGAAACTCCTGAAGCAAGACCTGGCTTATATATTAGATTGCCTGTGTTTAATCTGGTTAGGATCTCAGGAGTGATAATAATGGCATAGAAAGCAACAGCATGATCCAGACTTGTATGGTGACAACTTTTATTACTGGGTTGCTGCAGAAAACTCAGCCTTCTCCACTGCTTGCCTGCCTCCTTGGATGCTTCCAGATGGGGGACTCCCTGAACTGCCAACCAAGAGCAATGGTGTAGCCTGCATTCCATCTTTTCACCTTTGTCTTTTTTTTCCTGGTGAGAAAAAAGCCTAAATAGTGGTTGGAAAACTCAGAAAGTAACAAGCTAAACGCATCTGAGATGTCACTGGCTGGAACCTGATCAATATGGAGGCATGACGAAGATTTTTCAGTGGAAATAACATGTTGCATGGAAAATTTGGAGCCATTTAAGTTAAGGAAAGTATTTTGAAGACACGGAATTTTTCTCAAAGTCGATTTAGTGAATCTTTTAAATCTTCCTCTAGACCCTGTAACAACTACACCTATATAGATATATATGTCCCCACATGGAGATTGATTGCCCTAATTTCTGTTTGTTGTTTCAAACTGTTGTTTGAAGTCTAATCCTGAATCCCTCCCTTCATTTTTGCAGGCAGATAACATCTAACAGTGACTGTTCTGCAGCATTGCTGATGCTTACACTTACATGGCACAATGTAGATTATGGATCATTTACAGCCAGTAAATGCCACGTGTTTTCAGGAAAAAACCCCAAACAGCTCTTGCCAATGGGACAGTCTTTTATCTATCATCCAGTCTTTCCCCTCTGAGCATCACTCACTGGGATGCTTTCCTGAAGAGTCCCTGTCCTTCTACAGAACTTTAAGCTGCATGGGCATTCCATTTTCTTCAGAGCATTTTATTCTGGCCATAAAATGGCAGGATATTCACGTACAGACTTGCGTCTGTTTTACAGCAATGATACACAGGTTCATACTGTAAACAGAAGGCTGTAAATGTGGGGCTATAAAGTTGCTTTTATAAGGAGTCTGTGCAGAGTGTACCAGTTAATCCGCTCTAAAAGGGGTCGTGGCTTTTGCTTGAGTTCTTGTTTCTCGGGCTCTGTTTGTGTGCTGGTGCCACCCCCAGGAGCTGAAGGAAAACAGGCTCTTCTAGGACATAAAAGCTACCCAATGAGATAGAAAGGAAGACACACTAATACTGAGCTGCGCAGTAACATTGCATTGGGTTGATCTGGATTTTCAAGGCAGGGAGCTGCAACGAGAATATGAACATGAACAGTAGGAGTGTGCTTTGACTGGATTGCGCTCAGGGGGACAACGCATCTGTTCGCTTGAAAGCATGGTAGGCCTCAGCATCGGGTGGGATTCGAGCTAAGCTCCTCCTGGTGTGTGCAAGCAGAAGTCACTTGTAGTGAGTCGTTAAGGACTGTGGAGTGGAGAAGACGTAGCTGGATTGCTCAGCCAGATCTATTGACTCAACACAGTCCCACAGTAGCCAGCTGGTTCCTTCCATCCCCTCTTGACTGCGGGCTTCTTCCATCAGGACGTGACGATGGATGTAGACCCAGAACTTCCCCATCCACTCCTCCTCCTCGCACCCCATTCACTCATGCCACAGGCCTTTGATGGGGACGGGAGTCCCCATTTTTTGCTTTCCCCCCCTTTTCCCATGCACTCCCTCCCCTGGACCCCATATATCCACACTGGAATCCTCCAGAACAGATCGAGAATGCAGATGTTACAGGGAGACGCAGAAATCCCTTCTGCCAGACGTGTCCATTCTGTTGGAAGACATGGCATCTTTGGCGACAACCCTATCAATACAACAAAGCATGTTGTGATACCTTATACACTTACTAATTTCTCTGCGGTGGCTTTCTCTGCGGTGGTGCCCAATCTATGGAATGCGCTCCCCAGAGAGGTCCGCCTGGCGCCGTCGTTATTTGTTTTTCGGCGCCAGGCAAAGACCTTTTTATTTAAGCATCATTTTAATTGTTAATATTATTTGCTTATTTTATCTGGCCAGGGCAACTTATTTTATATTGTTATTTCTTGTATTTTAATTTTTTGTTGTGAGCCGCCCCGAGGCTTCGGTGAATGGGGCGACATAGAAATGTTTAAATAAATAAATAAATAAATAAATAAATAAATAAATAATTTATGGGCACATGAGCGTTCATGGACAGTGTCCACTTCATCCGATGTGGATGCCCAAATAAATTTGCTAAAATACATCTAAGATGCCATCACAACTCTTTCTGGTTTTAGAGGTAAAGCGTGTTTACCTATGATAGATAAATGTGTGCCCGCATTTGGTGTACCTTTTCAGAAGCCTGTGCATCACGATGCTTACGGGCAGTGGCATGTAGCACAAAGGCTGCAGGTAACCACCCCCGGGAGTCTCCTCGGTCCCTTCTTTCGGCTCCCTTTTTCATTCTACCTTGTGGGCCTGCTGTGACCACCGGTGCTTTCTTCTGTCTTCCTTTCCCTGAAGATCGACAACACAGCCTTACCAGTAAATGGGGGTGTTGCAAGGAAGAAAACAAGGGGGCAGGGGGAACTAAGGGGACAAAAACAAAAACCAAGGGGGAAAAAGGAAAAAACGGCGACTCCCATCCCCATCAAACTCTGTCACCAAACTCCTGGTTGCCCTCCCTCTTGGCTTGCTCTGATTGCTTGCTGTCTGGGAGCTTGGCTGCTTGTATCCCAGAGTCCCTGGACCAGCTGGGGCAGGTGCCATATACCTTAGGGGGTGTGTGTATTGGTACGTACATTACATGTGTGTCAATTTTAATCGTCCCATTCAAATTCCATATAAGAAACCTGTATTTTTATATTTATGCTTATGTTTTGTTTTTGTGTTGATTTAATGAAATTCACTGTGAAAAGCTTAGTGAACAACAAAGCAAAACATGGCCATCCCTCTGGACTACCCTACACGCGTTTCTGGTCAGGTGAGGGTTTTTCCTGGGTTGCAGCCAGCCTCTGGTGGTGCCCATGTGATCTCTTAGTCTTGCACTCTCTTCCCCCCTCCCCAATTTGCCCAGTTCCCCATCCTCTGGCTTGCATCTTTTCCCAGAATGCCCTTGTACTCAGCTCAGACACTGGCCTGCAACTGATTGTGTCTTGTCCTGTCCTGTCAATCAGCCACAGCTGTCCATCCAGCTCTGCTCCCAAGTCTTCCGGGACATGCAGATCAAGTGCCACATGTTTGGCTCCCTGGGCCCCCTGTTGACAATCGTGTAGATGTGAGATATTCTTATGAACATAAGAAGAGCTGTAAAGGATCAGACCAAAGGCCCATCTCTCCCATAAGAAGGCCCAGGCCAGCAAGACGGCAGTGGCCCTCTCTTGCACATGGATTTATTTAAATTCTATCATTATTCCAAAAAGAGCACTCAGATTGGCAAAAATAATGCACATGCTGAAAACAAACTCTGAATCAAAACACTGCATAAAAAGCAAATACATTTAAAAGGAGTAAATAGTTAAAGAAATAAATAGCACCCAACCCATTAAAACTCCACTCAACAATTGAGCATACAATTTTTTAAAGCTCTCATTCACTGTCATTCATGGAATGCTGGGCATCTTTGTTCCATCCTCTGATCATTGACAGAACTGCATATTAAGTATGAGAGTTTGTTCCTGTTTGCATTAGAAGATGAATTTTTGCCTATTACTGTGTGCAATGTTTAAGTCAAGCCTCAAACACATTGATTTGGAAATAAACCCTACTATATGGGTGGAACTTACTTTAAATCAAGTGAGTAAAGTAAGGGAGCCTCTTTGGAATAGCAGATTCAGAAGAACCAGGTCCTAGTCCTCAGGCATGAAGCTCCCTGGGTGACTTTGGACCTGTCGCTGGCTCTCAGCCTTACCTACCACACTGGACTCTTGTTGTGAGGAAAAAATGGATACGAGGAAAAGCACATAAGCCGTGGGGTTTCTTGCAAAAAGTAGGCTATCAATATAATGCATAAATGTGATTAGGAGTTCAACCTTAGTCAGGTCATCATTTTGTTAGGGTGACCTGTGTCTGAGTGTGGGAGAACTGGGCACCTGGGCTAGCCATCCTGTCATAACCAACAAAATGCTATGAATAGAGCATTGTTGTTTGTTTGTTTGTTTAGCTTAAAGGCTGCCCACTGGCATCATGCTCTCTTGATCAGAGAACACGGTGAGGCACAGAACGCCAGGCATGGCCCTTCCTCCCATGTGAGGGCAGGAAAAGCAGCGGAGCGGTTGGTCCCTCACTCCAGCCAGTTTCCTTACTGGTATTATGGGCGTGTGCAGACGCAGAAGACTAGGGGATGACACAATGGTCTCAGCAGAAGGCAGCAGTGAAATGACCTTGCCTCTGCTTACTGGAAAAGAAAAGCCATCCTGCTTCTTCCTTGGAAATTTTGCTACTTGGCATTCCAACAAAATGCTGCTCATACAGTTTTCACATGAAATTTCAAGGATGGTAAAGAAGCTTTCCATCTGGGTGCTCACCTGCATGAGCACACATGCTTCTTGACAGCTAAAAGTTAGGCAAGTGGGGATCATTATCTATGCCTTCCTTTCCGCTCCTCTCATTTTACACTCATGTGCATCACCCTTTAAAGACAATGAAAAGGCAATGCTGAAGAACTATACACACTCTTGGTTCATTAAAATGCTACACTTATGTGCACATGACTTATTATTAAGGGACAAGAACCACCCCATGGAGATAATGTTCCCAACCGTGGATCTGTCAGCTCCAAATTGGTCTGCTATTAAGGCCCAATTAAGTGCATCCTTTGGAATCACATCAGACTTTTAAAAAATTAATAGCAAGTGCAGGAGAGAGGGGTTTTAAAATCGGGACTGTGGTGCACAGAGAGGGAAGGTTTAACACTTTCCTCCCTCACCACAGCCCTGACGAAAATGGCCTTGGGCTGGAACTCACATCCACGGAGTAGGATTATCTTTGGGAAGGAGTAGTTGAATGCCCCCTTCCCATAAGCAACCATTCCAATGAAAACCACTCCTGTGCTTAATCTGCTCTGCCTTTTTCTTTTAACCCCAATGTGATTCCAAGTGATTCATTTATTGTATGCCTCGTTTGGCCCCGAATCCATAGCAATGCTGATCGGAATCATGTGCATACGAGGTACAGGCAGGGCCAGCCCAGGGTCATACCCAAGCCAAGCAGAGTCTTCCTGCAAAGGTCTTTCTTCAGCACTGGCCATGGGACTGCCCCTGCACTGCGCATGAAGGCAGCGTGTGCTCTGAGGAGGTGCCGGCAGGCTGGATCTCGCAGAGCGCTCTGCTCCAGCACCTTGCTGTCCTCTTCCAGCATCTGCCACTGGAGGCGACCACCTCATTCTGCCTAATGGCAGAGCCAGGTCTGGGTGAAGGGGAACCTGCAGAAGTTAGAGCAGGGCTGCCTGGAACGCCGATGCCCAGGAATGCATACTTAAAATGAAATGTGGTCACTAGAGTGCACAACTCACCGGAAAAGTGAGCGGGGTGGAGAGGAACAGAAAGATTCTGGAAGGAGGTTGCCAGGAACACGTGTGGTGGTGGTGTTGTTTTAAGTGTCAGAGGCTACGGGGTTGCTGGCTTGTGTGGCTGAACAAAGGCACCCTCATCTTTGTTTCCCTGAGGTTCCCAGTGAAATTCCTGTACTCCAGGAATTCCAGGATGGCCTGGAGAACTTGTCCCCAGCCTGGGAAACCAACAGGTAGACGAGCAATGCCAGGGGAAGTAACAGCCTCATGTGGAAAAGCTTTATAACAAGGAAAGCTGTTCGGAGACTTGCTGGGACTCTAGTGTGTTGCCTGGAAAGCAGGTCTTGGGGTGCATTGCAAAGTGAGCTTGCCGACTCCTCCCCACTTTAGCCACACCACTGCACTATATTACCTACCTGGAAGCCATTTATTTTTAAAGCATTACATTTGGTATCTTCCCTCTCAGCTCTACACAGTAGTCGTTTCTGCTATTTTCCACAGTTTGGCAAATCCCCAAGTAGACACTTTTCCATTTCTGGGCCACCAAAGTCCTTAATGCTTCTAATTGGTTCCATGGTAGCACTTTTACTGGAAATGGTTCAGTGTTCCAAATATCCTGACAATATTATCAGAGGCTTTAAAAGAGGGGTGGACAACTTGTTGGAATTAGGGAGGCATATTTGTCCCCATGGAGCCCTTCTGGGACCACATCCTTTCCCTGCTAGTGCCACTGCCAGAGGGGTTCCCAGCAATTGTGCTGGAAAACAGGGTGCAGGCTCCCCAGACACCCAAAATCCCAGTGTGATCATGCCCCTGCCTGCCCACCTGTCAGCTGTTTGACAGGCTCTTGGGAGACTGGTTCTGCATGTGGGAATGGCTGGCCTTGCACACCCTGCTTTTCTACAGAATCAGCCGTTCTGCTAGGAATCAGGGCACACGGGACCACACACCCTGCAAAAGCTCTGGGGTTCTGCTTGGCCCCTCATTTCTTTGTACCTGCCACTGACAGCTTTCCCAAACCCAATGCCCTCCAGATGTTTTTGACAACTCCAGCACGCCTGGCTGAGGGCCCTCCTGCCTGGGGTGCCTGGGAGCCGAAATCCAAAACACCAGCACCATGCTTGAGAAGGTTGCTAATAGGAGATGACGGTCAATCCGCCACACAGCAGAGCCCTGGGTAAGAGAGAGAGAGAATCTCTCACAGGCTTCCAGGTGAAGGAGTGAAGCGTGCAGCATCCTGCCAATTCAGCTGCAGTGGGAGATGGGGAGCAAGATCCAGGCCACACTTTCTGGTCCTGCATTTGGCAGCTGCACTGATTTTCTGTGGAGGACGTGCAGGGGCCCAACACAAACAGCTCTGGGTGTGGGACGGGAGGCCCATGTGCCGTCCACACCTGCCTTCAAGGTGTAGCCTGATGCTTCGTTAAGGACATCGTCTGAGCGACCTTACTCCAGTATGCTTTCGTTCTCGAACAATCCCACTAAATATGCCTCAGCTTAGTTCTTCATGATCCACATCTTTCTTCAAACTTGTGGATTCCCTTCAGCTTCTAAGCCTCTCTGCTAAAATTGTATTTAACCTTGGTGTTTAGCTCTTTGTTCATTTTATTGCCCTGCTATGCTTTTAACTGATGGGGTGAGCTACCTTGGGATTCCTTTGGGGACTGATGTTATAAAATAACAAATAAATGCTGGTCAACTGTTTGGCCGAAATTCATAGGTCTGAAGATACCTGCTACAGCTTTATGCAAAAGCTGAGCAGGTCTGGATCTGGATGAGAGTTTCTCTAACGAGCTGATACCCATCAATCTGAGCTCTCAGAAGAAAGTCTGGGTTGAAAACGGCTTTTTCCCAGCTCTTGGTCCTAAGCCTGGAGGTACCTTTATGGCTATCAGAGCTCAGCACATGGAAAGGAACATTTTGATTACCCCACAAGAGAGTATCCTGAGTTTGTTTCTTTTAGGTAATCCATGGAATCAGCCACTTCCAATCCCACCCACTGCAGTTGCGAATATTTATGAGGTCCGACTTTCCATTTCAAGCTTATAATTTTGAGCCCCAGGGGCACAACGCATGGCTGAAGTAATGCTAATACCTCTTTACTTATTTAGGGGGGAAAACACATGAATTTGATGGATTTCAAGTGCCTTTTTAGTACCTCAATTTCAGGGAATGAAGGGGACCTTCAGGAGCTAATCAGGGTTGCCGATGGCATGGACTAGGGTCTATGAGCAAATATCTCCAAGCAGAACGGAGACTGAATGAACAAAACTTGTGGAGGTTGAACTGGAGTGTAGACTCTCTCGGGCCCCAATTCCCCCACTGCACACACACACACACACTTTCATTAGGTCCACATATTTATCATATTTATATTACAGTTTACCTTCTTACACTGGGGAGGGATGAACGGTAATTTCTGAATACTATATCTGATCACAGTGTATATCTGTTGTAATGGAAAAGTCCATGGGCCACAAGAAATATTACCGGTCGATTTGGAGAGGGATGGTGTGTGCACATGTGTGTATTTTATGCAAAGGGCTGGGAGACGTAGGACATACTTCACAGACAGTATGCCTATTGTCCCATGAGCAAGCAGGCAATATAAAGAAGTTTTAAAACCTTGCGAGGGACACACATTCCTCAAAGCCTGTTGGAGAGTTTGTAGACTGAAGGGATGATGCACCTCCTCTTCCCCGATGAACTGGGCAGATGGGGCTGATTCTGGAGTCCCCAGTGTGCTGCCCGTGGACAGCAATGTGTTCACAGACACCGCCTGTGGTGCCGTTCAAGCCCCTGCCCATCATGAGCATAAGGCTTGCTGGCTCACAGCTAAAGCCCTTTGAGAGGTGGCATCTGCAACGCAACACACCGGCCCCAAGCACCAGTCTGACAGGATGGCAAAAAGCGCCTTTGCTGTGTAAGTCATTACCTTGTATTTGTTTTTTAATGTGGTCTGGTGTGATGTCATGTGCTCGAGCTTACTTGTTTGCTTGCCTTGGTGTGGGATTTGCCTGTGTGTACTTTGTTATTCGGCAGGACCACTTTCCTTCCGTGAAATTGGCCTTTTGGGGTGCTGCCGCTGGTGATGCAACCATGAGATCTGGCGTCTGGGGCTCAGACTCCCCTCCTGCCTGGTGCTCAGTTTCCTGGCCAAGTTACTTTTTCTGAGCTCCATCATTAGCCTTCTACAAAAGGGCTGTTGGAGCAGAAGGTTGTGGGTTCAGAAGCTCATGTGTTTTGGAGCTCATGCCATGCCTCTGCTTTGTACTTAGGTTTTTGGGCAAAAGACTTCTCATTTCGCCTCACTGGTTTCGGAGACGGGTGCTTTGTGCTGGGCCACACTCACAGTGGCGGCCATTTTAGGAATGGGGAGGCTCCCACTTGCAGCCATTTTTCATGAGCAGCGCCGGCACTCTCCACATTCCAGATGTGCCTCCTGGCCCCCAAATGTTGGGGGCTGTGGACCCATCTAACCTCCCTCAGAAGGAAGCTCCACAGATGGGGTGCTGCCAGAGTAAAGGGCCACCCTCCACCGACCTGGCCTCTTTCAGTGGCAGGACTTTGGGTGAAGCTCTTAGGCGATGGCAGCATCATACAGGAGAACAGCCTGACTCAACGCCATTCTGGGCTTTGTGTGTTTATTGAATTCTTTTGTTACACATCCGCACTCCCTCTCTGGGTGGTCTACAAAACAAAATAAGAACCAGCACCTTTACAGGCAGGAACCAACATAGGCAAGAATTGCAGAGCGGCCTCATAATTCCAGCAGGGAAATCAGTCAGGCCGTGACAGAAATTGGGAGCCAGTGCAGCAGGAGCAAGGCAAATGCATTCTCATGTAAAAAGTGCACGCCAGAAGGCAACCTGGCAGTTTCCAAACACGTTTCAAGGGCAGCTGAATGCCTCACGTACTGCAGGAGTCTCCCAGCCCCTTTCTGAGTGTGTCCTCCCTCCCTCTCTCCCTCCTTCCCTCTCTCTATACATGAGTGTGTGTTGTATGATGTATCTCTACACAAACTGGAGGGGGGTTTATTTATTTGCTATATTTATATACCACCTCTTCCAAGGCATTCAAGGCAGCTTATATTATACTCCACTTCGTCTCAATCTTATCTTCACAACAACCCTGTGAGGGAGGCTGGGCTGAGGTCTGTGACTGGCCCACAGTCACCCAGCTGGCTCCATGGCTGAGTCAAACTAGACTCCAGAGTCCTAGTCCCATGCTCTTACCACTATGCCATGCTGTCTCTCAGTTGCTGATTTATATGATCAGACATCTAATTGTTTCCACTGCACACAATGCATTGCGCTCACACTATGCATGCTGGAGCAAGATCATTATTAGCTTTTATCATGTTCACATTATCTGGGGGAAGCTGGAGGCCCTTAATGAGCTCCACATACACCCCTAACTCCCCCTTAAGCTTAGCCCAGTCATGTCTCCCCCAGTTTTCTGTGGGAACGCAAGAAACTGCCTTACACCAAGCCAGACCCCAGACCCCAGTATTGTCAGCACTGGCAGGCAGCAGGTCTCCAAGGCTACAGGCAGGCAGGATTCCTTCCTAGCCCTCCTGGAGATGCCAAGGGCTCCCTGGAACCTTCTCCGTCCAATGCAGGGGCTCTCCCACTGAAATAGAGCATTTCCCCCTAAAGCATCCCTCCCCGACCTGGGCGCTCCAGTGTTTTCAGAGCACTGTTGCCAGCTTTCCGGCCCATGGGGCATGCTGGTAAGGCTGATGGGAACTGAACTCCCAAGTCTCTGGAGGCCACCAAGTAGAGGAGGGCTGGGCATTCGTCATGACAGTAGCCAAGGGGCTGCCACCGAAGGAGCGACGACTTGGGACTGAGCCGCGGGGAGCTCTCGGTGTCGCCGCATCTGTGCCAGGTGGCCGGGGTCCTTGCGGTGGCCATAGCCACGGAAGGGGGCAGAAGGGGCCGCTGGGCAGGATGCGCGGCCGCCCTCGGCTCCCCGGGATGGATGCGCCCCCCGCGCCGCGCGCCGCCTGCCAAAAAGTGGAGGGCGCCCGCCCGGAGCGGCGCTGCTCCCTGCATTCATTCCTCGCCGCGGCTGCTGACTGCAGCGCGCGGGTTATATTTAGCCCATTGTGTCCGAGCGAGACCGCAGTGCAGACCGGCGGAACAGAGCCCGGAGGGGCGGGCAGGGGCCGAGGCGCCCGGGGCCCTGCCCTCGGCCAGCGGAGGCCGCAGGAGGCCGCCCGGCTGCAAGCAGAGGCAGGCGCGCTCCGCGGGCGGCGCCGCGGGCACTAGCGCAGAAGGGGCAGCGAGGCAGCGCGGGAGGAGGGCGCGGAGGCGGGGAAAGCCGAGCAGCCACCCGCGACAGCGGCAGCGGCGGCAGGAGCCGCCTGGCGGATCGGGACAAACATGGTGGCCGCTCACACGTCCCATTCTTCCTCCTCCGGCGAGTGGATCGCTTGCCTGGACAAAAGGTACCGGTGCCCTCGTGCTATGCGACGGGGAGGGCGTATTGCGGGGGGGGGGGGGGGTTGAGCGGGAGAGGGAGGGAGGGGCTGGAGGCAGCGTGTACTTGATAGACCCCGATCCCCTGAAGTACCCCCCACCTCTCCCATCCGTTCAGACGTGCCCTGTATGAGCAAATCAGTCTGGGAATGAATTAGCTGGAGGGGCGCGATCAGAATCGCTGCGGCGGGGGCTGGCGAGTGGGGAGGGGGCAGGCAGCGAAGCGGGACTGGGGGGCGGGCACGGGGTGCGCGTGAGAAAGAGCCCTCCGCGCGGGCGTGTGTCGAGGAGAGCCGCCTTGCTGCCCTCCATCTGCACGGGAACAGCCCCCCCGGGTGGGGGCGCACGCATTTCCATAGGGGACTCGTGCCCGTGAAAATTGCACGTGCCTGAGGAAGAAGGGAAGGGAAGGGAAGGAACGGATCGCCTCCCTAGAGCTTCTGGCTTCGTCCCTTCCCCTCCCTCCCTCCTAATGTACCAAGGCCTCTCTAGGCACTGTGGCGTGAGGTGGGGGCGAGATGGGGGAGGTGATGGGATCAGCCATCTGCATTCAAGAAAGCCCTACCCAGGAGGCCACAGAATCAGGCCATGGCAGAACTACATTTTGAGTACCTCCATGGGAAGAAGGGGTAAGGTGGATCGCTGCCATGAAGGTTCCCAGTCCATTACAGCACTGGGAAAGGTCTTTTCCATCAAAAGGTGGTGGGTGCCACATGGTATTCTGCCAGCTCTGATGCTAACATTTCCAGAGCAAATTTAATGGAGACGGAAGCCAAGCTGGATGGCAAGCGCATCCAGTGACACCAACAGCCTCCTCTCCTGGGCAAGACACAGTCACTCGAGGCCGTCCAAATTATTTTGGTGCCCGCGCCATTTAGCCCAGCACTGGCTTATCTGACTGGCAATAACTCTCCACAGAGTGCCAGGCAAAGCCCTTAGGGTGATGTATCTTTGCAGGAGAAGAGGGCACTATATTCCTTGGGGAACTCTAAATGTGAATGCTTACCTGTGAGCCTCAGGTAATGCTTATCTGTGAGCCTTTCATCCATAGGAAAGCCAGTGGCATCTGGCAGGGTCAGATCTATGCCCATTCCAGGCAGAACAGGAGTCTAGGCAGGTAAGCTTGTGGCAGGTAGGTAAATCTACTACATCCGGCACAGCTAGCCAAGTAAAGGCAAGGAAGCCTTCTTGCGTAAAAAGCGGCTGCAGCAGGACCATGGATAGCTCCAAGTGAGCTTTGCTGGCCAGGTCTCCATCGGAAGATGTTTCCTTCCGACAGCAAGCTCAGGCCAACTGAAGCTTTATGTAGGCAGCCACAATCCGTAGCAGGGTCCTTTCCACCCCTTCTGAGGCAGCTGACTGGATCGGTAAAGGCCTCTACTCTTGCAGTCTCAGACTTCTGCAAGCTGGGGAGAGGGAAAGCTCTCCCTTTTTAGAGGATGATAGCAAGGTTATGTCTCCAGACCAAGGCAGGGGACTGGCAATAGGATCTTTTTCCTGTACTCCCAAAAAAGCCAAAGGTGATAGGACAAGGCGGTAGTGTTCAATTTTATTTAATATTCTTAATGTGTTGATGTGGGCTGATTTTTTGTGTCGGGTTGATTTCATTCAAGACACCACATGGCTCCTTCTTCCTGTGCCTCAGGCCTCTGGCTTGGAGCCACAATGTCAACATGGATAACTATGACTTTAAGCCTTCCCATTTCATACCTTGTTTGAATATTCTGACTCTGGTGATTTGAGTTCCCATGAAAAATCCTTTGAATTTATTTAACATCTTTCCTCAAATGACTGTGGCTTCTGAGAACTTACCCTTTATGTTTCGTGTATAAGATCTCTCTCATGACAGTATAACTTAAGCTGTAGCTAAAATGATCCTCATTACTCTGCCTCACTCTAGAGTGTCTTTAACAATTTCTTCTTGATTGTAGGTTGTCACCATAATTCTCTCTCAATACTGATAGGGAGGGCAATATATCGTGGCCATGCATCCTGATCCTGCAGGCTTAGTAATAAACAGTGCATTGTTAGTCACTCTTGGTAACTGACAGTGATTAAAAGGTGAAAGCAAGTAGTAAAATATTGTCTCTTTAAAACACCTGAATTAGGAAAAAGGGACAAATATAGTTTCATTCTATCAACACATGCTAGACATATTGTAGATCAAGTTATCATTAACTTTATCACTCCTAACAGATCCTACAGAAGTAAAAATAATCTGTTTATGAGGTTCTCTTTGAGCAGAGCAATTGAGTTAAGTGGGCCTTACTCCTAAATAAGCGGGGATTCAATTGCAGCATATAATTGGGTTGTTCCCTTAGAGCACAATCCTATGCTTGTTTAGATAGAAAGAGTCCTACAAGTCCCAGCATTCCCCAGCCAGTCATGAATTTGCAGAACCTTTTCTATTTACACATGCAAAGGATTGTACTCTAAGGGAACAACCCGATTTTACAGATAGATATGGAGAATTATAATTGACCCAGTATTTGGCACAACGGCAAATTAGTTGGTTTTCTGTGTGAAGCTAGAGGTGTCAGGCACGTGCTATTTATTTTTCATAGAGCGCTTTGATTTGCTAAGTGCGCTGCAGTATTTATTATGGAGCAGCAGCCGGGTGTTGGGCGTGTAGTCGCAGAATGGATCCCTTCCATTTTATAGCTCCGCATGGCACTGAATGGGCAGCTGTAGCGGCATGTGATCACCCTGTCAGTACATTGCATATGACTAATATTTGCGCATGCAGACATGCTCTGTGAGAGCTGCGCCTTTGGCACATGGTATTCACATTTCGGTTTCATGCTCCTATTTCTAGTTGCTGCATTATACCACTGCAGGGGGGGAGGGCTTTTGACTCTTCCCTGTAACAAGCCTGATCTGGTGCAATGATCACACCGCCCTTTGTCCACCACAACCCTCTTCCCCCTGGCTTGGAGGGCACATTATGAGTGCTATTTGGGGATCAGTTGGGGTGCCATTGGTGTGTGGCTTCTTCATGCAGCTTCCATGACAGAACTCTTGCCTTGTGAGGCATGACTGAGGCATGTGAGGAGTAAGGGTGGGGATTCTCTGATAAAAGCTGAAGAGCCATGTGCCAAAGAGGCCCGGGTGCTGCTGCTGTTGCACGGAGAAGCGGAAATAGGGGCTATTTCAGACAGGTGGGTGGGAAGTGAGTGACTGGGTGATTTTGAGCTAGCCACTCTTGGCCTAACCTACATCACAGGGTGGCTGTTGTGAGGACAAAATGGAGAGGTGGAAAATCTTGTAAGCTCCCAGCCTGGGTAGAGTATAAATGCTCTACAATGCTTTATAAATTATAAATGCTATATAAATTATAAATTCTTGTAAGCTCCCCTGGGTGGAGTATAAACAACAACAACAACAACAACAATATAATGTTTTGCAAGGATAGAAATATTATACAACTAAAGGTGGGGGATCTTAGTTTTGAAAGCTTCCCTAAAGGAAAAAAACTCACTGCAAATAGAAAACCAGTACAAAAGGAAGCACACTAGAAAAGATGCTTTCTTTCTATTAGATTAGGCTTTTTTCTCATGAAAGGAGAACATTCCCTACATGCAAGTGCCTTAATTTTTTGTATGCTTTGTTGAAAAATGCCTGGAGTCTTTTGCTGAGAAATGTGTCTAAGGAATTTTCACTACCACTACTCCTTAAGAAAGATTTCACTACCATGAATCTGTTCAGACAATTAAGGCTGTTCAGGAAGGTCCCCTGCCTTCTGGAATGCAGGAGCCGAGGGCTGGAGAGAGGTCCTTTTCAGCTGCAGCTCCCTGCCTATGGGATGCCCTCCTGCCCAGGAAGGGTTGCCTAGCACCAAGGCAAATGGCCTTCTGGTGCCAGGCAAGCAAAGGACTTCTGCTTCTCACTTGTCCAGGCCTTTCAGTATATTTCTAGAGCTGGTTTTTACTTTTATAGATGTATTTTTTTGCCTTGCTGATTTTAACTATCATTTTACTGATTCTGGTTTTGCTGTTTGTCCTGTGTATTTTTAATTGCGTGTGCAATACTAAATTTTAAAATTGCGTTCTTCTGTTTTTCTCTGTGGAAGCAATTCTGCAAGTCTGTAACACTGAAGAACAGTGTATAACTATGTTAATTGAATGCTATTCCCATCAAAAGTAACTTAAGCCTGACTGATTTCAAGTTCCTGCACCTTAGTCTGAATCCAACCCAAGGTAAATAAAGGAAAGAATGAATGCATACATGTGGACAGTCTGAAATGCTACAGGCTTTGCTACCACTTTAGGACTGTTGACTATCTGGCATTGCACTTGTGATGCTGAAGGTTTTGAGGCTGCCTGGTCAAGGTGGAGTAATGGCCCAGAATGTTCCATTGCTCAGTCTTGGTGCAGCTTTCGTCAGGTTGCCAGTTTGGCTGGATTTAGTACCTTGCCTCAATGGCAGCCGAGATCCTGGGACACAGAGGCTCTAAGGGACAGGATGGTCCTAAGTAAGCAGGCTGGAGGAAAGGTGAGTGGGCCACAGGTGGAGAAAAAATATCTGAAGGAGTGGAAGATGAAGAATGAGGCTTGAAAGGGGCAGTGAAGGATTTGGGGCAAGAGCTGTGATGATACTGTACAGGAAATAATTCTTCCATGAGGGTAGGGAAAGAAGGGTGCTAAGCTGGCCAGCCAAGAGACTAGGTAGCTTCAGGAAGCGGGACAAAATAGGCATTAGCCTTGCAAGTCTGCATTATAGGGAACAATGGTCAGAGGAGGCATGGGGCAGAGAAAAGAGAAACCATCTGGGCAAAACACTGCCTACAGCCAGAGCTAGAATTGTCTCAAAAAGAAATGAGATACCCACAGACAAGAGAATGTTCTGTTAAACAATTTGTCATCCGAATGAACAACAGTCCATGGTTAGATGCTGGTTTAAGGACCTGGTTAGTAAACAGACATTGATCTGGTTTCTGCATTTCTGCTGTAAGATATGAGGAATGCAACACCAAAGCTGACATGAGTGGAGGAGCACACATTCTGAACACTCATTCCTGGCTCGTGAGAGCACTGTTCAGTGCTCCAAAACGGCTGTGTAACTTTCATTCATCTGCTACTGGTACTGCCTGACTTCCTCTCTTCCGGGAACCTTCCCACAGAGCAATGAGTGGTAACGTCCCTCTTGCAAGAGGGGAGAAGCGCAGCTGGAGTAGAGGCCTGGGCGATCTCACCCACCTGCCCTCCCACTGTCATCCTCCCAAAGGGTCATTACCGCAGACATGCCTGTGGGGACACTTCCAAAAAGAATCAGGCAGCAATCTGCTCAGACCCTTGCTCCAACTCAACTAGCCCTCCCTTCTCTCACAGGGCTTTTTTAACCATCCGTTACAAACCTTCATGGGTTGTTATTTTTAATACAGTGTGCAATGTTTTTATTAATGCATGGATGACTTACAGTACCTCTAGGCTGCCTTGGAAGGGTTTCTATCTGGAAAGACGGGATGTAAATACCTGTGGCAAAGCAGCAGCAACACTCAATGAACAGACAATGCTGAGGAAACAAAAGCTGGCCACAAAAACGGATTGCTAATTGGAGGCCTTTAATGATGCAGATGCCTGTCTGATGATGCATCATTGGATGGCCCCGATTGCAGGTCTGAGCATGGCCTCCCTATTAATCCTTAGGTGCCTTTTGCCGTAAACAGAACCTGCAGTGTCCTTGTTGGCTGATGTGCTTGACTGCAGGAGCTGATCACAGAACAAGCCATGTCATGTCACTCTCCCGGTGTGTCAAGACAATCTTTGATGAGCCTCTGATGAATTATTTAGAAACGGAAGGATCTTTTGAGGAATTGCTCCACGGCATTCTCTTCATCCCTCTGCTCCTTCTCTACAACTTGACTTTCACTAATTATATCAGCACAGATTTTTACATCCCTGCATATATGAGCAGCACTGATAACGAAACAAAGCTGTTGTGCACAGTGTGCATATAAGGCGACCATTCAGAGAAATCTCCTGAGGGTTTCAGTGGGTTTTTGGTAAATACAGTAATAGTTTGAGTTACTGTTTTGGGCAGAGTCTGGACATTCTGTTTCATTTCATAATTTAATGCTGAGCACCCATCTGGTGGAATAGCAGAAGTGTGGCCACAAAGCAACACAGAATTAGGCATGTTTAATCCTGCTGATTTCAGTGTTTTTCAGCTGGATGACTGTTGGGCTAAGTTGTGGGCAGCATTTATTATTTGCCAGTTAACAACTGTGGGCTGAGCCTTGCTAGGCAACCAGGAATGTGTGATTGCAAATCCCTCCCTCAGGGAGACAGTGTCTTGTCCCTGACCTCATGGTGCACCTCATGTTGTTTGCTGCTCTGCTTTCCAGTTCCTGGTCTGGAACTAGGTGGGCCAGGAAGGTCATGTCTTCTCTTTTCTAGGTGACAGCCCTTTATGGGAAGGGCTGCCAGAGTATTTCCTTCTAGCCTGAAGTCTTCTTCTGTTTGAATGGCTGTCTTGAGGTTTCGGCAAGGGGCGGCATAGAAATGTTATAATAATAATAATAATAATAATAATAATAATAATAATAATATTTTGATCATGAAAAAGAGCTGGAGCTTGAAGTTTATTTATTATTTATTACAAGCATTTATAGCCTGTCCTTCCGCCAAGTGCTCAAGCTGTCCATCAATAGCACTTGAGCAAGACATAAATATCACCTGGTCATCGTCCTCCACGCTATGGGGACATGTGCTGTATTTCCATTTAAATTGTAATAATTATCTCTCATTGTTAATGCATAGATATGCATTAGCGCATGCATTTTGTGCACACTTTTGGTGACAAGCATCCTCTCTTTTTGGTGGCCTCCCTAGCTGGGCAGCACTGTCTCCATCACTGTTCTGTCCGAAGGGTTTGCCTGAGGCCAATGCTTCTTTCAGCGCCAGGTGAAAACCTTTTTATTTTCCCACAATTTTAATTGCTAATTTATCTTAATCTGTGGTCTTTATATGTATTATTGGATGCTGTGCTACTTTTATTTTTAATCTTATTTTATTGCTGTTTTTGTGAAGCGTCCCGAGACATCATTGATGGGACGTTATATAAAAGTTTTAAATAAATAAATCTTGGCAGCCCTGAACAATCCCCATCCTTCCTGTCCAGCTCCGGGCTAGAATGGAAGCCTGGGCCTTTGCTGGCACTGGGCTGCCAGCCCCATCTGAGACCCTCTCAAGCCCAACACCAAAATGGCAAGTCTCACTGCTCCTATCTGGAGCTAGAGAGGAAGTTCAGAGCTTGCCTTGCTGTTGGGCTGCCTAATAGCTCTATGTGGCCCAGCAAATCTTGCACCAAAATACACCCCAGGCTTCCTTTCCAGGGTGGAGTTTGGGGATGGGTAAGGGGCAGGCTTCATCTGTGCAGCTGCAGCACAATGTCCCCTTCCCCAGTTCCAAGGTGGAAAGGAAGCCCGGAGTTCCTTGTGGCTGCTCATGAGACAGCAGGGAGGACATGCACCCTGTTGAGTATAGCAAGCACATTTGCAGACCTTTGAACTTGACAAAATCCTTTCCACCCTCAAGTAAGTTTTCCTCTAGCCACAATCGAATGCATAGTTGCGGATGATTCACCACCACTGATTTCCTTACAATGTCCTGGATACTTGATTGCTGCCACAGTAGATAAGCCGCTGCAGGCCATTGCAAGCTCTTTCACCTTTCTTGTAAGATGGCCTCCCTTGCCTGGATTGTTTATTAGCCAATTTTGTACTGTAATTTCTTTGTGTACGTTTCCCCTTGTTATTGTTTGTTGCCAATTTTGCTCATCATATTATAGTAATCGCTTTATATTTGTATAATAGATTAACCATCTCTCATACCACAATGGTATGGTTTTACTGGGCATTTCAATTCAACAGCTGTCATGAAATGTGCATATGGCAATGTCTTATCCTGGCTACTACTGTAAATACAAAATTGTGGAATGTGTTAGTGCAGACATAAACTAGCCTGTGGTTTCCAAAAGGTGTTTTAGAGGCCTTGGAGGTTCCTTGGAGGATTCAGGGGGTCTACAGTGAGAAGGTGATCGATATCATCCCTGAAAGATAGCTTACCACTAGCTATCTTCCTCTACAGTGTATAACTACGGGAGATTAGTGGGCCCTCATCTCACTCCACAGCAGACTGTGAGAAGGCCCAGTAGGTCTGGCCAGATGTACTGGCTAGAAAGAAAGGGTGCTGCCAGAACATATCCCGGAATCCCAGGATGCAAATGGATGCTACGGCACTCCCATGGGTTCCGCAACAGACAAGTCACTCCTGGAAGGGTTCCCTCAAGACAGAAAGTTTGAAAACCCCTAAACTAGACTTTAGGAAGTGGAAGAGAAATCACAACGCAGCAGGAACAGGAATGCAGGAATAGAACTGAATTCTCAGTTCTGAACAGGCACAATGAATTCAGCACAACCACTTTAAGAGGTAACATTTTAGAGGGTAGTTTAACTGCCTTCATTACTCCAACATGATTGGGCCTTCAAATTATCCAGGCAAGAATATGTATAGGCAAGTTTTTCATGTCTCATCCATGTCTCTTACTAGGCCTCCCAAAAGAATGCTTAACCCTCGCTAAGTACATTCCAGTAAACTCAGACAACTGTTACAAGACAGCAGTTCCAGTTAGTGGAGTACTTTTAGGTAGCAAGAACTTTGTGAACTTCTTATCCATATGGCCATCTCTAGAAAATATGTGTGTTTCATTTAGTGAGATGGGTGGCCAGGCCTCAGGACGAATCCACATCTATATGTGAAAAACATCTCTTTGAAATACATCCACACAATTTGTTGAAATCCAATCCTGCTTGTGTGTGAGAATGTGTGTGGAGGAAGCTAGATCCAGCTAAATGGATAGGTCTTGTTAAAATATATTAGAGATAACATGTCCAGGCATGATTTAGCCTCCAAATGGAAGAGAGAGAGTAGTCGAGAACTTGTTTTGTGGGAAGAAGGTCCCAGCTTCAATCTCTGGCATCACAGGCAGGGTCGGGGAAATGCCCGCCTGGTGCCCTGGAGAGCCATTGTCACAGTGATGGGCCAGGTGGACCCCAGCTGCAGAAAGAAACAACCTGGTGTTATATCCAGCTTGGGAAGTTTGGTTGGTTTTCTCCAAAAAAACACAGACTGATGCTAAAGTCTGGAGCTGCTGTCCAGTTCCTGGCTTGTTTAGGCTTGACAGTGGATGTTTGGGGCTGCAAATGCACCCCGAAGCATTTCCTCCTAAGTTCCTGGCTACTGCAGTGGCCCCTGCTGTCACGGGGAAAGGCACAGGAGCAACCAGGCCTCTTGCATGATCATGGACTGGAAGCCACAAATCTCCACAGCTCTGATTCTGGCGACAGCCAGGTCACGTCGCTCCCTAGAAGCTATAGAGAGAGGGTTTTTCACACAGAGGGTCCGAGAGTCGACTGGGGGGGGGGCATCCTTGACTTGGTCTTGACCAAGAGAGAGGAGCTGATAGATGAAGTACAGATTAGGGGAACTCTGGATGCGAGTGATCACTCCATCCCTCCATCCTTTGCTTTGAGATCAGGGGAATGGGGACGTGCAGCAGGTTGAGCACTAGGAGCTTGGACTTCAAGAGGGCCAACTTTGGCCAACTGAAGGCCAGACTGGGGAAAGCCTCCTGGGATAGGTTACTGGAAGGCAAGGGAGTTGAGGAGGGCTGGATGGCACTCAAAAGGGAGGTTTTGGAGGCACAAGCCTTGACGATACCTCTAGTTAGTAACGTGGGGAGGCAGAGGAGAGTGCCGCCATGGATGCGAAAGGAGGTGGTTAGAGGGATTAGACACAAGAGGAACCTCCGTAGGAAATGGGTACTGGGGCAAATAGACAAAAGGGTATACCGGGAGAAGGAGGCCCGTTGCAGAAGGATTCTTCGCAAGGCTAAGGCTGATTACGAGCTGAGACTTGCCAAGAATATCAAGAGCAACAAAAAGGGCTTCTTTCAGCATGTAAATAGGAAGAGGAAGGGGAGACAAGTGGTGGGATCACTAAATAAGGAGGAAGGCAATCCAGTGACTGATATGAGGGAACAGGCACAGATGCTAAATGACTATTTTGCTTCTGTGTTCTCCGCAAAGCAGGACGGGGGATATCCGCATAGGAGATTAGAAGAGGCCGGGGACTTAGGGGCACAGATTAGTCACCCCCCTAAAAGTCGAGGGGCTCCTCAGGTCATTGACATTACAAAGGCGCCAGGCCCTGACAGGTTACACCCAAGAATACTTAGAGCGTTGGCAGGGGTTTTCTCATGCCCGCTGGCCTCCATTTTTGAGGCTGCATGGAGAACGGATGAAGTTCCAGAGGACTAGAGGGTGGTGTCAGTGCTCCCAGTGTTCAAAAAGGGTAGTAGAAGGGACATGGGGAATTACAGACCAGTTAGCCTTATGTCCATTGTAGGAAAAACAATGGAAAGGCTCATAATAGTGAGAGATCTAGTGATGCTAGATAGGGAAGGGAGGCTGGCAGCTACACAACCCGGCTTCCACAAAAACAGGTCCTGCCAGACAAACCTTGTGGAATTCTACGACAAGGTTTCAAGATGGCTAGATGGAGAGGATGCAGTAGATGTGGTTTACCTGGATTTCAGCAAGGCCTTTGACAAAGTGCCCCATGATATCCTGGTTGAGAAACTGAGGAGTTTTGGGATAGAACAATGCACTGTCTGGTGGATTAGGGCATGGTTGACTGGTAACCATTAGTGGGGAATCATCGGGATGGCGGCCTGTGACAAGCGGGGTCCCCCAGGCCTCTGTCCTGGGGCCGATCCTATTTAATCTTTTCATCAATGACATGGAAGAAGGGGTGAACAGTCTGCTGATCAAATTCGCAGACGATACAAAAACTGGGGCAGTGGCCACAACGGAGGAGCAGGTACTCCAGATCCAAAAGGATCTGGCCAGACTATGAAAGTGGGCAGGAGACAACAGGATGGCGTTCAATGTGGGTAAGTGCAAGATCTTCCACTTGGGGCATAGGAATGGGTGTCATAAGTACAGGTTAGGGGACAAGTGGCTGGAGAGCAGCACTTGTGAAAGGGACCTCGGGGTACTGGTTGACTGCAGGCTAAACATGAGTCAGCAGTGTGATGCGGTGGTCAAGAGGGCGAACGCCACCCTTGGTTGCATAGCCAGAAGTGTGGCTTCTAGATTGAGAGAAGTATTACTACCACTCTATATGATACTGGTGCACCCGCAACTGGAGTATTGTGCTCAGTTTTGGGCCCCTCATTACAGAAAGGATATAGCCAGGTTAGAGTCAGTCCAGCGTAGGGCCACAAGGTTGGTGGCCAGTTTGCAGGGGATGCTGTATGAGGCGAGACTGAGGGAACTGGGTCTCTTCAGCCTGGAGGAGACTCAGAAGGGATCTGTTGGCGACATACAGGTATGTGAGGGGGTGTCACATGATGGGTAGAGACCTGTTCTCCCCTGCAGAGGAAGGCAGGACGCGCTCCAACGGAGCAAAGCTCAGGGAGCCAAGGTTCCACTTGGATGCCAGGAAGCACTTCCTGACAGTTAGGACCCCGAGGGGGTGGAATGGGCTTCCACAAGAGGTCGTTGAGGCCCCATCGGTGAGGGTGTTCAAACACAGGCTGGACATGCAAATGGTGGGCATGTCATGAGTGGAGCCAGCTAGAGCCGGGGGTCAGACTAGATGGCCCAGGAGACCCCTTCTGACTCGCTCTGTTTCTATGATTTATCATGTTGTCAGAGAATGGCCCCTGGCTCCTTGTTGCAGAGACCCAGGAAAGGATGTGCTGTGTGTGCTGATGTGTGTTCTTTTTAGGCAGATTGCAACTCGGGAACAGAAAGCTGACTAATATTATCACCAGATTGCTATAATTAATTGCATGAGGATAATGATTTTCAAATGGTGTGTGGGCAAACCTGCAACCTGAATATCTGGTTTTGGAAAAACAATTAACTGACAGTTTATTATTTAATTAGCTCTTAGGTAATCGACATTCTAACTCCCAGCCATGCTTTTGAAACCCTGCCCAACAGTTGCAGTTCAAAAGCAGTCAGGCAAGCTCATGTGGGAGAATGATATAAGCTATGATGTCGTCAGAGGGGAAGGCTTGTAGCTCAGCAGCAGGATGCCTGTCCCGGGTGCAAAAGGTCCCGGTTTCTATTGCTGGCATCTCTTGGCTGGGCTTGGAAGGACTCCTGTCTGAAATCCCAGAGAGGTGTTGTCAATCAGTGACTGGGTTCAGACGAAACAGGTTAAGTATGGCTTAAGTATGAACCATGGGTTGCCATGTTGCCTTAACCCACCTGTGCTAACCACAAACAATCCATGAAGAGAACTCTTGGCTTGTAACTGGGTTGTCGACTGTGAGTTGTTCACCATGGTTTGCTATCTCAGCTGGGTTCAGAGAGCACAATAGCCCACATTTCAACAACAACCCATGGTTCAACAACCCATGCTCAGACTTGAAGTGTCTGAACCTAATTTGTGCCGTCAGTACTGAGCCAGACGGACCAATGGTCACATTCTGTACACAGCAGCTTCCTGTGTGTAATCAAACAAATAAAAAATGGGATTGAAAAGAATTTCAGACTGTTAAAGAACAGATTTTCAGTGTACCACAGGGATCCTTTACTGTTTCCACCGACAGAAGCAGAGCAGCGCATGCAAATAAGCACATCTATGCAAATTTGTTTCATTTGCTTAATCTATACCTGAATGTCTCCATCCTAGCACCTTCCAGATGTTTCAGACTTTGACTCCCAGCAGACCTAGCCAGCTTGGCCAACAGTCATGAATGCTGGGAGTTGTAATTCCAAACATCTGAAGGGTATCAAGTTGGCAAAGCTTGGTCTAAACAGATCCTGGGATCCAGCTTTGCCTGAGACAGTATTTGGGTCTTCCCTTTGTAATCCTCAAGAAAAATGTTGGAGATAAAGAGAAGCTTTTGCAAAATGGCAGTGGAGGAGAAAATTCTCTGAATTGTCACTATTTTGAAGCTACCGTATTTTTTGCTCTATAAGACGCACTTTTCCCCCCTCAAAAGTAAGGGGAAATGTCTGTGCGTCTTATAGAGCGAATGTGTGTATGCCCAACGCCCGGGACGCTGCTGGCCGCCTGCACCACGTGGCACCACCTGGCCGGTACGTGCTTGGTGCGCCCTGCTCCACCCCCCCCCTCCGGCGCAGGTGAGAGCTGTGCCGCTCAGGGGGAGCGGTGTGGAGGAGGAGGAGCCGTGGGCTTTAACCCACCGGCCGCACGGAGGGACAGACTGCTCACCCCAACCGCCCGGGAAGACCTGCTGCCGCGCCGCCTGGAAGACCACCGCCAGCACGCTGCCGGCCCCACGTGGCACCACCTGGCCGGCATGTGCTCGGCACGCCCTGCTCCTCCCCCCCTCCTCCGGCGCAGGTGAGAGCTGTTAATCACAGGTCGGTGTGTGTTTTCAAATGGCAACCCGTCTTTTAATGAAGCCCATGGGGAAGTGATGGGGAATGTGCCTGTGATTATCAGGAAGCCTTCCATGGATCAGTTATCTGTTAGTTGATCAGAAACATTTTTTTAGGATCAGTGGCTATTTGAACAGCATTACCTTCATGTATGAAATTTATTCTTCAAAGGCTACTTAGTCCACTTTGTATTTGATTTACCGTACAATATCTCATTTTTTGTCAGAAGTTTTTTTCTATTATTTACTAGTAGGGCAGTGTGGACATTACTGGCTTTTTTAGATTTGTTATTGAATTGTCTGCAGCAGCTCTTGTATAACTGGTGTAGACTGTGGATTCCTTCAATAATTCCACTACTGACTAAGAAAGTGATGTCAGTGATTGTGAGCTTCATAAATTCTGACTCTAGCGGTGATGAGTTCCATGGGTTCAACGAAAACTAGAAGAGTACTCAAACTTTAAAGTCTCTCTTTTGTTAATGACAGTGATGATGGTTCTTAATGCCACTGTTGACTGCTGTTCACTTTACAAGGTTGAAATACGGTATTACTGTATTCTGTTATATTTTATTAAATAGTTTAGTAAACCATTTGATTCAGAATATTTTTTTCTTGTTTTCCTCCTCTAAAAACTAGGTGCGTCTTACGGTCAGGTGCGTCTTATAGAGCGAAAAATATGGTAATTTGTGGTCTCAGAAAAGCAATGATTTTGGAACATCTAAGGCTACAGTTGTCATTGCATCGCAGTCTGAAGATCACAATAAATGAGTACTCATAAAGGAAGATTAGCATTAGCACACTTTTAATTTAAGAAAGGTATTTAAGAATGACATAGATTTTAGCATGTGGGTGAGAAGTAGAAGCTATATTTGACAGCCTGTGAGACTCGGGCTGTATGTTTCCCTGCTGCCTTCCTCCCGTGAAGAGAGTTTGAATTACAGGGGCAGGATGAAAGGGGCCACAACCCTTCACCTTCCGTGACGGTCCGAGGGTGCAAATCCATGCATGTTTAGACTGAAAAAAGCCCTGCAACACTCAGAACTTCCTAGCTGGCCAGAGTTTGGCTGGGTTTGCACAACAAAGCAAGCTGCCCCTGGAGTGTTATTATGCAAATGCCCCAGGACATGGTGCAGGAAGGGCTAAACCTTCAGGGCTTATTTCCCCAGTCACTGTTTTTAGAAAGTTAAAGGGGGGGTGTGTGCAATTTGGCTAAAACTGGGATGGGAGTTGTGCGGCTTGCATTAAAGGCCCCCTACCCTGACCCATAATTCTGAGTTGAGCACTGCCCTTGCTTATTTCAGGCAGCCTTGCTGTGGGAGGGAGAAGAAGCGCCGTGTGCTTGAGACTCCCTGCTTCTGGAATCTTTGCTAAGAGAGAGATTCTGGCGAGGTCAAGGAACCTGCTTCCCAAAGCAGCACTGCTGGGCTGGGGCAGGTTGACATCTGCAAAGTTCTCCTTGAATGCCCAATTACTGAGAAACACGCCCCCCCCCCCCGCACTCTGGCAGCTGGCACAGGGGTGGCGGTAAAGCTTTCCCATACTAGCACCAGGAGCTGCTCGGGAAGATTGGTCCTGGCACCGTGCCTCAACCAACAGGAGAAAGGTTGTTTACAAACAGAATGGCTTCTCCTTGGAGCGCAGTCACACAGAAGTGTTTTCCAGCAGTGCCTGTGTAGCTGTCTGCACCGTTACAGGGAAGAGAAAATGGCATGCACCCTGAAATTTGCCTTGGGTGCCTGTTTCCAGACTGTATGCCCCTTGGGGCAGGGGCCTGTCCTGTTTTCACTTTTTGTGTGTATTATCACCTGTCGAGGGGCTTCAGAAGAATCCTGGACTCCTGGAGAAAATGATTGTCGGCACTCCCCCCAACCCCAATATGTAGTTAGACCCTCTCAGTCTTTTGTCCTAAGTCCACAAATGCCTAAAGGTACAGGCTGGCAGAAGAACAAGGCTTTCTCATGAGTAAACGTCTAGTTATGAGCAAGGTTCTGATGGCCTACAGCTGGGTGAGGCCAAAAAGGTTCAGGCCGTGTTGGTTGGCACAGAGCGCCGGAGCTATGCTTGACTCCCAGCTCCCAGGCTCCTGGGAGCCTGACTCTTCTCTGGACCTTGGGCCGCAAGCTTATTGCTTCCAGGGCTGCCTCTGGCTTATTCCCTCTAGCTCAGTCTCTGCAAACAAAGGAGAACAAAGGACAACGGAAACAAACAAACAAACAAAACAAAAAGGAGAAACTGCTTAATTTCTTCACTAAAATGTGCAGAAATAGTATATGGTATTTAGTCGCTCCCGCTTCAGACCACATATGAAGATTCTGACTGATTCCTTAACAAGTTCCATGTGGAAAAGCTTGAGGACAGACTGTGCTGAGTGGCCACAAAATTCTGACCAATATTTATGGAGGAAAAAACAAAACTGGGGGGGGGGGGTGGATGGGGTATTCTCTGCGAAGCTTAGGATGGCTGGAACCCTGGGCAGGAGTGCCCACGTGGCAATTTTTTTGGCATTTCTAATTCTAAGTCCTGCTTTTAACAATAATACCTTTTAATCTTTTTGACACAAAAACTGAAGAAAAAGGATTTTTCAAAATCATTTATTAATATGTCACAGCAGAACCTCGACATCAAAATAAACAAGGAGGATAAAACTGTTTTTTTAAGTGTAAGCAAAATAGAGGTGATGGAAGCTTAATGCTAAAGCACCTCCAACGTGAAGAAAAAGTAGATTTATGGAACTGAACCAGTTAAGCTCCAAATAATGTTTACTGTACTTGTGTTAATAAGGAAAGAATATCTTAATCCTTCCCTTAGATCTTAAGCACCTTCCCCTTTTCACCTTAGCCATTTGAGCCAAACTGAGAAGGGTTTTAAGCAACTCATCCCCAGTATCAAAGGTTTAGTCAAAATTCTTCCCCAACTGTTGCATTCCTTTGGGAATTATCCCCCCCACCCTTGAGGGCCACAAAGAGATGGCTTTGCTGCAATCTTTCTTCTTGTTCCTGATGGAGAGGAAGGGGTCACACAGCTTGTTGCGTTCTTGGCATCTGTGGCGGCAGAGTCAGCATTTCATTCAGCCTTTGCTTAATTCAAAATCAAGACATGTTAAAAATTAACCATGGTTACTAATTGACTGACTTTACTGGTTCAGAAACCCAGATGTCCACCTGATAGAGATGGGGGTTTCAGGCAGGCCTCCAGGAAGGGTCACCACAGGAGAATGTAAAATGTGCCGATTATATGTTATGTGACATACCTTATTAATGGTATATGAGACACCTTCCTGAGTTCTTTGATGATGAGTGTATTTTCCCAAAGCATCAACCGTTGTGACTTAATATCCTATCTGGCTTTATGCCCAGCTGACACAAAGCCAGTGTGGGGATGCTGTGCTTAATGGGTTGGACAGGGCCTGAGAAATGTAATCACCACTCAGCCATAAAATCTAAAGGCTAATCATTGGCCAGGTTCACACAGAATGACTACCCACAGTGGAACTGTGTGTTGTCTGAACCCTGTCATGGACTTACTGCATAGTACATTTGGTTTCTGTGGAACCACAGAGAGAAACAGTGGTCTGTCATATGGTTTCTGTGTTTCACCATGGCTTATCTGGTCATCTGAGCCCAGAAATACAATATCCATGCTACTGCCATAGAGTCTGGTGGAGAAAGCAGCAGTTGCAGGAGCCACTCTAGCCATCCAGCCTGCCTATGGAGACCAATCAGGAAGAGTCAGGTGATAAGTTTTAAATAAATAAATAAAGGCAGGAGCGGTACACCCTCTTATTGAATTTCAGCCATAGAGGCTGATGGGCTATGTGCCACCAGTGGGAGGACTAAAGTAGGAGAGTGGAAACCATATGCATATGAAAACCACACGATTGTCTGACAGTCTCACCTTGATAAGAAACCATGCCATGCGGAGACCCCAGCAATGTAGCCACTGATGCTCAGCCTAACCTACCCCTTAGGGTTGTTGTGAGGATGAAATGGAGACAAGGGGGAGCACTCAAGCTGCCTTCAATATAATCATCACAATCAGTAGTAGTCTCTTCACCGTCCTCTCCCCTCCCCGCCTGACTTGCTCTTTCTTATCTGGATAAAGAACTGGATTGTCAGTTCACACAGATCAAAAAACTAACAGCAGGGTCATAATTTAATTGTTAGGAAGTTCTTTTATTCAGGATAATGCTACCCTAAATAATATATTTGCTTTTTATTAAATATCAAGCTTTTAAATGAAAGACTTTAACCATTATTTCCTCTCTTTCTTGTTAGTGTTGAATATAGAATAAAAAAAAATCAAGGCACTGTTGAGTAAAATGTAGATGAAAAGAACGTATTCTGTGGGCATTGGATGGGTGCCAGGTGTCAGGAAAGGGTCGGCCCATGAAGTCAGGTGAAGTGAAATGGTATCACTTCAAGCCTGCACATGGTGTGGCCATTGTCATGGTCCTATGCTTGCTTCCATGTGTTGGAGCATCTCATGCTTCTGCTGCCCACGGGTTGAGCTCTCTAGTCATACCGCAGCTCGCCTTCCATTCTTTGCCAGCAGGCGGAAGGGATAAGGGAAAGACAGGCTGCAATATAGCTTTGGTTATTGCACTTCTGTCCCAGTAATAATAATAATAATATCATTTATGTCTAAGATCTAAAACAGGGGTTCCCAAGTGCAGTGCCCCCACCTCCAGGGGGTACAAGGTGGCATTTGGGGGGGGGGAGTGCAACAAATAGGAAGGCTACATTGTGAAAAGCCAAGATTGGCAAATGGTGACTTTTTCACCAAAATTATCCCAATAATAAAATTATGTACTATTATTATTATTATTATATTTGCATTTGGAGTCAGTTCTGTTTTGTCAATCAAGACAAAAGCTAGGAATTGCCTGAATCTACAGGCAGACTTGTGGATCACAATCATTAAGAAAGTTCCACATTTTGACGAAATCATGAATGTGAAGCAGGAACAAATAAGTCACTGAATTTTATGTTTCACAATTGGGATTGATTATACTGTTCACAATTTTTTATAATTGATCAATTTAGATTCGAATTTTATGCACTGAGTTGATTTTTTTAATTCAGTTTGTTTACCTGCAGTACTGTATGTGGTTCAATTTGTGCTTCAAAAATTAGAAATTTGACTTTGTCTTCAAATGTGATACTACTTTTGTAAGAGATGCAAATATATATCAAACATGTTCTGGAGGTGCTGGGCATAGAAAAGGTTGGGAACAGCTGATATAAATTTTAAAGTTTAGGGAGCATTTTTGTTTGTTTGTTTTTGAGAGAGAGCTGACAACGTCCTTGCAATCCTTAGCTATTCTTTAGCTATATGGAAATGTAGAGGCCCATTTTGCTGGCTGAATTGCAGCAGCCATCTCCACCTGGCAAATTCCAGGTATTCAGTACTCAACTCCTAGTCGCATTACTCAGACATCAGCAGTGATGTGTTGAAGTCCTTTAGTCCAAGTCTTGAGTCAAGTCTCAAGTCTTTACTTTCAAGTCCAAGTCAAGTCTCAAGCCATTGCAAGAAAATTTTGAGTCAAATCTCAAGTCTCTTCTCAAGTGTCAAGAGCCAACTTTAACAGAAAAAAGGAAGGTACTGGTGTGCTGTGTGTGAGGGTGGGAGAGCTGTAAACCCCCAGCCCCAATGTTCCCATCTGGACTTCTCTCAGTGATGCACTGAAGTCCTTTACTTCGACTGTGATTAATTTAAACAAAGCTGTGCTGTTCTTTGAATGTATCAAGATTGCCATTTAGAAAAATGATTTTCTCAACACGATTGGCCCCCAGCCTGGCACTGATATTCTCCCTGTAAATGCATGGGGAATAGAGCAGAGGGAGCAGGCAGGAGAAGCGCTGTTGCAGGTAGTCCCCAGGTTTGGGATGAGTTGTTCCTGAGATGGTTCTTAAGTTGAATTTGTATGTAAGTCAGATCACACAAGTAAGCCAAATGTGTGTCTTAGTGTATGCACATATTTTACCTTTCTATGCATATAAAACACTGAAGAAACACTTCCACATTCACTAAAATACCTTAATCACAATACAGCACTGCAATAATGATAATACAGTAATAGTAAAGTAACTACAGCTACTGAAGAAAGAAAGAGAATATGTATGTGTGTATGTAGGTATACAGTATTGTAAAAAAAACCCAAAAGAAATGGTTCTTAAACAGTTCAGAAGATTCTTTCAAATCAATGTCTTATACAGTTAAGCTAGCTTATTATCATTCCTGCATAGATTATATCAAGAGTATGAATATGAAGCCTTTTGAGCACTTTAAAGTACTCTATGTTCTTTGTTCTTTTTTTGTTCATTTCTGAATATATTTCTGAGTTACTCTGCTAATTTACAATAAACCATAAGGATAATAAAATGCTATAGTTCCAAACAAAATCAAACCCAAAACAAAACAGAGAAAATAATCACAATGTTCTTTCTTTTTATAGAATTGGGTAATATATGCCCACCTATTGGCCACTTTGGAGGGGATCAAGCCTGCCAAATTCTACTCAGACAAGTTCTAGTTCTCTCTTTCTCTCTGCTATTGATACAGCATCATTTCCCCATCTGTAGTATGGGCATGCTTATACTGATCTGGTTCTCCTTTAGCATTTAACAAGTCCCTCAGCTGCTGCAAGGCCATTTAGGATGAGAAAAAGAAAATGGCTGTACAAACGACTCTCGAGGTCTACTGCAAGAAGGCGACTCCAGTGGTAACCACCCTGCTCTGGCAGCACAATCAAAACCTCACTCTACAGCACCAATTCCATCTCCAGCATCATTAGTTGGGCTTAATGTTACCTCAAGGATTAGGAAGTTATGAATAAAAACAGGATTTCAAGTTTTAAAGCAGCAACAACAAGAGAGGAGATGGGAGAAGGCATCTGGACACTTCTGCTTCTGCCTTTCCCAGAAACTGTTTTGCAGAGGCTCTGCTTCATCCTTGAGGCCCTACAGGGGCCCCGAAGCACCGACTATACTCAAGACATGAATATATCTAAGGATTCTCTATCTCTACAAAAAGCAGTGAATAGCTCTAGGGGACCACACGGCCACTGATGATGTGTCACCAAATGTGTCGTGTAGTTCCCTAGAGATATTCATAGCTTTTCATTAGAGATATTCATATTGGATTTATGGCACTCTGTGGGTTCAAAAGTACGAAACCTGGGGACTACCTGTATTGCAGGCCCCTCTCTTTGCCCCTCCCTCCCACTGCCTTCCTCATGCCAAAAAGCAACTCTGTCGTAAAAACAATAGTAATCTCAAGTCAAATCACTCGCTTGTTCCTCCTGAGTCGAGTCAGACTTGGGAGTGAGTCACTTGACTAGAGTTCCCAACGTTTAGCATCAGTGGCAGAAAAGTCTACAAGCACTTTCCTCACTTCACGGCAGTAAAAATGCAAAAGCAATATCTTAAATAACTAACAAATCTGCTCCTGTTCCATGACAACCATTTCAAGAAGTTACCTGAGACACACACGCTTCATGATTCCCAAAGGCATGGCTGGTCCTGCAGAGAGGTTCCCTAAGTATTATGTCTCTGTTGCGTGAAATTCAATGCTCAGGTGACATTTTTGGTGCCACTGCTTGCCTCATCAGCTCCACCTGGGACTTGTTGAAGGGTAGGGCATTAATCTCTCAATGATAATGGTAGTAGCAATCAATACTACTCCTAATAATGTTGTTGTTGTTGTTAGTCACAAAGTCATGTCCGACCCATCACAACCCCATGGACAACATTCCTCCAGGCCTTCCTGTCCTCCACCATCCCCCGGAGTCCACCTAAGCTCACGCCGACTGCTTCAGTGACTCCATCCAGCCACCTCATCCTCTGCCTTCCCCTTTGTCTTTTGCCATCTATTGTTCCCAGCATTAGGCTCTTCTCCAGGGAGTCCTTCCTTCTCATTAGGTGGCCAAAGTATTTGAGTTTCATCTTCAGGATCTGGCCTTCTAAAGAGCAGTCAGGGTTGATCTCCTCTAGGACTGACTGGTTTGATCGCCTTGCAGTCCAAGGGACTCACAGGAGTCTCCTCCAGCACCACAATTCAAAGGCCTCAATCCTTTGGTGCTCAGCCTTCCTTATGGTCCAGCTTTCACAGCCATACATTGCAACTGGGGAAACCATAGCCTTGACTATACGCACTTTTGTTGGCAGGGTGATGTCTCTGCTTTTTAGTATGCTGTCTAGATTTGCCATAGCTTTCCTCCCCAGGAGCAAGCGTCTTTTAATTTTTTGTCTGCAGTCCCCGTCTGCGGTGATCTTGGAGCCCAGGAAAATAAAATCTGTCACTACCTCCATTTCTTCCCCATCTATTTGCCAAGAAGAGAGAAGACCGGATGTTATTATCTTAGTTTTCTTAATGTTGAATTTCAGACCAACTTTTGCTCTCTCCTCCTTCACCCGCATCAAGAGGCTCTTTAGTTCCTCTTCACTTTCTGCCATGAGAGTGGTATTATCTGCATATCTGAGGTTGTTGATATTTCTCCCGGCAATCTTAATTCCAACTGGTGATTCATCTAGCCCCACTTTTCTCATGATGAGCTCTGCATATAATAGGCAGTATATAGCCTTGCCGAACTCCTTTCTCAATTTTGAACAAATCAGTGGTTCCGTGTCCAGTTCTCACTGTTGCTTCTTGACCCACATATAGGTTTCTCAAGAGACAAATAAGATGGTCTGGTACTCCCATCTCTTTAAGAACTTGCCAGAATTTGTTGTGATCCACACAATCAAAGGCTTTAGCAGAGTCAATAAAGCAGAAGTAGATGTTTTTCTGGAACTTCCTAGCTTTCTCCAAGATCCAACGTATGTTGGCAATTTGATCTCTAGTTCCTCTCCCTCTTCGAAATCCTGCCTGTACTTCTGGTACTTCTGTACTTCTGGTCTTCAGTCCACATACTGCTGGAGCCTAGCTTGTAGGATTTTGAGCATAACTTTGCTAGCATGTGAAATGAGTGCAATGGTGTGGTAGTTTGAACATTCTTCAGCATTGCCCTTCTTTGGGATCAGAATGTAAACTGACCTTTTCCAATCCTGTGACCACTGTTGAGTTTTCCAAATTTGCTGGCATATTGAGTGTAGCACTTTTACTGCATCGTCTTTTAAGATTTTGAATAGCTCAGCTGGAATACTGTCACCTCCACTAGCTTTGTTGTTCTCAGACTTCCTAAGGCCCATTTGACTTCACATTCCAGGATGTCTGGCTCGAGGTCAGTGACCACCCCATCGTGGTTATCAGGGACGTTAAGCTCTTTCTTGTATAGTTCCTCTGTGTAATCTTGCCATCTCTTCTTAATCTCCTCTGCCTCTGTTAGGTCCCTGCCATTATGGTCCTTTATCATGCCCATCTTTGCATGAAACATTCCCTTCATATCCCCAATTTTCTTGAAGAGATCTCTATCTTTCCTATTCTATTGTTTGCTTCCATTTCTTTACACTGTTCATTTAAGAAGGCATTCTTATCTCTCCTAGTGTTTCTCTGGAATTCTGCATTCAGTTGGGTGTATCTTTCCCTCTCTCCCTTGCCTTTCACTTCCCTTCTTTTCTCAGCTATTTGTAAAGCTTCCTCAGACAGCCATTTTGCTTTCTTGCATTTCTTTTTCTTTGGGATGGCTTTAGTTGTTACCTCTTGTACAGTGTTGCGAACCTCCGTCCATAGTTCTTCAGGCACTCTGTCTATCAGATTGAATTCCTTAAATCTATTTGTCACCTCTACTGTATATTCATCAGGGATATGATTTAGGTCATACCTGAGTGGCCTAGTGGTTTTCCCTACTATCTTCAATTTTAGTCTAAATTTTGCAACGAGAAGCTCATGATCTGAGCCACAGTCAGCTCCTGGTCTAGTTTTTACTGACTGTATAGAGCTTCTCCATCTTTGGCTGCAGAGCACATAGTCAGTCTGATTTCTGTGTTGACCATCTGGTGATGTCCATGTGTAGAGTCGTCTCTTGGGTTGTTGGAAAAGAGTGTTTGCTATGCCCATTGTATTCTCTTGACAAAATTCTGCCAGCCTGTGCCCTGCTTCATTTTGTACTCCAAGGCCAAACTTGCCTGTTATTCCAGTAACCTGGAATAACAGGAATATTGCCTGTTATTATTATACTCCTAATAATAATAATCCTTTTAGACCCTGTTTTGCTGTTGCAGTATAGCAGCAACGGTTGATCAAGATAAACCATTTTTATTCCTTTCTTTTAGCGAATGTTAGAAAATGCCCATTCCTTCATTTTTGAGCACTGAAAGCATTCTAGTTCTCAATGGCTCGAATGCACATTTTAATCAGTGTTTTCAGAGCAACAGTAGGCCTGAGTGCATGCTCCCCCCCCCACCCCACTGGGTCATTTGTTTCTTTTTTGTGTGTACTTCAAATAATTAAGTCAAAGCAATAGTCTCCCACTCTACCTGTACCTGGTTCTGCAGGTTCCACTCCATCTGTACTTGGTTATTTTGTAAACTGCAAAGAGATTGTGTTTGGATGGGGGAACAGGTGGAATTGGCTGTTCCCAAACTGCTGCTTCAGCATCATCTTTATGGCACAATATCTAGTATTCCGATATAAAAAATGCAAGTGACAAACTGACCGGGAACAGGATGGGTGGAGACATTGCTGGCTTTACAGTCAAAGGATGCTTCCTTCTTTAAATGTCATGCATGGCATGCACAACACTAGGAGAGGCCCCTTGACTGATGTGCATGGAAGGACCTGTGGCCTATCTCAAGCGCATCAAGGAAGACCTTTCAGAGGCTATTCATACATTGTCAAATTAAGCTCTTTCTCCTTCTCTAAGACTCAGGAAAAGCTGAGCACTTTCTTGAGGATATTCCTGGCTTTACAAGTTATTTGTATTTGAACTGACGCATATGGCCAAAGTCATCATGTTAGGGAAAGTTGAAGGCAGAAGATGAAAGGGAAGATCAAATGTGAGATGGACGGACTCCATTAAGAAGCCTCAGCCTTGGCCTTGGAGGAGCTAAATGGAGCTGTCACGGACAGGACATTTTGGAGGGCTTTTGTCCATATATGCCCAGCCGCCCCCTGAGATCAGCGGGAGAGGCCCTTCTCCGGGAGCCCTCAGTGAAGGAAATTAGGAGAGTGGTTACTCGGAGGAGGGCTTTCTCAGCGGTGGCGCCTAAGTTATGGAATGCGCTCCCCAGAGAGGTC
>NW_025336598.1:26945232-27168721 GCF_004798865.1 Varanus komodoensis | reverse complement strand
AGACCTCCCCAGAGAGGTCTGCCTGGCGCCGTCGTTATTTGTTTTTCGGCGCCAGGCGAAGACCTTTTTATTTAAGCAGCATTTTAAATGTTAATATTATTGAATTTTATTTGGCCAGGGCGGCTTATTTTATTCTATTGTATATATTTTAATTGTTATTGTTTTAATTTATTGTGTATTTTATTAGATGTTGTAAGCCGCCCCGAGGCTTCGGCAAGGGGAGGCATAGAAATGTTTTAATAAATAAATAAATAAATAAAAAATAGGGTTGATGGCACATCAGAGTAACAACAACAACATCCGGCCAAGGTTAGGTGTTATTTGTTGCTAGGAAGATGAATGTATTTGATTTAGAATTTCAGCTGGATTTAACTGTGTGGAGTTTTTCCATGTGCATTTTACTTTATTTAGCTAGTGGTTTGATTTTAAACCTATTTTAATCCTTCCTTTTGTGCTTTTGGGATAAGGTGACCTTAAAAGTGAAAGAAATACGTTCTTTGATGTACAGCTAAACACATTTCATTTCTGTTCTTGTAGGCCTTTGGAGCGTTCCAGCGAAGATGTTGATATTATATTCACCCGGCTAAAAGAAGTGAAAGCTTTTGAGAAATTTCATCCAAATCTTCTACAGCAAATCTGTCTCTGCGGTTATTATGAAAATCTGGAAAAGGGAATCACATGTAAGAGATTATTATTGAATAATAAAATCCGTAACAGTAAAGCAGGAATCAGATCAGAGGGACATTTTAATTTATTTTTTCTAGCATTAGATGTTATTCTGAAGACAGGTACATCAAGCAATGGTTCTTCCAACTTTTCAAATTTTCTGCCATGTGAGACGTGCCCAGTTATTTCCAGTATACATTCTGTTGGCCACCCTTTTTGGCAAAGGAAAATCTATGTTAAGAAAGAAAGAGAAAGAATCATTTGTGATGGTTAGAATAGCCTTTGAAATCTTTGCACTAAGGTCTGGTAATAGGAGGGGAGACAGACTGGCTGAGATTTATTATTTATTTTATTTATTACAACATTTCTATGCCGCCCCATTTGCCGAAGCCTCTTAAGATGGCCTCTTTAGAAATAGTAAGGAGCTGTGTTAGGAGCTGTTTCACAAGGAAGACAGCAGTGGCCTGGTTTGCATGCCATGACAGCCCGCAGTGGGTTGTGCCAGTCCTTTTTGCTTTAGAGTGGCTTGTCATGATGCCCAAATCTGGTGTGGTTTCTTCAGCCTGGTTTGTTACCCGTGCCTAAGCTACCCAGAGAACCCCTGTCTTGTTCTTGGGTTGTCCAACATGGTTTGTTTTCAGAGCAACTTGTCCTGATGTGGCATGAAAAGTATGAAACTGAAGATTTAAGGGGAGTGGAGGAATTTGAGTTGCTTAATCTTCTGTCACTTTTGAAGAGATTTGCACACATTTGCATTAACTGATGCACATTTACATATATGTGCATGAATTAAGGCACATTAGTACAAATGTGCACAGCAAGCCTAAGCCACGGCAAACCAGGATGTGCCTGCTCATCCGTCAGTGAGATCATGGCTTTGCAATGGATTAAGCAAGCCACTGGTTTGCATTCAGGGCAGCTTATCGTGACAGGTAAACTCAGCCAGTGTTTGGCCTCCCCTGTCAGTACACACAGCTCAAGCTTGTATGATGGTTTTCAAATACTGCTACCACCTCTTTGGACTTTTATAAAATGGGAGCAAACCATGCAGTGCATCACCCAGGGCTGCTAGATCCAAGCCTGGAAGGAACTTGATATATCAAGTGATGCTGACTTACGTGTCTCAAACAGCTATTATTCATCAGTCGCCACAGCTAAAACCTTCATAAATGGCATCTGTGTTGCAACCTAGAGATCCAGCCAATCTTTAAAATGCCATCAACTGCTGCCCCAACTTTTCCTGGCCCCAGTGTTCCTCCCTTCCTGCCGATCCTTGGGTGGAAGACCTCAGGTCTGGGGGCCAAATGCAGTCCTCCTTGGATCCCAGTCTGGCCCTTTTCACCAACCCCCTGCAATTTGATAGTTTCTCAGCTTTTGTGCAACGCATCCCCCCTGCCCTCCTCCCCCATTCTGAAACTTGAAATGCCACTCCCAGCTCCTGGCAGTAAGAGCTTTAAGCTACAACATGCTGGCAGGTGTGTGTGTGTGTGTGTGTGTGTGTGTGTGTGTGTGTGTGTGTGTGTGTGTAGGGGGTATTTTTGACCCCAACGCTCTTGCCTTGGGCCCTGTTTACATTGCTCTCAGCCTCCACTGGCGGAATGCAGCTCCCTAGAACTTCTCCAAATTGGGATTCCACCCTGGGGCTGAAAGCAGTTTCACATTCCTGCTAGCTGAAGCGAGCTGGGTTCTTGTTTTGCTGTGCAGCAGGAGGGAGAGGAGGGTGAGCACCACCACCAGGAGAAGGGTGGCGTGGAAAAAGCCATGACTACACCTTCCATCGCAGCTGAAAGAGACAGGGCCACTTCTTCAGGATGTGGCCCAGCAACGCCAGTTCCACCCCACCTGGCTCAGTTCAAACGGCAATGCTCTTTCCATGGGGTCACTGTTGCAGTTCCGCTGCAATGCATCCAGCGATGTCCATCAGTGTACAAAGCCCATCGGCTCTGTGGCCAGGCCAGGCCCCATCCTCTCCTCCCATGGCTTTGCACTGCAGGAAGACAAAGGCAAGAGGGGCCATGGTGGTGCTGCAGCTGCAGCAGCAGGGGGATTAAGGTCGGTGCAGATGTTTGTTCATCTAAGGACCTGTAATCTCCTTTCCATCTCAAATGAGTTCCCAAAGCACAGCATGATATCAAAATAAAATGTGAAACATCCAAGGGAAAATGCAGGCGAGGGGTACTTAGCAATCAGGCTTCTATCACACTGGCTGGGGCATTGTCAGTGTTGTAGCCGAACAAATCGGTAGGTTGGGAGATGCTGACCGAGAGGCTGTCTTCGAGTAATCTGATGGATTGCGAGTGCATATCAGCAGAAAGAAAGAAGGGCAGTGCAATGCTTGGCAAAACTCAGTGGAATTGCCAATCCCCAAAGAATCCTAGGAACTGGTGGCTTAGTGCTAAGAATTGTCCCTCCTGCCCCACTTACTCTGCTCCCTAATGACTGTGACTGCAGACCTGCTGTAATGGGACAGCTATGGCCACAGTTAGTCAACATCAACATGAAGCCATTGCGGTTAAATGCACCGTTTAACCAGAGCTGTGCTGTTCTTTCTGTTTGTTTGCAGTATTTCGTCAAGGTGATATTGGAACAAATTGGTATGCTGTTCTGACAGGATCTCTGGATGTTAAAGTTTCTGACACAAGCAACCACCAGGTACAGTTACAATTCTAATAAAGCACAACTTTCTGGGGAGCAGGTTGTCCGTCAGTAAAAGTGCTCAGGAAGTCTGCAATCCGAGACTGGATTTGTGTGAATCCGACTTGCAGATTCCACAGCAGAGCAGCTTTCTCCACACTGTGCAGATTCTGTAGAACTGCTGAGGGCTTTGCACAAGTGTGCATTTGTGCATATGGACATTAGTGCAAGTGCATGTTTGCAAACGAACAAAGTTCTCAGATAAAAACTCCAGATGATGGAACAGACTGTGAGAGGCACAGGTGTGAGAGAAGTCACAAAATGTATCCATCTCTACTTACCAGTTGATAAATATGGTGTCTCCCACAACCTGAGATGTTCCTTTCCAGTGCTACAATTCTTTTGTTGAAAAAAAAATCTGCAGGGGCAGAGGAGGTCATCCAGCTCCATGGCTGCCCTCTGAAGCACTGCTACCCTCACGGTGGCTTCTTTTAGCGCTGAACCGGTGTGTGACTGCACAGATCAGCCTGATGTCCAACTGGTCATGTCTCTGGAATGAGACTGTATTATTTGTTTCTCTGTTTATTGCATTTATTTGAAACTCACCCACTAGCATCACTCTCTCTCTTTATTATTAGAAATACTATTGCTATTATTACAACACTGCATTCATATTCTGCCTTTCTTCCCCTTGCAAGGAAATCAAGGCAGCTTATAAGTTTCTCCTCCTCTCCAGTTTATCCTCACAACAACCCTGAGAGGTAGGTTAGGCTGAGGAGGCATGAGTGGCCCAAAGTCACCCAGTAAGCTTCAGGTCCGAGAGGGGACTAAAACCTGATTATCCTGAGTCCCAGTCCAACACTCTAACCATGACGGCCGACTGACTCTCAGTGTTATTTATTAACATAAATACATATTGCTGCTCCTTATCTTCATTATCTTTTTGCAGTGGTGTTTCCCCTCCAATCTATATTGAGTCTGAATCTCAACCATTTCCTGGTGGAATTAATGGCATCACTTCAATGGCATCAATGGCAGAGCATGTTGGCTCTTAATTCTGATGTTAAAAGGTGATATGGAAAGCTGCTTCGCAGAAAATGTGACCATCGATGCATTTTGAGCTGCTTGTGTGTTTGCTAAACAATAACCTATTTTGAGATTTAAACATGCCTTTTTTTCTTTGCCCTACTTTTATTCCTCTTTTAATTTTTTTAAATTAATGTTTCAATCTAAAATGCAACTAAAACAACTTACAGCCAAAATAAAAACATATAAGATTAAGCATACAATTAAAATAAAGCTTATTTTAAAAGATACCGTACCCTCCCACCACCAGGAGCATAGGATGGATATTACAGAAAGAAAAGCTCATTCAAACAGTCTTTCAGGGCATTTCCCCCTTCCAGAATAGCAGTGATTCTTTTGATGGTTCAGATCCTTTCCCCTTTTTAATACGTACTCAATAAATGCATCCCAACTGTCATTAAACTTATTTTTTTATATGCCCCTTTCTCACTTTACTATCACAGGTTAATTTATCATTAATTAATGAAACTTCTTCATTATTCCAACCCCATTGTTTCTTATTAAATATGAAGAGGGATGTGATTGCAGGGCATATTTCAATATTTAAACTTAATATTTTACTACTCTCTTTAAAAACCTCTTTCCAAAGCTTCATTATATATTCACATTCCTACCACATATGAAAATATGTACCCACCCCATGACCACATCACCAACATAAATTGGAATATTTATTATCTATACAGCTCAGCTTTACCTGTATTCCTCTGACTCGATCAACCTCAGCCGTTCAGAGCGCATCACTGCATTACTCCATCCGTTCTTCCCACTGCTGCCTGCTGTGGCTGGAACTTCACCTGTTTCACGTATGATATCACCTTTTCAGTGAAGCCCTTCACTTAATACTTTACCTCTCAGTCCCTTTAACAATTCAAACAAAGCTTCAATATATTTTCATTGGTCTTGTCTTTCCTATCTCTAAACATCCTTTTTGGGGTGAGGGTCCATAATCTTTTCCTTCCTTCCTGTTATTGTCCTCTAAGCTGTCAAAACTATAGCTCTAAGGCACAGGGAGGTAACACTATATCTTGAGGCCTACAACTCCCATCAGTCCTGGCCAGCATACCCAATGACTAGTGATGGTGGAAGTTGTAGGACAAAATAAATAAATAACTAGATAGATAGATAGAGTGGACCATGAGTTGTTCACATTTATTGAAAACTTTTGTACCAACGCGGGACATCTGCCTTTAATTTTCTTTCTTTATTAGTTAAATTTATATACCACTCCCAATAGTCCCATACAGGGAAAAGCCCTAACTCAGCAATGTGGCTTTGCAATCAGATGTTTCTAGGTTCAGTCCCCAACCTCTCCAGGTATGGCAAGAAATGGCCCTTGTCTGAAGCCCTGCCTTGAGCACCAACGATATTTACTCATCTGTTATCTTTTCTTACTGCCCAATAGCTGCAGCTTTCTCAGCAGCTCACAGAATGAAGCTTAAAGCCATAAAATACAGTCATATAGTAAAGCATAGCATAAAAAATAGAATTAAACCAAAGGTAAAAACCAGAATAAAAACCAGCTTCAGTGCTAATATCTAAAAACCTGCTAACCGTATTGAACTGGATGGACCACTAGACCGACTGGGTGGAAAGGAGCTTCTTAGGAAGGGAACTGTATTTTTGTGTTGCTTTGCAAAGCATACTGACAGTGCTAAGGAGACACACAAACATTAGAGGAAATGGAGCACTTAACAGCAAAAATGTGAAAAAATCAGTATTGCTGTGCTTATCACCAGCAATAGCTGATTAATAGCATATGGCCAATTTGTGGGAAAAAAGAAAGAGCAAAAGCATAACTTAGTGGGATCAGTTCAGGAGCTGGTAGCACACTGGAATAGACCTTCCTGAATTGGTGTGCAGCTCCCACTCAGGCCTTGATGTCTTTCTCCATTGACATCTCGTATATTTAATATTTTCAACCATTGAAAACAGTTAAAAGAAACGTACTAGATGTGCTAGAAATTTACTTCCAGTACATTTACTTCGCTAATGCTAACTTAGAAATGAATAAAGCCAGTAGTCATTTTGGGGGAAAAGAACTCCCGGTTTAGCATTAGAAGGAATAATACCGGGTTTTATTAACGTCTGCAAAATGGCAGCCTGCCACAAGAGGGCAGTTCTGGAACGCGTAAGATCTTTTCTTTTTCCCATGGCTGAAATAAGCAAACTTCAACACAGGGGCACTTCTGCCACCTTTCTTCATTTGGGAAGGTCTGTTCGTTTTCGAGAACAAACTCCCCGAGCCGGTGAGCCAATAAAACCTGGACTCTGAATCTCTGCGGGCCCCCACAGTGTGGCGTGGCGCTTGCAGTCTGTAACTTTGGGAGGCTGCGGCCTGCTTGCAAGGGAAGACCTACGCCAGTGCAACAGCCTTCTTCCTCCCTGGTTGTAGGAGCGGAAGATGACACGGGGAAGGAGCCTTTCCCAGCCTGTGGCCTCCGGATGTGTTGGACTGCCTCTGCTAGCACTCCAGGCCTGGCATGGCAAGTGGCTGTTGTCCCTCTTTCACCTTTGGTATCTCACTAGCTTGAGCAGGAGGAGAGCAGGCAAGAAGAGATTTGGCATTCTGGCTGCTGGTGGGCACGGATCAATCTGGCCTTTGCCTTCTGTCAGAAGACCAAAGACAGCCGTAGGAAAGGCCAGAAAGGGCTTTGGCGAGTTGACAGCTTTTCAAGCTTTTCCAGTTTGAAAAGGAACTTCAAACTGGAAATGCTTAGGGAGCCAGTTCACTCATGCAGCTTTTTTGGTGGTGCACATGCCCCTGCCTGCCAACCTCACTGCACTTGGCAGGAGAAGAGAAGGCAGTTTCACAGCTGGCAGGAGGTGGAGATTTGGGGTGCATGACCGGGCTATTTCTACTTCCAGGCTGCATGGACTCTTTTATAAATCTGCCTCAATCTGCATTTTTTTAAAAAGGACACAGAAATCCACATTAATATATTTTTCACAAAATACATGTCTTTGCGTGCATTTCACCCTACATGTTGTACAGCCCTAATTTATCCAAAATATGTGTTTAAAGACTATTTTGATGCATGTTTTGAACAGAAAAAAGTGATCACAAAATTCAGAGAAGTGCAAGAATGGAAATGTAACTGTTCCGACTGACCATTTAGTCCAGGAAGTGTGAATGAGGCTGTTTTGCTTAAAAATACAAAGCAAACCGAATCGGCCCACTTTCCCTGTGGAGAGGGAGAGAAGCATAGGGAAATTCAGGGTCAGCCACCTTGTAGGAGCGGGACCCCCTGCTACTTCTGGGATTGCAGTAGGGAACCACCAGCCAGGCTGCTTAGCTGGCAACGTTCCTCAAGTCAGTCCACAGGAATATTAGGAGAGCCATGTTAGGCCATCGGACTGGCATCATGCACCAGATTTCTTCAAAGACGGTAGACAGAATCTGGAGTACCAAATAAGCTTGCTCCCTGCTGAAGGAAAAAAAAAACAGCTTGCCTTTTAAGAGGTCTTTGTTTAATTTTAAGTCCCTATTTCTTACCACCAGGACTGCAGACTTTTTCTGGTGGTTTATACCAATCTTCTCTATAAGACACTCGGGGCTGTGACAAGAAATGGTTTCCAGCGGGGTTCCAGACAAAGTGCAAGACTCAAAGACCTCTTCAAAAACATCTAAGGAATCCAAAGGCCTAGGCATAGGGGTGTATCGTAAGTGAGACTGAACCACTGAGATTGCCCTCAAAATAGGGAGTATCATAGCAAGTTCATCCCAAGTGAGAAGGACCTCATTCAGGTCACTGCCTCCCTGCAGTTGCTCTTGGAAGGGATTGCTAGCAGGACCCCCTCCCATGATCTCAGCAGCTAAGCTTGTGAAATACCACAGGAGACCTTCCAACAGGTAGTTGGGCGCCAACCATTTAGCACTTTGTAGGTCAACATCAAGACCTTTAAGGAGGCTCAGAAGAGAACAGGCAGCCAGTGGAGATCAGAGAGGCTGGATATTTGCTTGTTTACAAGATTAAGGTCATTGTAAAAACAATCTGGGGGAACATATTTGAGAATATGATAATGTTGCCATGTAGCAGGGTCACAAATGAAAATAATGCTCTTCTGCTCACAAAATTGCATTGCCCATCTCTGTTTCCTTGAGAAACTTCTTAGATTTCTTCTTAGAGACTTGATTCTCTTTCTGCATGTGCTGGAGCTTAATTTTTGGTGAAAAATTGCTGTGGTCCGTGCAGCTAGACAGTTACAGGTTTGTTTGCCACTGCAAAACAATATGATAAAAATGCAGTAGACCTCCCCCCCTTTTTTTCCCCCTCATCCCTGTTCATAGCTGTTACAGGCAAAAGGATCCTGGCCAAAAAGAGAGAGGTAGCAGTTTTAATGGAGACCTGTTGCTTGTGCAGTGTTGCCACAGCAGTGCCACCATCTGTAACTGCAGTAGTAACATGTGTGATGCCCGCATTGCTTTTACATCTCTGATTCTTTGGTGTGGGACCGACCCGAGCTCTGTGGGTCAAGAACATGCATTGCAGACAGATGGTCCCAGTTGCAACCTCTAGAAGCTATGGATAGGACCTTTGTCTGCAAATGTACAAAGCTGCTGCCTGTCCATGTAGACCAGGAATGGAACCCTCCTGGAATGGGACGCTCCAGAGGTTATTGGACTACAATGCCTACGGATCCCTCATGATTGAGTATGCAGGCTAGGGTTGATGGGAGTTGCAGTCCAACGCCATCTGGAGGGCCAGATGTTCCCTCACTATGAGCATGGACTACTATCATCATCATCATCATCATCATCATCATCATCTTCTATACCCCCCATACCCAGAGCTCTCTGGGTGCTTCACAACATTTAAGTCACTCATCCAGATTTCAGCCAGGCCTGACTCTGCTTCACTTCCAAGATTAGGCAGGATCAGGCACTTCAAGCTATACAGAAGCCTATACCAAGCTGGTCTTTGAGTTAGTAGCTTCCTGCATTGTCCAGATGGGTTGGTCAGCCAGCCATCACAACATTGTTAAATAACTGGGGAGAAATTCTGAATCATGGATGACATAATTGGATGATCTCCTATGAGCTACACAGGATCCTTTGAATTTAATGAGCTGGGTATCAACAACTACCAGAAAGTAGAAATGAGGCCTAATTTTAGGTCCTTTTATCTAACTCATTAAATATCTGATTCATCTAGGTAAGCAGGAAATATGTCTTTGGTGCTTTCATCCAATGGTTAATTAATTTCTAAGGAGTAGATGCTAGGCAAGGATTGCTACTTGCCATCTAGCATTTTCTCCTTGCTTTGGTCATCAGCCTTTAATGAGGGACGGTCAGATGTCCTTTGCAGGGGTCAGCCCTCTATTTGAATGCATCTTTTATTCGGAGGGCTGCCCAGTCCACAACTGGTTTAAAAATACATATAAAGAAGGAAGAGTCTTGGAGGAGCCTGGATATTGCCCATGAAGTACCTGGACAGGAGTATGTTTGGGGCTGTGCTTGAATTATGTAGAAAGAGATGGAGGGGAAGCTTATAAACATAGAAACAGAGCAAGTCAGAAGGGGTCTCCTGGGCCATCTATTCTGACCCCCAGCTCCAGCCGGCTCTGCTCATAACGAAGCTTAATGATGTTCAGAACCTATTTGCCCCAGATTTAGCCAAACTGTGCTTTGACAGTCTTCTGGAAAAAGAACCCAAGGACCCATCATAGTGGTAGAAGCATCAGGGCAGTGGAGCCATTGGAACAAGCAAGCCCCCTCCCCCCCCCCCCAGAAAAATGATCAGAAGAGTCCCCTGGCATGGCCTACCGCATGTGGAAGCAAGTGAAACAATGTGTGTTATTATCCAAAGACCCCAATCAGAAGACCAGAAAGTTCAGAGTCTAAACTGGAGCAAAAGTCTCACTCCAGACTCATCTTCCACCACTTGCAATAATTTGAGCACTAAATGGTGGTAATAGAGAGCCGTTTTCTCATGAGCAATGCTAGTCGACACATACTGAAGAAAGGTCATTCTGAGGCTGACTTTCAATTCAGGTCTGATTTTGCCACACACAGGTAATGAATTGGCAGATCCTAAGGTATCTGTTCATGATGAAAATCTACAGGGTCTCATGGAGGATCACATCATGAAACTCACCCTCACCAAAGCACCAAGTGTATGTGCCTTTAATTCTGATTCACAGGATGCTGTAACCATATGCACCTTGGGAATTGGAACCGCTTTTGGAGAGTCGATTTTGGATAACACCCCTCGACATGCCACCATCGTTACAAGAGAGAACAGTGAGCTCCTGCGAATTGAACAGAAGGACTTCAAGGCGCTCTGGGAGGTAAGCCAATGGGCCACCTGGTCAACTATAGTAATGTAATGGGGAGATGACATGACCAGTAGTGAAACCAGCTCTGGAATTAAATATATGGCTCACATACAGGGAATGCACCACTTTGTTTGTGAGCTGGGTCTGTGGAAAACCCTAATTTTTAAAGAAACATTATCTAAAATGGTAGCTATGTTTATCTGTTATATCAAAAATAAAAAGGAGTTCAACATCGACCACATCATAGCTTGTTAGTCCTCATGGCAAACTTCTGCAGTCTGGTGCCCACCAAAAGGGTCAACTATAATTTCCACTATCCCTAACCACCACGGTTACATGCTTGTCTGGGTGATGGAAGTTGTAGTCCAACAAAGCTGGAGGATACCAAGATTAGGAAAGAACTTATTTAAAATATTGCAAGGCTCTTTTTTGTCTTAAAGATCAACTTTATTCTTTCTTTGCTAAATAACCATATGTAATTTCCCCGATTTAGGTTTTTATTTTTGTTTTCTTGGCTTCAGCTTTGATAAAGATCCATATTTTTAAAATATTCTTTTAGCTGCAAACTGAAATTGCTTTTTATTTGCCAGACTTTCTGATGTTGTTCAGTTAAACTCCCCCAAAGATCTGGACACTGTCAAATATTTGTAATGCTATGTGGGAGAAGCAGTTTGGGGGAAGTTTCAAATTGGCAGCTAAATGAGGTTAACTTTGAAAAAAAAGATCATTAGTTGGCACATGGATGACAAACCGTTGAAGCTCTTGCTGATTTTAATTAGTTGTGTCTTCATGCTTAATAAACATCATTCATGTGTTAACATACTAATCTGGCAGACAATGGAGAGTAAACACATTCAAGGTTTGAAAATACTACCAAAGAAGTGTTGCTTGTACTGGAAAGGTATTTCAGGGCCCTTATGCAACATAATCTGTTGGTTTTATAGCCTTAAGGAGGATGCTGACTTTGCATGGAATTCCACAGAAGTGATAGAATCTGTCTTTAATTTTCTGCCTATATGATGTGTCCATGAACTAGAGATCTGTTACAACCAACCAACCAACCCATCAATCAATCACTGCTTAGTTGTAGGGGAGCTGTTTGCCATATAGGGTTACCTGACTGGCAATTTAGGGAGAAGACATCAGAATTTGATGCTTATTCCTCAACCAGCTTTTTACTGCATGGCTGTGAAAAAAATACTTTTTAGCTCAAGTGTGCACAAATAGCCCTGATTCCTTTGAATCTATAGAATCATCTGGACAATGTCCTTTTAGTCTTTTGAGAGTTTTTATTTAATTCAGCTAATATTTGTAGTAGAATACTGTAAAGAGATTCCAGCTTTATAAATGTGGTACTGTCACATCATGTCACACTATGGATGGAAATGGCAAATATTTAAAGATCTTAACCCATTTCCTATTGCAGAAGTTTGAAACAGTTCAGTTTGAAGCCACTAGACCTAATCTGAAAGGATCCTAAGGATCCTTGTACAGATTTGCACAGTAGTATCCAAAGCCATTGTGCTCCCACAGTTTGTTTTGCACTTGTGGGATCTACTGCTAGTGCTTTCTAAATCAGCTCCAGAAACCAGGGGAACCCCTAGTTTCCAGGGGACAGGTCAGGGGAGCTCATGTCAAGTGCCCTCCCCTGTCCCCAAAAGGAGTGTTTTAGCATATTTGCTGGCTTAAGGATCTACTAGCATCCCAAGATCTTGGAGTAGTTTCTACTCACATGTGGGCACTGCTGGATATTGCACAGAGTAATTATTTACTTTGCACTTGTTTTTTCAGTATCATGCTTTTGTGCTGAGCCTCAAACTCTACTTCATAGAATACAACAGGGCTATGTAGGGCTGGTGCTACTGAAATGATGCAGGGCTCGGACACACAGGGCAAAACAAGCTGCACAGATTTGCATTGCTCATTTGCATGTTCTGTAAAGCCTCTCCTTGTGCGTTGTCTCTTCAGAGCAGCCTGTCTGCTAAGGCCTTCTCTGTGTGTCCAAAGGGAAGTTGGCACCGGGGACAGGAGGGCGTTTGATTTCAGAAGCAAGGCAGAAAGAGTCCATGGGGCACAGCAGGAGGGGAAGCACATGTGGGCCAAAAGCCAGCTACACCAGGGGATCGGATGTGCCAGGGCCCCCGTGCTCTTATTTCAGCGAGTGCCCATGGACAGGAGGGGGGCGGCGCAGATGGCCTGCCACAGCTTCAGAGCCCAGCCCCAGCGGCTGTCCCTGGAGGTAGGCATGTAATGGAGCTGATGCTGTCATGAGGCTCTGGGAGGCTGCATCCCGCTGGCAGCCTGATGGACTTTTGTAAGTGGACTGGGGGGCTATCTGCTTGTCATGCAGCAAAATGTCTTGGGCTGGCACTATCTCTCCATCTGCTTCTCTCCCACTCCTGGTTCTTTTGCACAAGGCAGTTGGCCTTTTAGGCCAACCTATTTTGCCATTCTATTGGAACTAACAAACAATGCTTTCCTCCAAGCCTCTTTCCCCCAAACCTCAAAATTCCTTCCCTCTGTTCTTCATCATTAATGTTTTGTCAAAACAACCAAAGCAATTACTGGCAAAATGGCTGTTCTGCCACCAACCCCTGATGACTATTTCTATTGAAATAATACTCTGTCCAAGAACATCTGCTTGGCTGCAGATCATATTCTTCCTCAGAGACATCTTGTTTTACATAGGCAGCTGTTGCAGCAGCTTGGAAAAGATGAAATCTCTGCTTATGGGTTAAGGTATCTCCAAACCCGAAGTTCTAAAAGGTGAGCCTTTGCCTCCCCTGAGCTTTTGAGTTTTGGGTTTTTTTTAGAAAATGTAGGCTCCTCAAGCTAGTAATATAGGTTATTCTCTGGACTTTGACATTTTCTTTGAAAGAAAACAAATCTAAACACAGTGGTGGATTCTGAATGCAAGAAGCATACACTCTGGTATTTCCCTCATATATCCCACTGCTATACCCTGCCGTCTTGCTTTTTTTAAAGAGATGATGAGAGAAGTTCATTTATTTGTCCATACTGATAGTACAAGAGCGTGTGCCCATGTTTCAGCCTTTGATTAGGTTGCACAAAGTCAGACAGGAAGACGGTGAATCCGTTGGCTTATTTTTAGAGTATTTTCACATTGCTGTGCATGGCTTAAACTTCCCAAGACAATTAACAGAGAAACAAATAGTTGTCTCTCCTGCGGAATAAAAGGATCATGTAGTGCAATTATAATAATGAATAGCAGGTGATTCACAAGCAGAGCAGTCACAACTGCAGTGTTTTCTGTTGTGTAACTGAGAAAGTTTTGACTTCATTATTTGGAAAGAGACTGCAAAAGGACTTCTACAGGCGACTCTTCTTTATTGACTAGGCACAGTAGGAATGAGCAAACTGACTTGGTAAGCACTGACTGCTCTCATGTTCTTTTGATTATGTGACTCTCTGTTACTGAATGGTAAATCAAAAATAATTTCTGAGAAAAGCTTTAAACAGAGAATAAAAACCTACCCTTTTGAAGAAATGTGCTTAAGAAAAACAAATTACACTGTGCTTGAACTCTTACATAATGTTATATAATATCAAATGTGAACCATTCTAAAAGGATCAGGAAGCTTTTTTCAAATCAAAATAAGCTTAAAGTCCTTCATATACATCTCTCTAATTTCAATATCCTTATATATAGCAATTTTAAAGGGAAATCTCTAAAGTCTGCATTGCACATATTTTCTATTGCAGGCAAAGAAACTGCCTAATTTTAAATGTATATTTAAGTATGTTTAAGCAATACCAGGGTACTACATACTTTAACAAACTAGAGATAAAAAGTGTTGGGATGCTGTTCCTGTGATCAAGAAATACCATTACTCTGTAATGATTACAGCTTATTCAAAAGAGACTTTGGTCACTATTCAGCCAAAATTTAAGAGAAAGCAAACTATGTGAATATCTCCTGCTGAAATAAATGAGACAAAATTACTTCCCTTTTGTTTGCTCATTAGCGCACAAGGCAGATTCTTTGCTAACCACACTTAGTTCAGATATTTAGTGATAGTCATTATAGTTTGAGGAGTGGTAAAAGTGTTGTGCCTGTATCAGAGCATCCTTACTTATAATTTATTTATCTTTTGTTTTCAAGTGTTTGCATGCCAGGAAAATTTTAGGGTTCATTTGAGAAGGAAATTAATACATGATGCATCACTGTAAAATTCAAGAGGAAGCTTAGATTCTAAGTCTAGCAACTTAAATTATTGAGCTGATCTATGCAATGCTATTTTACTGGTTTATTGCCCAGTAATCAGCTCCAGAAACCTTTGTTGTGATTTCTCTCTCTGTAAGCTCTGTACAGGTATAAACGCAAAGAGTTAGTAAACAGAGGAATGTTTGGCTTTAGGGAACAATCATGTGATTTCAAGTAGCAAAGAGTTTGGAGACCCCAGAAATACAAAAAACACGCAAGTGTTCTGAAACCTTCCTTGCAAACTGCTTTGACTCAACTCACTCAATATGGCTTATTGGCTGAATGCAGGAAAAAGGAGTCCAGCTGTTGTAATGCAGCAAACTGATTACATTAAGAAAAAAACCAGAAGATCTTCCAAAAGAGATTATTCTGTGTTGTAATATGATTGAAGTATGCAAGTAGAAGGATGAGAGAATAGCGATTTATATTCTTCTCATGCAGCCCTTTATTTCATCTGGAACAAATGAGAAAGTTTCAACAAACAAGCATTTTGAACAAGTATTTTACCCACACGTGGATGCAGCACCTTCATTCTTCTCTGTGTGGAACATGATCGAACCAGGGAGCTTCTAAGTACCTATAGTTTCTCATTGCATCTGAACTGGGAAACTAAGGATCTCAGCTTTGAAACAAGCCAAGATATGAAGCCCACTTCAAACTATGGTTTAATATCCCGGCTTGTTTCAGAGTTGGCAAACATCATTTCCTCTGTAAGATAATGTGGGAAATTCTGGTTAATTGAAGACTTTGTGGTTTGTCTGCTTGTGCCTCAAAAGGGTCATTCATATCTTGACTGATTAAGCTCAGATATGAAAGTCTGAATATAGTGAAGGTGTGGTGGTATAAGCTGCGTATGCTTTCTAAGCATGCCACCATCTTCCTCATCTTAGTCTAAAGGTATTAACAGATCCTTCACAAGTTCGCAAAGTACACAGTGAATGTGTATTCATGTAGACTCTGTCATCAGAATGTGGAATTTTGGCCCACTGTTTGATTACTTTCTATCATACATACAGTTTGCTTTTTGTGATTTCAGTCAATCAGCTATGAGTGGTTTTAATAGGTGCTTCTTTGGCTGGAGTTACATAACTATGGAATTAAAGTCTGGTAGGCAGCATAGGATTGTAGATGCTGTAGGAATAGGAAAAAGCATAGTAAAAGGTCTTGCTACCTGGCATTTTAGCCCATAATGCTGGGTGCATTTGTTTTGTCTTTTGAAGTACTCTTTATACACAATCAATCTTTCTTTAACAAAGGCACATGCAATCTATACACCCTCTCTAGGTATAGTGCATTATCTGATTGATATTGCACCTTCTGTCCAGTCTAGTTATAACACCTTGGAAAACTATACATCTATAGTTGGTGCTGTGCAAAATGTTGTTGGTTATATACTGGTTATAATGTCTATAATGATGACAGTACATCTCTTCCTATATTAACATCACTTTGGCACACTGTGCCAGATTTTCAAAGTTTATTTGGCATTTTATTCCGTGTGTTGCTATGTATTCTCCTGTTCCAGGAAAACTAGCATTGATATGGACATCTGGTCCTGTTTTTAAAGAGTGCTAAAGAGCAAGATCAAGGCTATCCTGCTGATGATCTTCCTGCCCCTGGATTTCTGATGGAGGTTTGCATGGAAAAAGAAGTGCAATTAGGTGTGAGGGAAGCTCTGTGTGTGTGTGTTAGAGAGAAAGAGAAAGGCTGAGATGGATGCAGAGGAAATGCAGCAGGAAGGAAAAGAAAAGAGTATTGCCTTCCTTTGCTGCGTCAGTGAACAAAACTGTTCCCTATCAAACTGTTCCTCAGCAAAAAGAAAATAAGTGGGGAGCGAGATTAAAAGACTCTGGTCTTTATTTTGGTGCCATAGCCAACTCATGGATTAAGGACCACCTTCTCTCTAATTGCTTTCCTGAAGCTGCTTTGCAGCAAAGAAGCAGGCTTCTGTCTGGTTTTTCTTAGAGAGATTCATTTCTAATGTGAAGTTGGTCCTTAAACGCAACCCCTTTCCCCACCTTTAACAAACTTTCAGCTGCCGTATGTGGCTGGACAGCGCCCACCAGACAGAAAGCAAGGTTTTAGTCAGGAAATGAGTAGTCAGTGGCGCATGGTTTTAGACACAAGAATGTCTTGAAGATGGCAGCAAAACTCCCTGTGGAACCTGGCAGATTCCATAGGCTTCTCTTTTAGCTGTTCTGTTTAATGTGGCGGGGATGTTTAGGCTTTGACCACTCATGCAGAGCTCTTTGAGGTACACCCCCTGCTGAGATTTTAATTAAAATGTTAAATTTAGAGAGAAATCCAGAAAGAAATAATAATTCAGGCCTCTCTGGGATATCCAGGCTAAGCCTGGTTATTTTAAGTCAAATAGCTGCTATGAGGAAAATTGTGCATGTAAACAAAAAAGACAGTAAGTAGATCAAAGAAAGCGTTGTTAACAGCTTGCTCTTAAAAAGCCATAACCTTCTGGAAAGGAACATGGTCCATTTAGTATGACTTTTCAGCTCTTTGATCTACGTAACATCCTAGTCTACACACCCAGCGGGCTAGTGGCATGTAGGGTGGGGTGGGGATATCATTTTTTCAGGTTTTCCATGTAAAAAACAAAAACTATCCTAGTGCATCAAAGAGAAAGGGTCTAGTGCAGCCCACTTCTTGTTGTGCTAGTTTTCTGCTTGCAAGTTGTAAGCTCCCCCAAGTTTAGGAAAAAAGTGATATTCTCATCACAGTGAGGTATGACAAGCTGTTCAACTCCCTCAGCATTCTGCCACACTTTGCTGCAGATGAAAGCCAGGCTTGAGGGAAACAAATCAAAACCGTAATCTACAGTGTAGTACTCTGAAAATGCAATGACATTAGAAGGCCTGGATAAAACGGGTATTCAGGAGGTTTTCGTTTAAGGTTTTGCATCTCCTCTGATTTTTTTGTTTTTTTAACATTCATGGGAAATGGGAATTCTATTTCCTGGAATAATTCTTTTTTTTTTTTAATAACTGACTTCCTTTGTTTGGGAAAATATATGCAATGCTTGTGAGTAGCATTTAAAGCAAGGTCTGAGTGAACATTTCCTTGTCAAGATGTTGTCTGTCTAAAAAGAGAGTGCTTTCATGTTAAGCACACCTGTTTGGTGGTGGTGGGGTCTTGATTATTTGTTAGATTTAATTAGAGCAGTGGTTCTTTTAACTTGTATCCTGTATGTAGCTTAGGGACTTTTATTGCTGTTCTGAGAATAGCACAGTAAGTATTGTAATTTTTTTCTGAAATGTACTGCTTGTCTGTTTGTGCTAATTCCTGAGGTCATACAGGACACTAAAGTTATATCAGGGACTGAAATTTCTAATCTGTCACCATCCCTCTCTTCTTGGCTTTCCCCCACTCAAATAAATCTTGCTTCTACAAAGGATTAATCTGCTTTTATTTATAGAGGCATGCCATTTTCTCCTTTTCACAAAAAAGTGAATCCATTCTTGCTTAGTAATGTCCTTCTAACAACAGGATTTATTTAATATGTAGGAATGATGGTTTATTTAGAAATATTTCAGACTTTATTTAGAAACTGTAGAGTACAGACAGGAATGTTCACAAAACAGAAAAGGGCAGGCTATAAAGGTTAAAAAAAGTGAATAAATTATTTCCCATCAATGCCTCTGGGCAAGTTTTGTGACATGCTCACTTGTGGCTGCCATTTTATTGTTGTGCCCTGGGCCTAAAATATCACCTCCCTTGAAGTGTGCTAACCACAGTTCCAAATTCAAGTGATAGTTTCCCCTTCCAAATATACTGTAGGCAAACTGTGGGTTAAAGCTGCTTTCCATTGGGGCTTTACACAGCAGTGCCCAAAAGCTTAAACTTGGCTCAGTAGTAGGGAGGCTGGTACAGTTTCCTTAGCAAAGGAGTTACATGCTGAAAAGGGACAGCTCCCAGCAACAGCTGGGCTGCTTCAGTCTGCGCTAGCTTCAATTTCTAGACCAGCCTTAAGGGCAGCCCCAGATAGAGCAGGTTGCACTTTGAGCCACCATGCCCGCTTGGTCCTCCAGTGACAATGGAGGAATCTAGGAATACCCCCAAAATACAGACCAGATCTTTCAGAGGGAGGACAACCCGATTTGGAACAGGTCATGAGCCTGTCTCACAGACCGGGGAACCACTCACACACAGAGCCAAGGTTCAGCCTCATCCAGCCCATCACTGAGTCTAGGCACAGATTCAGGACTTGCACAGCCTCACTTGATTCAGGGGATACGGAAGGTACTTACCTCCAGATCCTCACACAGTGGGTCCCAGTGACTTTCTGTAGATGTTAAGCAACACTGGAGATAAGATGGTACTGTGGAACACCATGACTCAGCTGCCAAGGGGCTGAGGAACAGTCACCCAATGGTATTCTCTGAAATTGACCCAGAGCCTCCAATGCCCAGCCCGCAGAGTTGATCCAGAATGCTCATGCTGATGATACAAAAGCAGGTGAGTGAAGAACACAATTGGCAGGGTTGTACCCTCCTTTTCCCTCTCTCACAAAAAGGGTGACCAAGCCATGTCAAAACCCAGAGTGGAGTGGGTCTAGAGCAGTGGTGGCGAACCTATGGCATGCGTGCCACAGCAGGCACGCACAGCCCTCTCTGTTGGCACATGAGCCAAGTCGCCCCAGCAGCTGAGCATCAGATAGCAGCACACATAGGGCCATGTGCATGCTCAGAAAGGAGGCTTTTTCAAAATCCCATTATTTTCAATGGAACTTTACCCCTATTACGGGTTACGGGTGTGCACCAGGGTAGGGTTAGGGTTAGAAAAATGAGGTGTCTTTGCATGATTTTGATGGTTGGAACGTGTTTAGAATGGGCAGAAATGTTGAGCTGTGCAGAAAAAGGTACTCAAGGAACGCTTTTTCAGAATCACCCCTTTCAATGATATTATACCCTTATATTAGGGTTAGGGCTGTGCACCAGGGTAGGGTTAGGGTTAGAAAATTGAGGTGTCCTGGCATCATTTTGATGGTTGGAATGTGTTTAGAATGGGCAGAAAAGATAAGCTGTGGAGAAAAAGCTACTCAAGGAGGGCTTTTTCAAACTCGCATTATTTTCAATAGATCTTTGGCCATATATTAGGGTTAGGCGTGTGCACCAGGGTAGGGTTAGGGTTAGAAAAACGAGGTGTCTTTGCATGATTTTGGTGGTTGGAATGTGTTTAGAATGGGCAGAAAGGATGAGCTGTGCAGAAAAAGCTACTCAAGGAAGGCTTTTTCGAAATTGCCCTCTTTTCAATGGAACTTTAGCCTGATATTAGGGTTTGGGGTGTTCACCAGGGTAGGGTCAGGCCAGTGGTGGCGAACCTATGGCATGCGTGCCACAGTGGGCACACAGAGCTCTCTCTGTCCGCACAAGAGCCAAGTCTCCCCAGCATCACCCCAGCTGCTGAGTATCGGATAACAGCACATATAGGGGCCATGTGCATGCTCGGAAAAGAGTAGCAGAGCAAGGTGATGATGTCACGAGCCGCAACTCATTAGCCGCAACTCATCTGAGCTTTTGCATGGCCAGTCAGTGTTCTGCCAAGGGTATATATATATATGTATTTGCTTGGTCTGGCTGTGAGGTGTCTTTTCTAAACCAAAACCTCAGTTTTCAGGTTTTATTGCAGTGTTGGCACTTTGCGATAAATAAGTGGGTTTGGGGTTGCAGTTTGGGCACTCGGTCTCTAAAAGGTTGGCCATCACTGGTCTAGATAATGGGCCCTGATACTTTTGTCTTATATTGATACATTAAAACTGCACACTTGCATCTTTTGTTTCTTTCATCCATGTCTGATTTGACACATTGTCACACAAGGGGAAAAGGGACCCACTCAGTAATTAACATACAATATCTGCCTCCCACAGCGAGTCCTTTGGATGTGTTATAAATAAACACTGTAAAATGACATGATGACGGCTGAGCAATCTTATGTTTTAGAAGTTAGGTTTTTTTAACACATGAGCTTCTGATGCTGTAATTTTGAAAAAAAAAATGGAAATCCTTGCTAGTGGAAGATGACTTCTCCCACTGCCACAAGGAAACTGATGGGGGGAAAAGGGTGTACTTTACACATTTGTTCTACTTCCACCATCACCACAGAAGCTAGCCAAATGCCTAGGCCTGCCTTTCCTCATCTGGTACCTTCCAGATGGACTGGACTACAACTCCCATCAACCCAGATATTTTATGGGACCTGTAGTCCAGCACATCTGGAGATCACCAATTTGTGCACATAGAGAACGTTGCTGTATCCTCTTTGACTATTTTTTTCCCCTTAGTTTGAATCTATTGATGGAACAGAAACAATTAATTAGTCGTAAGGAACTAAATTTCTTTGGGGAACTTGCTTGGCTGACAAGTTTTCCACTTAATTCATCCCCAGAGAGGACCCTCTCAGCTCTCTGCACGATTTAAGACTTTAAGATTCCAGCTCATTAGAAAACTGTTTCTTCTGCAATGCCTTTCTTCATCTGTTTGAAGTCTACTGCTGCTTATTGCTCTGAGGGGCTTGCCCCCTCCGTTAAAGGCCATATTGTAATCCCACTCAGAGGCCTTTAACGGAGGGGCCCACCATTAGAGTTGCATTGGGCAGCCCCCGGTGACCTCTGGCCTTTTATCCATCAGAATGCCCCGAAACCAATCATGTGACCCAAAAGCTGCCTTCTGCTTGTGCCAGCGGCCAAGCAGGATGTGAGGTACAAGTGGTGATGAATCCACTTAGTGTGTTGCACTTGTAGGTTTGTTTGTTTGTTTTTGGCATTTGTTGTGTTTCCACTAAAGGTCCATACATTGTTTGTGAGCCGCCCTGAGGCTTCGGCGAATGGGGCGGCATAAAAATGTTTTAATAAATAAATAAATACATGCAGGAAATACTTGTTTTGCAGACCTAGCAGCCCCTTCAGGTTTCTTCAATGAGTGGGGTCTCTGAGCCTCTCATCATTGTACCCGAAAGAGTAACACCATCACCACATACTCCTGTTTCAGGGTGTTCCAACTGAACCCTGATTCAAAAAGCAACATTTTGAAGTAATAGTGCAATGCATGGGGACAATTTTTGTGGTCCACAGAGTTGTGCACCACTTTTAAAGCAATAATATGAACTAATTATAAAATAGATTTTTTTTTTGCTGGGGGGTACAGTTTTATACATTTTCTGTGCAGGACTGTCTCCTGGAAAAAGAGATAAAAGTGATATAGATACTATAGGTTCATAATGTCATCTAGATTCCTGTGTTTTCTCTTTCCTTCGAAGCTTTCATGAGAAATTGAATATTGTGACGAGGAACAATTTATGATAATCTGAATGAAATGGAAAATATTATGAAATCACTAGATTACTTCTTGAGTCAGCAAAAAAGTGGCATAGATGAAAGTCGAGGAGTGATCTACATGCGGAGTTCAGTATTTTCCTACCAGTAAAACTACAATAGCTTCCCACAGAGATTCTGGGAAGTGCAGCAGCTCAGTGAAGCTGGTAAGAACTCGTTGCAAAGATCCCCCCACCTTAATTTCTCCCCTTCCCTCAGCTTCTGTTCATTTCTGTAACGCCATCAATGCTCACTGCACTTTAAAAAGTATAATCGGGAAGGCTGTCTCCAGCAGCATCTCTGCAGCAGCCATTATGCGTCCTCAAGCTCCGTGTGATCGCTACTGGCTGACCACGATTCCCCTCTGAAGCCCGCTCTTCGATTCACGTATCTGCAACCGCTTGTCAAGATGACAGGTGGCAGTGGGAACACTGCACTATATTCCACCTGGGGGGCCTTGACTCACGCTGCCTACAGGAAGGGATGAAGCAAAAAAGGATTAATATTATTATTAATAGGATTCAAAAGAGCAGAGTATCGGTAAGGAAAATAGAGCTTCACTTCTGCCGGCACTGTAGCACTTCCAGAATGAACTCTTTTGGTTGAAATAAAACACAGACACTCCGATGCAGACACACACATACACTTCGAACACACCAGTGCTTAATGGCCGGAAGCTGAGCTAGCACTGATGGTGCCCTTGCTGGCGTAACTTTTACGGCAAAGGGAACCTGCTCAGCAATCCAGAGCAATTGTTTATTTAGGGCATTTTGCACCACCCGTCACTCTGCACCCTGAGACTGGTTTGGAGGCTGCCAGACCGTTGGGGTCCTTTAAGACCTCCTGCAAGCAGCTCCCCCACCCACATGCACCTTTCCAGCGATCTCCCCATCCCAGCCGATCCCACTGGTGCAGAGCGGACTCCCCTGCCCTGGCCACCCAGCAGGTGAGCCTTTCAGCAGCAACGATGGTGGGTGGTGGGCCAGCCCAGCAGAGGCCTCCCTGAAGGGACTGTCCAAAGGGAGCACACCCCTTCCGTTTGCACATGAATGCAAAGGTGCTGCCCATGCATGCCCCCTGCTCATGTGGGCTTACAACTTGGACTATGTCTGGGAGGGAGGGAGGGCAAGTGGAGAGATGGTGGGGGTCCCAGTTAGATGGGGGGTATTGATACTCCTGGACCTCTCAGCAGCTTTCAACACCACCAGCCCTGGCATCCTTCTGAGAGGGCTGCCTGTTGGGGGCAGTGCCGTGTTGGGAGTTGGGGGCAGTGCCGTGCATTGGTTCCACTCTTGCTTGGAGGGCCATCTCCAGAAGGTGAGATGGGGTTTGAGGAATGCTGTTCAGCCCCACACGGAGTTCCCCAGGGGTCTGTTCTGCCTCCCACACTATTTAACATCTACATGAAACCACCGAGTGGGTCATCTAGAGTTTCGGAATGCATTGCAATCAGTGTGCTGATAACACGCAGCTCTATTTCTCCTCTTCATTGTCGGCAGGTGAGGTTGTGGCTGTGCTAAACCAGTGCCTGGCTATGATAATAGACTGGATGAGGGCTAAGAAACTGAAGCTACATCCAGACAAGACTGAGATGCTATTAGCAGGTGGTTCTTCTGACTGGAGGGAGGGAGCTCATCCTGTTCTGGACAGGGTCACTTCCCCTGAAGGTGCAGGTTTGTAGCTTGGGGGTTCTCCTTGAGCCATCTTTGTCACTTGATGCCCATGTGGCTTCAGTGGGATGGAGTGCCTTCCACCAGCTTTGGCTGGTCACCCAGCTATGCCCATATCTGGATAGATATAGCGTGACTTCAGTCATCTATGCTCTGGTAATTTCTAAATTAGATTACTGCAGGCACTCTACATGGGGCTGCCCTTGAAGATGGTTCAGAAGCTGTAGCTGGTGCAGAATACAGCAGCCAGATCAATAACTGGGACCTAAAGGTCAAAACACATAAGGCCAGTTCTGGCCCACCTGCATTGGCTGCCTGTATGCTTCCAGTCCCAGTTCAAGATGCTAGTTTAACCTATAAAGTCCTATGCAACTTAGGGCTGCCGTACCTGTCAGAACACCTCTCTCGACTGCAGTCTCTTGGACACTACATTCAATTTCTGGGGCCTCCCATGGGAGGCTTGGAGGGTGCCAACAATGGGGAGGGCCTTTTCTGTGGTGGTCCCCCATCTCTGGAACAGCATCCATGCTGCTGCCTCTCTGGTGCCACACTTCCCATCTTTTTGGCACCAGATCAAGACTGCCCTTATGAAGAGGCCTTTAAAGATCCTCTTGATTATCCAGGGACCTGAGGGATTATCCCAGTAATTCTTTTTCTTTGTAGGATCTTTTTTTACTGTATTTTAAAAGCGACTTTAAATAAATTTAAAATTCATTTTAATGTGGTTGTTTTTGTGGTTATTGTATTGTATTGCTTCATTTTATACATTGTTGGAAACCATGCAGAGAACTTGGACTATGGGGTGGTATAGAAATGAAATAAATAACTGTAATAATATCCAGTTTTAGGGCATTGTGTGGCTTGCTGCACACCGTGTAACACATATACACACACACAACCATGTTTGCACCAACACTGTTTCAAATGCAGCATGCTTTTGAAAGGCGCAAAACCGTCAGCAGATAGTATCTTACAGGGTTAAGTTTCCTTGTTTTAAAACTTAAGACACTGCAAACTTTAAAGTTTCACACAACTAATCTTCAAAGAGGATAGAGAGGGAGATATTTCTCGGTTACATAGAAAGATGGAATAATTGTATTTCGTTACTTCACATAATGCCTAATATCAAAGCGTTTACCATTTTAAATATGCATGATACAGGGCATTGGCCAGCAGGTTGTTTTGGCTAGTGTGATAAGTCTTTGAAGTGCTAAACACTTTTTGATAATACCCAGAACCTTTAAAAAACTCTAAGGGTTCAGTCCTTTGCATGCTTTAGCAGAAAAAAAGGTCTACAATTCCCAGCTGGCCATGCAAGGAGTTTAGGACTTTTTCTGTCTAAACATACACAGGACTAGAGGTGCCCCGCATCTCATTGTCCCCTGTATTAATATCACCCCCTCCCCCATTTGGTGGGGGGAACCTGTTGTGGGAGAAAATAAGATTCCAAAATGCGAGGTCTGATTAGTGATGCAGGAGGCATCACCTACAATTTTAGGCTTTAGTTACATTTAGTTACATTATATTATACTAATTGCATATTGTTTTGCTGAGTATGCACTCTAGGATAAGCATGTAGGTCCCGATTCACACTAGCAATGGGGGATTAAACCTCTCCTCTATTTCCATGCAAAATCACCCCACAGGGTTAAAGAAAAGAAATACTCAAATGATGACTCTGGAACCATAAAGGATTGCAAGATCATTGTATACAATAGCAGCATCTCTGCCAATCTGGATTATGCTTTAATTCTGGTTCACAGTGTTTTGAAATTACTAGTTCAATGTTTGCTCCCCGGTGAAGAGCCCTGCTGATCTGACCAAAGCATCTTTTTCCTAGAAAGTCCCAAACAGATCCAAAGGAAACGGCTTCCTTTCTCTGGAAAACATTCATTGGTATCCTAATCTTGGAGTGAGAAGGGAGGAGTTCCCCAAACCCACTGTGAAGAAGGCAGGGATCACCAAGTCAGTTAGTTTATCCACTCCAGCTCAAGTAAGGGGAACTTTGGACCCCCCCCCCCCATACTTGGCAAGACTAAAACAAGGGTTCGATCTGACTCCCTCTAATTTTAGTCTCCAAGCCTAAAAGGCACTGAGCTTGGCATTGAAATTTACCTGGAAGGAAGCACACACAGCTCTACAGCTAGATAAATAGTTTATTAAGATGAGGAAAGGGTGGCCGGAGAGAAGGGAAGAAAAGATACTGAGAAAATCACAGAACCTTCGGCAAGCAAAATAACAATGCAGTAGCTGAAACTGTGCCATGTATAACTCATGTAAGTCTCTCCTGCAAGACGGAGCCCCAGCCAGGGTTCAGTAATGCGCCAGCTGACACAAGGAGCAGTCAACCCAGCCACAACACATTCATCCCTTTGATGTTTCACTGCCTGTCAAGTCCCTTCAGCCCTAGCCAGTACAGCCAATGATGAGGAATGATGGGACTTGCAGTCCAATAACATCTAGAGGGTGACTCATTGTCCATCTTTGCTCGATAGAGGCCTTTCTCATTTATTTATTTATTTATTTATTTTCTTTTTATATCCTGCCTTTTTCCTACAAAGGGCTCAAGGCAGCTTACATGATCTCTCCTCCTCCATCTTATCCCCACAACAACAACCCTGTGAGGTAGGTTGGGCTGAGAGACTGTGACTGGCCCAAAGTCCCCCAGTTGGCTCCATGGCTGAGCGGGGACTCGAACCCAGATCCTCTGAGTCCCAGTCCCATGCTCTTAACCACTGCACCACACTGGCTCTCACTACACCACAGGGAACGGGTGAGCTTTCTCACCCAAGGGCTGTTTGGTCACCTATAAGTACAAAGTAGAATGAAGGATTTTCCTATTTTTCTAGTTGCTATAATGGTTGTCCTTTTACCTACTTGTATTTATTTATTTCTTGAATTTCTCCACTGCCCATTAGCTAAGATGTGAAAGATATTAGGAGACAGAGTACCCGGAGGAGGGCGTTCTCTGCAGTGGCACCCTGACTATGGAATGAGCTCCCCAGAGAGGTCCACCTGGTGCCGTCATTATATGTTTTTCGGTGCCAGGTCAAAACCTTTTTATTTAATCAATATTTTAATATGTTTTCATATTGAATTTCATTATTGTATTTTATTATTTTGCAGCCAGAGTGGGTCGTCAATTTATTTATGCTGTTAGCCGTCCAGAGACATTAGTAATTGGACGGCATACAAATTTAATAAATAAATAAATAAATAAATAAATAAAGATGGCTCTCTGGGTGGCTTACAAAAACACAATTTCAACAAATGCAATAAAAGAGTAATATTAAATCTACATTCATACTAAACAATAAAATAACAAAACACACAATAAAAACCCCACAGCAGCCACAATTCAGATTAATCCAAAGGCATAGTACCTCTAAAGTACAATAAATACCATTTAAACTTTCTTTTTAAAATTACATTAACTATTAAAATATTGGGCAAATGAAAAGGTTTTCACCAGGTGCTGAAAGGAGTAGAGAGGGCACCAGGCAAACCTTTGGGGAACTGATTCCAAAGTTGGGGTGCCACCACCAAGAAGGCCCTTCTCTACATAGCCACCCTCTGTTTCCTTCAGACGGCCTCTCTGAGCAGGACCTCAGATGACAATCTTAGGATCCAGGCACATGTGGGAAGAGATGGCCCTTTAGATAACCTGGCCTCAAGCCATTTAGGGCCTTAAATTTTAATACAAAGCATCTTAACACTGCACTCAAATAATGCTGATTTTTGTTTGAGCACACATAACAGAAAGTCTCATGTCAGTACTGATACCCAGTAAACAAGCAGAGAAGGCCAATAAAAAGCTGCACTTCTTTCAGCTTTTTCAAGAAAGCCTGGCCAATCGACAGCCAAGCTGAAGAAGTGTATTTCATATGAATCAGGGAACATATGCTCCACCCTCCTGCTATTAAACGTATCTTCAAAGGGATTTTAAAACAAGGAGATCTTATTTGCTTGCAGCCATTACAAGTCCCATGACACTTTTGTTGCAAGAGCAGAAGTGATTCCCCCTCCCCCATCTTCATGGACGGAACTAATCTCAGTTTGGATAAATGTGCCAAGGCATCTCCCTTGCAGTCAAGTTGGTCACTGTATTCTGCTGGAGAATTCTGTGGCTCTGCAAATCACAGTAAGTTGCTGGAATCCACCACAGGAGTCGTTCAATGGAAAAGATGCACATCCTTCCGTGCATTCATATGATGCCTTTTAATGTTGGAATTCGCATGCTGAATTTCTTTGTTATTACTAGTTAGGGAAGTTAAAAGATCAATAACAACAAAAATAGCAGCGCTTCACAGTATAGGTGGAAACTATTTGGTCATTTTGTGTGTACTACGTATTATTACGCATGGTCAACACAGAAGGCAAAGCATAAACCTTAATGTCGGGCATCTGTGTATAAAAGTTTTCTACCTTGATGAAAGCTTGAGTATTAATTTGTGTGAACAGGGTATTTGCTGTTACTCCAAGAGCAGGTTTATAAGGCTAATGGGAGAACTGGAAAGAATCAGTCTAGGAAGAAGTATGATATGCATTGATTTAGACAGTGGTCAAACTTGTCAGACCGTTCAAATTTTTAATGAATAAATGCTCTGGGGCATTTTCTGTTTTCTTGAGTGTTTGAAAGTGCTTATGAAAATTTAAACTGTTCTTTTTTCTTTCTTTTTTTCAAGCTTGTGTTGTCTTGGCCTGAAAACATCATGAATAAAATATGGTTTCTTATTGCTAAGACCTTCCTTGATTACTGGAAGGCCCAGAATAATCTAACAAAGCTTCATTCAGTTTGTGCAGCAATAGGTGCAGCAAAGTTGTTGACATTTTCTCAGGCAAAGTGTAAACCATCAGTGTGAGAGCAACTCTTCAGAAAAATGACTTCCAAAAGGCTTTAAAATGTCTGTTGTTCCAAAGAGAGCAGAAAAGAGGAATGGATTAGAACTAGAGTGAGTGAATCGCCTATCCACACAGTATAGCGTAATTAAATAAAACCTGTTTATGAGCAGGAGAACATGGCTGCTAATGGATGTTAAATGCATTAAAGCCGGTTCCACTTTGTATTCGGTTTCCCCCAACCTTATTACATTGAGTAAACAGTAAATTTGCATGTGTGCGCGCCCTTTATCCTAGGCTACAGCTACCAGCATTGCTGGTTTTTTTTTTTTGAAAACAAATGATTTGCCTGAGACTATCTGTCTCAACTAAATACATTTCAGAAGAATAAATTGCAAACAGACCTTTGAACTACAAGCAGTCTTATTTTGCAGGAGGCCATCTATCTTAGCTACTCTCGCCAGCAGGCTAATTGGAGGGGGCGGGGAGTCAATGCATTTAAACAGTGTTATTTGTTGTATGTGTAGTTACCTAGCAATTGTTCCATTTGTGTGCGAGTACGGAGAGAAAGGCTATCTGCTGCATTCATTGTTTAATGTGGATCGCCAATGATAACGCAGAGCTTGTGGCTTAAAGAAAGGTAGGATGCAGAGAGAAAAACATTAGTGCTAATCTGCTGCAGAGAGACCAGATAAATCAGCAGGGCTCGCCTCTCGTGCATCACTAGGGGAGAAGCTGAGTGCAACTTGACCATGTGCCTGAACATCACTAAGAGGAACGCAGCTTGCATAAAAAACCTAAAATGCGCTGCTAAGGCTGCTGGCCCGGCTGGACTGATGAGAACCCGGCAGTGTAAGTTTTAAAGCTTTCTTACAGCGTGTTGGGGATCTGGGCATGCTTTTCTGTTTTTTAACATCAATCTTGCTCCTTTCACTTTTGAAAAAGAGGAAAGGTTTTCAACTAACAGATAGACACGGAATGAACCGTCAGTGATTAGTAGGAGCTCTGCATTGTATATTTGTGTGTGCTGCTTTCCTATTTTTATGACTTAGGAAGAAATACTTGAGAGGCAAGGAGAAGCCTCTCAGCATATTCTTTTATTGTGCAAGGTTGATAAGAGTTGTAGACTTGTTATTAAAACAGTGATAACAAAAAGATGCTTCCTGTTAGTTAGTTTTTATAATCCGTGTGGATGTTTTTCTGGAAGTTCCTAGAACAGGAGCAGGGATTTATTGCAGCAGCACCTCGATTCTTTGCATAAAAACTGCATTCAGAGGGTTCTTTTTTTAAATTTCAGAATGGTGCCCCTCCTCTCAGTAATGAAATTAGATTATCCTATTTGCAGTGCCATTCTAGACATGCCTATTCAGAAGTAAGCTCCAGTTAGTTAATTGGGGCTTACTCCAAAGTAACCGTGCATAGAATTGCAGCCTCCTTGCACAGCAGATAAATATATTTGCAACCACTCAAACATTATGTCCTGCATGAAACTAGAATGAGCTGCTAATGCTTGCTCCCAGGGTTGCGGGGAAGACAGATGCTAGTTTGCAGAAGAACATGATTGAATAGCATATGCACAAGTGCAAAAGCAAACAAGGGGAGTTTTGCTGCACAGATGTAGAGAGAGTGATTTTAGTTGGGTTTGCATATTTGAGACTTAAATACTGAAATCTAAACAGCACGTGTCCTTTCGGGAGTAGGGAAGATGGTGATGATGTGGTTAGGGATCAATGGGCACACCACCCACCCTTTGAACTACATTCCTTCCTTCCCCAGCACACACAAATTGAAGAAATATATTTTTTAAATCCTGCTTTAAGTGTTCAAAGGAGGAGAGAAAAAGGGAATTCCAATATCGCCTCAGGCATTGATGTGCTGGCTGGCTGTATATCTGATTTACGAAAGGCTTTGGTTTTCTAGTCTGGAAAGTAGTTATTAAGATCCCTTTTTTGCAGAGTTTATTTGTGAAGTTTCTGTCCTGCCTTTCCTCCAAGGAGCACAAGCCCCTAGATAACCCTCATTTCCGTTGCATTCTCACAAGCACCCCTGAGGGTCTGCGAGTGACCCAAAGTCATCCAGTGAACTTCGTGGCTGAGCAGGGGCTCAAAACCGGACCTGCTGAGCCCCAGCCCAACCCTCTAACCGCTGCACTGCCTGAGGTTCTTATCCAGATGAACAGCTGGCAGTGGCCTAGGCGGTTCTGAATAGTAGCTGCTGTGGCAGTTTCTTGAACCCAGAAGTGTGTGTCACAGCAGCAAGGGAAGTGCTTCCATGTTCAACCAACAAGCAGAAGCTGCAGCTGACTCAGTCTCCATTGCTGCTCCCCAGCACCACTGGGGAGCCTCCCCAGCATGGTGCTCTTCACACATGTCGGACCATACTCAGCATCAGCTGCAGTCAGCATAGCCAGTGGTCAGGAATGCTGGGATTTGTAGGAGGACATCATAGAGGGCAGGTTGGGGGTGGCTTGGCCCAGAGCGATCTGAAGAGCTAACAAGGCTGCATGTAGCCTTACAAGATTAACTACATGAGTACCAGGTGTGACCTGGCTTGCCAGTTGGAGTGATTCATTGCTCAGGGAAGGCTGAGCTGCTCTACCTTGCTCAGAAAGCTGGGCATATCAGGCTGTCTCTGGACTACCAATTCACAATAATAATGATCATAATAGTCATAACAACAAGAAGAAAAAACTGAAGACCTTTACTAAACATTTCCTAAACTGCTTCCTCTGCCCTATTTCCCACGATGTTGTGATACTGAGTATATAGAGTTCTCTCTCACGCACACATGATAGGAAGTGTGAGTCTGTTTGCGTTATCACAGAAGAATTCAGGGTTTCCCAGCGTAGCTCTCCCAGGCACACACGCATGCAGCCAGCAGCTCCTGATATGGCTGGCAAGTCTCAAGCATGGATGAGCAAGGCTACCAGAGAGAGCTGGCAGGGTTTCCCTTCTTTGACCCAGGCTTGGTGAAGGGGCATTCTGGCTGCGGATCCTCCTCAAAAGCAGCCCCTCTGGCAGCACAGTGTGGAGGGCGGGCTTTCCACTCATCCTCCCCGATCGATCGATCGATGGATTGCTTGTTTTTGTACCAGCAGATAAGAGGAGAGCATGGCACCCTTTCACTAGCCATGTGGGTGGGAGAGGCAGCAGTGCTGCTCCAGGGAACTTCACTCAGCTGACATGGAAAGAGGAGGCCTAGTTGTTTCTCTGCACTCTCTGCTCCGCACAAGAGTTATCCGTAAATTCAGGAATATTGATGTTTAGAGAGGAGGCTACTGAATGGAGAATTTGGATAAGCACAAACACTTCAAAAGTCTGCAATGTCTCCAGGCTGACTGGATGTGGAAGGGGAGGCTCCTGCATCTCTTTAACGGCAGTGTAGAAGAGGACAGTTTCAGTAGGCTTGACAAACTGTGCCTGCTGCCATACCATCTTCTACAGCTATTAACAGATATAGGAGCCCTTTCCTCTTTCACACCTGAACACCTGAAATCAGTGCTGAGGACCAGACCTGCTTTGTCTGAGGAATGCCGCTGGCCTGCATCAGCTCCATCTTCTGATGATGCTACATGCATGGAATGTGTTTGTGTTCTATACATCTGAGTGCCTGTGTTTACACCACATCACTCGGCACGACAATGGCTGGTATTTACATCCTACATCAGAGAATGTACTAGTCCTCCAGTCTTAATTCAGAGGTGGATTGAAAAGTCAGATACTGTACTTTGTTCTTTCAAATACTGTACTTCGTTCTTTCAAATACTGTATTTTGTTCTTTGTTCCTTTTAAAAAGATGATGTCATTATATCAGTAATATGACTGATTGTTTAGGTCATTCCACCTGTGTGTTCCTGTTTGCTTGAGATCCATTGCTTCTGTCAGGGCTGTCAGAAATTTGTCAGCATTAGCCGCACGACGGTGCACACAGTTCAGGGAGCACTGGTTGAAGCCGATAAATTAGTCACATGAGTCACATGGGTTGGTGCTTCAGAGGGTTAAAGCAGATACGGTCAGAGTTCAAGTTGGGGTCAACAGACAAGAGCACCTTTCCAGGGAATTGAGAGCTGTATATCTGGAGTGAAGGACTGGGTATTTACGTAGGCTAGATTAGTATCTGGAGCAGGAGTAGCCAGGAGAGATTAGCAATGCAGGGCCATCTTACTCAGGGAAGGTCCCATAGTTGGCCTGGGTAAAGGATAATTACCACCGAAGTGGGGAAGCTTCTTTGGAGAATACCTTGTTTAATAATGGAGTTGGACTCTTCCTGCTCATGAGTCTAAGTCCTGGTTGTTGACAAGATGGATATGTGTTAAATTACTTTATTATTTGCTTTATACTCAACCTTTCTATCAAAAAATGGCACTCAAGGCTACTTACAAAAACAATTTAAAATTGATTAAAACAATAAATCATGTCAGAACACCATAAAAACATAACAGTTACAGAATAGAAACAGTACCCAACCTACAGAACCCATTATAGACCTTTTTGAATACAGCAGTCTTTGTCTGCCATCCGAATTATAGCAGAGAGGGAGTGAACTCAGCCACCTTGGAGAGAGAGGTCTGCAGGCTGGGAACAGCCACCAAAGGGCCCTTTCTTGCATTATCACCAAACATGGCTCTGATGGTTGCAGTCTATAGACAAATGCTCTTCAGAAGATCTGAAGGATTGCTTGGGCCCATGTGGGAGAAGGTACTTTGAATTCTGCCATGAAACAGATTGGTTGCCAGTTGACCCTTGTCAACGGAGTCGCATTCTCCCTGTAACCAGCCCCAGTAAACAGCTTGGCTGCAGCATTCTGGACCAGTTGAAATTCTGGGCAGCCCCATGTAGGATGGTTCTGAAAGGGAACTAGCTAAGGCATGTTCAACTATGGCTGAATCAGATATCCCTCGGAACAGGTGTAGTTGGGGCAGTAGCTTCAGCTTTGAAAAGAGTGGTCTCCACCAAGACCTGGACATCCATGGTCAGAGGCTAGCTCTAAGATTCTACTCAAAGTATGAACCTTGAGTCTTCAGGGAGAGTGTTGCTTTTTCTTGCACAGGTTAAATCTCTGCTTCCTGATCTGCCTTGTGAGTAGCCAGGAACACTTCTGAGTGGTCTGGATTATGCTTCAATTGGTTTGCCCTGATCTCAGCTACAATGCTGAGAACAGGCACTGATGCAGAACCAGAACAGCTTCCTTTGATTTAGAGGGAAACATGAGATAGCATTAGGCAGCCTTACCATGCTAGCAGCAGCAAATCCTAAAACTCTGGATAATATCTCCCAGCAGATAGTTGTGTACAACTGTGATGAGAAACTCTAGTTTGGCCCCATCCTGAGTGACTTTTGCTTCCAGTGGAAAGTATGTTTTACTTAAACAAGATTTTGGCATGTTATCTGCTGCTGGAGTGGCTTGGGAGATGACTATTTCTTTACTGTCCTGATTTTCATTGTATTTTTGATATACTTGTTTTTATCTTAAGTTTTTATACAAGCTTTCACTTACAGATTTATTACTGCTAGCTGCCTTGAGCCTCAGTTTTGGCAAAAAGGAGGAGTATAAATTAAATGAATTAAATAACAACTTGAATTAAACAATTAGAAGGCCTGCTTGTGATGGCTTACTTGCTCCATTGTCTGCCCTAAGGAGAGAAAAGGACTTTACTTCTAATGGTGCTGTCCTTTGCATATGTAGACAAAAATAGCCTCATAACTCCCAGCGTTTCTCTGCAACCCATGCTCACTTTATTTTTACTTCAAAAATGTATTACCCTTTCTCTTTTGAACAGAAAAAATACAACCAGCTTACTGAGAGACAGGAGTAATGTGTGATGTAGGGGCTCTGAGGGGGAGCCTGTATGAGCAAGAGGCTCACTCCTGTGATTTCGCATCTTTTTTTGAGGAGGAAGAATCCTACTTAGTGGCCCCCTCACAAGTAGAGGGGGCACAATAACCTGGCTCTCATACCAAGACACCCGCCTTGGCTTAACTCATCTACAGGGCCTGCTGGGCGCTATTTCCGTATGGTGCTCATGGGTGCCTGGCTTGCTGTGGCTTGTGATGTCATGTGAGCCCAGGTGGCAGGCGTTGGAAGGTTAGAGGGTCTACTCTCAAAACAAATCTGCTGCTAGCTGGGCTTGCGTAACATAGCTCTCCAAACACCCATGGGCACCTGGCATAACACGACAGCCCCCATGGGTAAATTAAACCACGGTGGGCTTTCATGTTTTGCAATCAATAAAACATGATGGTAGATGCGAGGTGGCCAGCTCTTCCATAAGTCCAAAGGTGAGATGGCTGGCTCAGCATCTGAACCGTGATTTACTGATGTTGTACTCAAGTGGTTGAAGGTTCAGAAGGTTGAAGGCTGCATTTCAAGCCAACTTACCTTTCTTAATCCTGTGCCTATGATTTTAAAATGAGCAGTGCCCCCAAGATACAATTGCATTTATTGCTTTCCCAATTAGGAAGTTTTAATAATAATGACAGAATGGTGTCTAGAATATTTCAGAGGATTAATGATGTACTGGACAAGTTGATAGCTGATCTAAATCCAAGGCCCATTAATTCCAGTTAGTCATTAATCCTTTCTAATGCCCTAGGCCTAGGTCATTACCACCATTAAAAGATGAAAAAGTGGTGGGGGGGAGTGATAGGTTAATTGTGTGTGTGGGATGGGGGGTTGTTATGAGACTGTGGTGATTATCTTTCTTGTGTTTATAAATGGGTATGTCAAGTTCAGGACCGGGCTGTATAATGCCTACCAGCAGCAGTGCATACCTGGACACCTTTCTTGGTGCTGATACAGGTGTCTTACATTTCCCACCTAAATTAAACCTTTCTACTGACTGCTGGGATCACTGTGAAACAAGTTTCTGCAATTTTAATACTGAAAATTGTGTGTTCAAAGGAGTCATTTGGAACGCAGGAGTTCAGACCCCTGATCTGCCTTGAATTCAGTCTTTTGGCCAGGTTATTTGTGCTTTGCCTCTTCTGGCAAATGGTGTCCAGGACAGTTTCTCAAATATCCGAATATACGCATGCTTTAAAAGGTTGCCTGTATCTGAGGTGGTCTAGTTATATGAGGGCTGTGGGCATGGGGCTAATATTTTCCACAGTGAGAATCCAAGGATTCTGTATGGTTGTGGAGCTTATTTCCTCTCTAGTCATTACAGCTGTGACTCTTTAAAAAAATTATTATTTTGCTTCATGATCAAGTGGAAAAATGACTGCCATGTATAAAATAACATGGTAGCATTCCTAGCCAAAAGCCAGAAACGCATCACATTTTGTAGCTGCCATGTACTATTTTTTAAATAATGGCACTTCATTATGCACACTCCAAAATTGTTCCATTCATTTCTAATTGTATATCATGCTTTGCAAAACAACAGCACAGATTTAGACAACTACGATGAGACTGGCAGAAGTCGGCTTGAGCATCTTCACAAGCTCCAGTTCTCTCCACACACTCTCCGCACGTACTTTCTCTCTTGCCATTACATCTGATTATGTAAATTATGATTTACTTTATGATGATCACAAAGCAGAGTTTGCCTCAAAGGCAGACCTGGAAACACGATTGAACTGCAGAAGCAGAGCACGCAAGCAGAGAGAGGATGCACACAACCCTGAGCTGCATTCCTGTTGATCGAGCAATGACAGGGTCTCTTCCTGGCTACTGTTGGGGCTGTGAGATCTCTGGGGCAGATCTTCTGAAGTCATTATCCAAACAGGTGCTCCTGCTAAAGGAGGCTGGGACAGAGATCTCATAGATGCTAATATCATGATCTGCTTGCATGTGTGGTATGTAACAAGCCTCTGATGAAACATAGGTTACAATATATAGCTCAGAGTTGTTCTAATGGACTGAACAAATGTTCTGAAGCATTTGAACCCAGACCTGCAGCTGTCGCTCTAAGAGCAGTGTGGAGTGCAGCAATTAACGAGTAATGTGTTGTTGCTTCATCCCTGAAAGCCTCCAAGTTCATGCATATCAAATCTCTGTTTAAGGCACAAGAGCAGCAGGAAGGCAAGGTTTCTTGCTGGACCATTGGCAGCCCCGGAGGTGAATGGAATGGCTTGTGTGCTGAGGTGCCCAGTTTCCCAAGGGTCACAAAGGAAATATTTGATGCCTAACCCGCTTGGCTGTTGACTGTGGTGTCTTTTCTACCCATTCCCTTGTATTGTTGTACTTGGATCGGAGGCTTGACAGCTTCTTTTAAGTGACTGGTTTTTCACAGGTGTGCGCAGTATAGGCAATGGATATCAGTAACTCCGAAGACGAATTAACCTTTTCAGTGCCCAGGAAACCCTTCCAGAAGAGCTAAGATAAGATCACTACCCCAGGATCTGGAGAGGCCAGAGGTTTTCGACCATTCCCTCAGGAGGGTTGGCATTATGTATCTATGGTCGGGCACACCATAGCCTTCATATCTCTGTGCAGTAACCATTAAGCTATGTCAGTATTTATTTCATTCTGGGATTATAAGAGCTGGTGGTGTTTTGATGTGATATGATGGCAGCTAGTTCAATGCTTTTTCAAAATGTCTGTAAGGGCTAAGGAATCTATCAAACCTGGCAAAAAAGCTCTGGAAGAACCACCAGCCTGCCTGCTAAGTTGTTGGTGTAACACAGCATTAAATCATTCCAAAAAAGTTGCTTAATTTAATGCAATGCTCTGTATACATACCTTTTTGTTCATGAAATTAAATATTACACCTGTTAAATACTGCTGTATTGTAGAGAAAGGCAGACAAACCTCTTCATAATGGATCAAAAAAGCAATAAAGCAACACTACCTCAGATGCAGCATGTGTGCATTATGTGTAAAATAGAAAGGAAGATTTTTAGAACAGACTTTTAGTGGAGGTCATTTTTCAGTAAACATAAGAACTTGGAGTAAGCAGTGCAAGCCTGCTCAACTTTCTTGGATAGCCGTTGGATTCCTGAAATTGATTTCCTCCTGCAGAAACGTACTAAACATGTGATGGGAAGAATTAGTATGTATTTACCTTTTTGGGTTCCTCACAAAAGCTGAAAAGGCAGAATATAAGTAAATTTAGGGTAAGTGTATGGCTTGCTGGCTTGCTTGTTCTTGGACTTCCTTGGTTCCACAGCCACTGTTGAGGAGGGCACCTGTTCATTGCAGGACCCCCATGGTCAGATTCTGATCGGTGCATGGTCCTCCTTGGTGTGAGGGATTTGCCCAGACTAGAGAAAGGCAACTAATTGCGGAAGAAGGATAGCAGTGTGCTGCTTCTTTGTGCACTGCCTTGTGGCACCTTAAGGACTCACAAATTAACTGTAGCTTAGTAGGCTTTCATGGACAATCCATTGTACAGAAAGTTATTTTGAAAAATGTTGCTTTTCATGAAACTGGATAAAAAAGGCATTAGCTGAAGTAAAGGTGTAGGAAACCTAATAAACATTGCTGCAGCTGATCTCCCTGAACTAGTTGGCTTTTTGCCCACATGTGCTTCTGCTGCTGCTGCCTCCTTTGAGTCTTTCTACTTGGATTTTTTTTTTCTTTTTTAGAAATATGGTTGTTAGGAGACAGGATCCTTTAATCACGCTCACTCAGTCTCTGTCTCACACACATACCCCAATTTATGTCCCTATCTTGGACAGCTGATTGGGGACATCATTGCCGACTTTATTTATTAATTATTACTGTATTTCCACTGCTAGGGAAGAGGAGAGGTACATGAAGGATTTTCTGCCTTATGGTCCAGAACAATTTGACTAGCTCTGAACGCTACACTGTACCTTGACTGTGGGACGAACCATTTGCTGCTCTTCCTCAAACAGAAAAATACCTTGGGGCCATTCCCGAACACGTCTGTAGAGATTTCCGAGGTTGGCAAAGTCAGCTGAAACAGCACGGTCTTTGCCCAGTGCTATTGTGCATGTTGATGATAGTGTGAGCTCCTCCATTTCAGGTGAAGAGCAGGGATTCAGTCAGAACTCCTACTATATTGAATGGGGGTTACTCTCCAGTAATTGTGCCATTTTGAAGCCCATTGTCAGGATCAGAGCCCGGTTCACCCTGCCAGTGCCTGCGGAACCAGGAACTCCCCAGCGGGCAGTGGCAGGGGACAAGTGTGGCAATTATGCAGTGTGGTCAGAAGCCCTGGAGAGAAGCATAGAAGGCTTCGCTGCAGTGCTGCTCTTTGCCGCAGCAACACGAGCTGTTTTGCTGGCTACTTTGGGACACTGCACAAAGTAAACAAGATGGTAATTGGTTTACCTTATATAAAATACAAATTATAGTATTTTCTAATTATGCACATCTATTTGCATAGGTATGTTTGCATATGCAAATTTCTGCCATTAATTTTTCCTATGGACCTTAGCCTTTGTCTCTTTTAAGTACCCAGCACTGCCCTGGTTCTTGTTGAGCAAGACTGACATTCTGTGACTCTCACTGTTGCAGATCTGCATTTTGGTGCTTCTCTTCTTCTGTAGGGGATTTCATGGGTGCATCATAAATGGGCCATTATTAAATTCAAAGGCTTCTGCAGGTGTGTGATACCCATCTCAAGGTCTGGTCTGGCTTATCCAGCTTCTTCTGTTTAATGCTATTGCTGGAACAGCAGTGTTTTTGCTGTTTCAAAAGCCAACATAGGCTGTGATATCAAAATGGTACAACTAAGAATAAGCTGTCTTGCTAGCTAAACCAGCGTGTGGCTTTTTTAGTTTGAGTAAAAACTGATATATCTTGACAACTTCCTGCCAGACCCAGGCTGAGAGCCATTGTGGTGTAGTGGTTAAGAGCATGGGATAGGGACTCAGACGATCTGGGTTCGAGTCACCGCTCAGCCATGAAGCCAACTGGGTGACTTTGGGCCAGTCACAGACTCAGCCCAACCTACCTCACAGGGTTGTTGTTGTGGGGATAAGATGGAGGAGGCGATATAAGCTGCCTTGAGCCCTTTGTAGGAAAAAGGCAGGATATAAATCAAAAAATAAACAAACAAGAACTTCTTACTTTTTTATGGCAGCCTTTCACCTCCACTCAGCTGACAGGTGCAGTTCGCTTGGTTTGTTTATTCGTTAAAATTTATTACCCAGTTTTCATTATAAAATTAATCCCAAGGCCAAGGTGCAAAATCAATAAAATACAATAAAATCCTAGAAACATTTACTGACCAATAAAATTGGGAAGAACAAAAAAGAAATAATACTTCACAAGAACAGCAACATAGATTCAGTCAAAAGCCTGACTGGATGCAAAAATAAATCTTTGGGTGGCTGTGCAAGCTAAGAATGGGCACAGACCATCCATGAGAGAGGAGGGAGTTTCACAGTTGTGGTGCCTGTACTGAGAATGCCTTCTCCTTAGTTGCCACATATCAAAAGCCTGGGCAAATCTGGCAGTGTCAAGCAGCCAATTTAATCGAGTTAAGTTGATTTATATATTCATCAGGCAAACTTGAAATATAGAATGTTTTGGGGTAGGATTTGGTGGTGTGATTGCTCCAGCAGAGTGTGTGTGCGTACACACCATGTACACACTATGGAATACATACAACTCATATGCCAAACTTAACCCACTTTCCAATCCACTTACTTTGCATTTTCAACATACCAGCTATTGGTATGCATTGACTACGTGAGAGAATTCCAGCAGTCAGTATATATTTTATAAAGTATTTATTCCTAAGTTTTCAAGAATAATGCACTGAACTAAAATTGGCACTGGTTGGAGTCTGCTGCCAGAAAGGACTCTTTTCCTCATTCTTCCTGTAATCTTTAGGCTTACGATTCTTCCTGGAATCTCTAGGCTCGTACCTGTGCCATGTTTCTGCCAAAGGAAACGAAGATGTGAAGTGGGAGAGGGGACCAGTACGAATGACTAGGTTGAATCTGCCTAAACATCACAGTAGAGGATGGCTGCTATTAATCCTCATACTCATGTGGCAGCCAACCGTTGCTTCAATACTTTGAAGATATCAGTAGTATTCTTTTGCTTCATACTGAGCTTCCTTATTATTTGAAGCAATTTTCTTTTTCAAAAAGATACAATTTTTTCAAAAAGAAACCTTCCTGGTTTTGTTTTGTTTTTGTTTTTTCAGATTCCAAAATTAGAGCAAGGCACAATTCCTCATGGAACTTCTGGTACAAGGAGGCATTGAACTTTTGCAGCCCCTAGCCTGAAGGCACTTGGGCCAGTGAATGGTCTATAATTGTCCCTCAATTGAACAGTGTTGTCTTTTGGTTCCTGCATCTACATAAATTATAGTGTGTGTATGTATTGTGACACTTGTTCAGGATATGTGCATATCATTTGCCTACATTACTGAAATCAATTCTTTCTTGCCTTTTTGTTTTTTCAGTATGTCAACATATTAAATCAAAATTACTAATGATTTTGTCAAAGTTGGATCAGTCAGGCTCTGATTAAAAATGGCAGCAACCTTGAAACTGGTACTTTGTGTCTTTGTGTAAATTATTATTCAACTGCATGGAAAGTGCAGGCCCAATGTTTATTCTAAATAGCATCATTACTGGAAACGTGCTTTTAATTTTCTTGGGTTTTTGTGGGTTTTGTTTGAGGTGGATGTATAAACATTGCTTATGCGTATGAATGATCCATTTACTCTAGAAAAAAATTACAATATTAGAAGTCTTACTGTTCTTGAGCTGGGTAACTAAAGACACAAGCAAAAGCTAGTGCCCAGGAACTCGAGCTCACAGCAATTCATTAAAAACACAAGTACAGGTAGTATAAAACATCCAATATATACAATATGTAGTACAATGTATAACATTTAAAACTGTGTAAACAGACAAAACAAATTTCAGTAAAAATGCCAGATGTGTTTTAAAAAGACAGATAACAAATGTCCTAGCAATTGCCATGAAATGTCATTTAAAGCCCTGGGAGTAGAGGGCTGAAAAGACAGCTGGGTTCCAAGCTGTATAAGGCCTTGCAGGTTAAAACCAGCATCTTGATCTGGGCTTGGAAGCATACAGGCAGCAAATGCAATGGATGTTATATGGTTGGACCTCCTGGCACCAATTATTAGCAATTAGACCGCAGCTCCTCAGCAGTCTTCAAGGGCAGCTCCGCACAGAATGCACTCACTTGGAGATTACCAAAGCCTGGGCACTCCTATTCAAATAGGGGCATAGCTGGGCCACCTGTCTAAGCTGGTAGAAGGCACTATGTGAGCCTCAGTGGCAGGTAGCAGCAGCAGGAGGACTTCTGAAGGACAAACCTGCTCCTTTAAGAGGAGTGCAGCCACATCTGACCAGATGAACTGACCGCTAACTGCCTCTCCGCCTTGCCTCGATGATTTACACATGCCTGGAAAGTTCATAGCTTTTATTGTTAATGGCATACCCCTTACTCATTCTTCATCCATCCCATTGTCACAGTCAGGCACTCATTTGGCACATCTACAACCTCACCCAGTGAAGAATGAAAGGCGAACGAGAGCTGTGTGTTACCAGTATATTGATGGTTAGGCACTTCAGCACTCGGGATGCACAAACACAAAGGGAAGATTCCTAGCCACAGTCATTTGGAGACATGTCCTAGGAAGCTGTGCTTACCTGTGACTCTTTGCCATGTGTTAACTGCTTTTTTGAACGTATGTCCCCTTAACACAATGTTGATACAGCAAACTCAGCTGTCCCTATTAAGTGGCAGGCAGCAAAAATAGGCCAAATTCCTGTCAGGCTTGCTTCCAGCTGATGGCTTGTGCTCATGTCCTCTAGGCCTGTTTATAAAGCAACAGAATGTTGGTTTCAGTGCCTTGTAAGCATATGTACATATGTAGGTGAGGTTCCGACAACATGGCAAGCCATGGTGGTGTTTTGCCATGGTTGCTCTGTCCTGCTGTTCAAACCTTCTTTTGGTAATTCACCATTGTAAGTTTGGTCTTTAGAAACTATGATAAGAACATGTGTGTTCTGTGGTTTCTCCATATCACCATGACTTGTCATGTTGACTGAATACAGACTTGTGGTTTCCACAGTCCCGGTATGCAACTACCATTGATTTTATGACACTAAGGCAGAAAATGTTTAATTCTGTGGTGGAGCCAATAAAGAGTAGCAATTTGATCAGTTCCTGGATACTCAACCTCAAGAGGAAGGTGTCTGCTACTGCTGTGGCTGAGTTCACAGGTTCATATTTGGAAGACACAGATCACACAGCCGGCTGAAATTAAGGTAAAGAGCAGGAAACAAACAAGTGGATAGGGTATATTCAGTCGAATGCTGAGAACTCTGAAGTGGAGATTGAGAGGGATGCTTCTGAACCCTGGAGAGTTTCCAGGCAGTAGACAACTGAGCCCTCTATATCAGGGTTGGGCAACTGATGGTCCCTCAGATGTTTTGCCCTGTAACGCCAAACTTGTGTCCCTCATATTGGGCTTTGCTGGTGAGGGCTGAAAGAAGTTGTGAGTCTCCAGATGTTTTGATCTACATGTGACCCACCCCTGCTTTATATATTCTAAAACAGAGGAGAGGAACCCCAAACCCACCAGATGCTCTTGGCTACAGCTTCTATCATCCCTGAGCAATGGCAGTATTGTCTAGGGTTGATAGGAGATGGAATCCAACAATATTTGAAGAACCACGCATTGCCTGACTGTATTCTAAAAGCTGTGCATAGTGCAAAATAATGTGTTTTTTATCTTTCTTCTGAAGGTCTGACAAATAGATGTCTAAATTAATAAGCTGATCATTAATAGTATTAATACTAGTTTGTGTGCAGAGTGCAAATAACAACTGGATGTTTGTTGTATGAGAATCAAAAGCAGAATTTATTTAAAAGCAGGGATATTTAATTAAGAGTAACACTTAGACATTTGCAATGTTTGTGTAAATTGGTACCTCTTATTGACTTGTGATATTTCTAGTAAGCTAAACCATTTTAGTTACAGTGGTAAATAAAGAGCGGTGCTAGATCTATCCAAAAGCCTTCTTAACCTCATGTCTGTTGGCCAACCAGATGGGAGGTTGCAAGCAGCACGTGACTACAATAGCCACCTCCTGTCATTGTTCAGAGCAGCTTGGGAGTCTCCTCAATGCTTTTTCCCTGGGATCAGGATCCTTTGCCCTCTGGGACTTCTCATGCTCCTAAAGCCAGGCTGCCTGTTTCACTTTGTGGACTGAATCAACTGCAATGATAGAAGTGGGCTTGCCTGCCCCCTCATTCACACAGCAGCCCCTCTAGCCCTCTAAACATGCTGCACAGAGAGCCAGGAGACCCCGGGATGAGCAGTTGGAGAGAAGCAGGATCCCTAGAACTCAGGCAGAGGCAACTTTTGTAACCCTAAGATTGCTGGAACCACTGGCAAAAATTTCTGTTTTATTCCAGGTTTAGCCTGTCTCATCAATTCTTTGGTACTGGCCAAAGCTGCTGAAAGCATTTTTCTTCCCCTTCCTAGTCTTTACCACTGACCACAGCTGATTTTCAATATGGCCCCAAATTCCTAGTACTTTTGAGTCACCACCTTAATTTCCTCCTTGGTGGCAGGCAACTTGAACTTGCATGAGGAGTCTTACATTTCAGAAAGGCTTGGAGTACAAGTGAGAGAATGGCATATCACCTAAGGCAAAGAACCTCATCACTGCCTCTTGGCTCTCCAAATGAACATCTCCAGAATTTGTCTCAAGTGGAGCAAAGATTTGGCAGGAACCATGATGGCTCCCCTTCTCTCTCCATTTGAATGATCAGGGGGGAAATATAGCTGTTGAAACTGTGATTTTTTTGTTTGTTGGTTTGTTTCTGGTTGTAGATTCTATACTGTTTCCATTGGACTTTGGCCCAAGAACCGTTGTGTGTATGTTTGTATGTGCAATGTCAGTGATAACTGTGATTTGTTGGAAAATATCTAACTGTATATTAGCTGATCTGAGTGTTCTTCTAAAATAGAAGCATATGATAAATTGTTGAAATGAATAACTTAAATTAATATGGTAGGAAAGACAGCTTATCCTGATTGTTGACTTTAAAGGAATAATGAAATATACTGAATAAAACTCTTGTACCTTAATATGTTGGCTGTAAAGTTGTATTCATGCTTATCTGGGAGTAAGTTTCACTGAACACAATAAGCCTCAATTCAGAGTAGAAATGCATAGGATTGCATTGTAAGTTCCTTGACACTGATGAGTAACTTATATATCTGCTGGTGATGGGAAGAAAGAATAAGAAAAATATTAGTACAATAATACTGACATATTACTGAAATGTTCACACATTCTCCTGTCTACACCACCTACAATTTAGTAAGCTATGCCTTAGATGTGGATTAATATGAATTTATCAACTTTTAGTAATATTTCTCAATCAAAAACACATTGAACAATGCTAGGTACATTTGGGGGGAAAAGGCCTACAGCTTTTAGTATGCTCCATTAGCCATGCTAAAGTTACAGTTATGACTATAGGTCTTTTTGCTGCCAAATAGGCATAGGATTGTGCCTTCATTCTGGCTTGCTACAGCAGAGACTTGAACTAGATCAATACTTATCCCCTTTTTGCAGGGAATCATGGGAAATGTGAGGAGAGATAAAACTCTCTAATACAGCCTCCCCCAACCAGGGGTAGTATGGTCATTATCTCTGCTTGCTGTGGATTATGGGAGCTGCAGCCCAACAAAACTGGATGGCAGCAGGATGGAAAAATGGTGCTGTAGTACACTTCTGAGCTCTTCACTGAACAATAACGTCCAATGTTCATGAGGAAGCCCTGACGTTTAAATGGGCACAAAAGCTTTATCACTCATGGTGTGACTTCTCTGCTCTCATTCTAGTATGGACAGTGTCTGTGCCTCCTAGTGCTGATGTGAGTTGTAGTCCAGAACATCTAGAAGGCCACAAGTTGTCCCTCCTCAGTGTAAAACGAGCCATGAAAACGTGTGTCCATTTCCCTCCCAGTGAAAGCATTGGAAAGCAGCAGGGAAAAATATCTGACAGAAAACTGACAACATGAAACTGAGACTTTCATCTCTGTCTGCACACACCCGTGCCCCCTGGCAATGAGAGGGAGAGCTCTTTTCCCCCTGGATCCCAAGAAGGTTCTCCATAAGAGAAGGAAAGGCCTTTCTACACAGCAAGGGCAGTGTCAGCTGCCATGCCGCTCCGAGTGAGTGGTTGCTAAATAATAAGCAACTCAAGAGGCACATTGTTTCCATGCAGTCCATTTTGGTTGTTCAAGCATACCAATATTAACCAGGCCCGACTGGGGTGGAGTGAGGTGGCCATGTCAGGAGGCATATCCTGTAAGCTGTCCCGAGACGTGTAGGGATGAGATGGAAAAGCTTTAAATCAATCAATCCTGGGAGCAGGAATGGGCACAAGATGGACAGAGCCGCAAGCCGTGTGGCCTGCTGTGTGCTACACACCATGCAAACTTGCTGCCTTGGGTGCAGTGCAGAGTGCTGTCCTGTTCGCACATTGAAGGGAGTTCGCACTGCTGCGGCTTCTATACAGGCAATGGGAGGTGGACACCATCATGACCTTTGCCTCTGGCAGTAAAGTACCTTGGGCTGATGCTATTTCTGACAAGCTCCCTCAGGTCTAGCTTTGAATGTTGGGATCGCTTCTTGGCCTCTTAGACTGTTGTGGGGTTGGAAAGATGGGAATCCGTTGGTGTGCGCGCGCTTCTCTGTAGACCAAAGCAACTGTTACTCTAAAGACCTAGCTGTCAGATGTAACATTTTAATTTTTACCCTACAGTGGGCACCCTGCATCCACTAACTGAATGGGGCCTCATTTCTGAAATTTCTATTATGATACGCAGATCCATTTGCTTTATGAGTCACTGTTTTGCAACAGAAATTGCAAGCATACCTTTTCTGATCTAGATTGGGACCCAAAGTAGGTGGGTTCCAGATTGAGGCCTCTGTGATTTTTCTAGAATGAAAAGGAGCAAACTAGATCTAGCAGATGTAATGTCTGCTCTGGCTCTGTGTGTATTATTAAATGCATATATGTAGAGGATATGGATGATTGGCCCATCAGGCAATGCTGCTTAAACCAGGGACTGCCCTGTCCCCACCACCTATGGAGCTGCCAGTGTGGCAGCCTCCTTCCCATTACTTCGCACTCTGGGATTAGCTAATCTCCTATTGGAATTCCTCCTAGAGGAATGTTTCCCACTTTGGAAATTGGGAGTTTTTCAGCTATTCTACACTGTATGCTTTAGACCAATGATCCTCCGTTACAGCTAGCAGGGTCAGTGCAAGCTGAGAGATCTGGTTAAGCCAAGGACAGCAGTGAGTACCTGGAGATACCGGTTGGACTCCTTTGCTTAGCAGAACGGGGGAGGGGGGATATTCTAGGGGCTTGCCTGTTGCAAAAACTTGGGCCTGCTTGGCCCAAAGCATTGTGACTCTGACAGACTGTCTGTTGCACATGTTTAATGTGTTGGCTATGGGGAACTGGGGTGGGGGGCAGAACCGACAGCTGCTGCATGACTCTTCGTCAAGCTGGTGTCACCCAATATTTCCTTGATGAAAGTGCCTCCTCAAGGCCACATCATTTTACTTGCCTTCCCATAAAGTTTTCAGATATTTGGACTGTTTGACCATGAGGCATACTTTAGATGTGATGTTATTGCTGCAGGCCCTTAAATTAATCAAGCTGTGCTTCTTTAAGCACAGTACTTTAAATTTTAATCTGGATTCTGTGCACTTCCACTGAGAACCTGTTGTTTACCTTTTCCTCTTGCTCCTTTCTTGAAACTTGCTACTTTCTTGAAACTGACATTTTTGCTTTATTCAGTCCATTATGCAGAAGCCAGGAGGCCTTAACAGTTTGGTTTGGTTTTTTTACCATGTGAAAACTGGAAAAAAAAAGTGTCCTTGAATGCATAAGCAAATAAATCAGTTATTTTGCCCTGTTGCCTGTTTTAAAAGAATGCACCATTTACAGCTATCAGCTGTTTTGATGTTCTGGAATGGGAATGTTTTACAGAAGGGAAACCTCCCATTTGTATCAGAACTATTCAGCAGAATGTTCTTGAAGACTACCCAGTGTGAAAAAGCAAGCATACAGTGATGTGAACAAAATGAGTTAGAAATGCCTGCTAATATGCTATAGATTTCATATTCATATAATTACTTTTCAGACATACTTATCAAATGGAAGCCAAGAGGCTTCTGCTCAATTAAACTGGGCAGCGAGTGCCTATAACTAGCCTTTTCCAACAGGCTCAACAAGCCCCCTTCATTTGTGAGGCACCTCTGTGACGGTGTTATTTCCAAAAGTTATTGGTGTTTGCTGGGCACACATTTAAAGAATATAGTACAGTATCGACCGGATTGATGGTGTCATCAGATCGCATACACCAATGCATGGTGTTGTAATTGCAGCAGCAGTAGGAGGAGTTTGGAAGGACATGTGGGCAGAGTTGTCTCACTTGGCAATGCAGATTTGTGCCGTGCAGCATCAAGTGAAGGGTGTGGTTATAAAACAAGACTGGTTGCCTCAGGGCTTTTCTCACATTGTTTAATTCATGTGTACCAGCAAAAGTTCACATCATTATAACCAGGAAAAAGAGGGATCTTTTTATAATAGGGAAAGCATCAAATATGTTGACGACATACAGGGATGTGAGGGGATGTCACATGGAGATGGGTAGAGACCTGCTCTCCCCTGCAGAGGAAGGCAGAATGCGCTCCAACGGAGCAAAGCTCAGGGAGCCAAGGTTCCATTTGGATGCCAGGAAGCATTTCCTGACAGTCAGGACCCCGAGGGGGTGGAATGGGCTTCCCCGGGAGGTGGTTGAGGCCCCATCGGTGTGGGTGTTCAAGGATAGGCTGGACGTCCACATGGTGGGCATGTCGTGAGCGGAGCCGGCTGGTGCCAGAGGTCAGACTAGATGGCCCGGGAGGCCCCTTCTGACTCGCTCTGTTTTCTATGTTTCTGTGTTTCTATATTGCTTTCTCTCCCTCCACTAAGGGATATTCTCCAACCTCTTCTGCAAACCAACACAATAGCCAGTTCCTCTCACTGCCATGCAGTTTTATTATTACTTTTTCTGGCATGATTTCCTTCCATCTTGGAGCCTTCTTTACTGAGGAGTAAAGGCCATTGAAGGTGGGTGACATTTTTTGAATAGATCAGTATACCATTGCATCTGAAGCTACCAGTTGCTTTGAGGCAAGGAAAAGAACAAAAAGGAGAGGGGAGTATAACTGGGAAGAGTGGAACAGTGTGGAAGAGTGAGAGCTAGTGTGGTGTAGTGGTTAAGAGCGTGGAACTGGGACTCAGACGATCTGGGTTCTAGTCCCCACTCAGCCATGGAGCCACCTGGGTGACTTTGGGCCAGTCACAGACTCTCAGCCCAACCTACCTCACAGGGCTGTTGTTGTGGGGATAAGATGGAGGAGGAGAATGATGTAAGCTGCCTTGAGCCCTTTGTAGGAAAAAGGCAGGATAAAAATAATAAATAAATAAATAAATAAACCAAAAAAACTCCATAGGTTGTTACTGTTTTCAGAGGGGAAGTAGCATGGATTTTACTCTCCCTCTCTTTGGGCATGGAGTGTGTGAGGAAGAGAAGGAAGACTTCCAGTGAGGGAGGTGGGAAAGGTGTTAGGAAAGGCTGATCACTGTGCTCCTCTTCTAAGCCACTGCTGTTTTGCTGATGGGGTTGCAAAGGTGTGTGATCAGCCACTGAAGTATTTACGGCAATATTTTCCATTGTGCCACCTGCAAAGCTGTATACCTATGTAGGAATGTTTTAATAGAAGTGTTATTTGCAGATGTGTATCTCTGTAGGTGTATTTTGGAAGTACTGTTTAAAAAAAGACTGATTATTCTCCCCTCCAGTGAGTCAGCAAACACACCCGACATCCCACAAACACCACCTTTTGCAGGGAACCATCTAAGTAGGAGAGGAATCTATGTGATAAGGTGCTCCCAACTCAGGCAGCTGCCTCAGAGGAATGCTGTGGTCAATGGAATGGAAAATCGCTGAGAAATCCTGAATTATCAAAAGAATCAGACTCCCCCTATCTCTCCTGATGTAGGACATCATATAGGGTGACCAAAGCTGTTTCTGTGCCAAAACCCAGCCTGAACCTTGGCTGATCCAAGAGTTCCTGGAACTGGTTGACTGCCACTCACTCTCGGAGCTTGCCCAGGAAAGGGGTATTTGACATTGGCCTGAAAGTATTGAGATGTTCTGGGTACAAGGAGGCTTTCTCCAGGAGTGGCCTGTTTCAGGTGGTATGAGACTATTCCCTCTCGTAAAGAGGCTTTGATCACCTCACTGGCCCAGCTGGCTGTTCTGTCAGCCAAGAGGGACAAGGATCTCGTGTAGAAGTGGTTGTTTGAACTTGTCCATGCAACTTGTCGGCACTCTCAGCTTTATAGGCCACAGCACACAGACTGATGCTGAACCAAGTACTTTGGTGGGAAAGGCAACCTCCTCTCTCTTTGCTCAACCAGGTCTTCGTTTTACATGCCTGATGGGCTGCCTCGTCCATGATTGAGGTCTTACTCAGCACCAGTCTGGTATTTAAAAGTAGCATGTGGAGAGCTATGGGCCTGCTGATGGGCAACTGCCAAAGCCACACTTGTGGGGAAGGCCAGAACACAGCAGCGTTGTTCATTGCCTGGGCTGCATTCCCTCCACCTGGCTAACCTTCCATCCAACACCAACTCTCCATCACCACCCTAATGCCCCACCCCATCCTCTCACTTGGTCCTGTAATTTCTCTGTCCAGCACCTAGTCAGGCCCTGCAAAGGAACTGCAAGCCCCCCACCCCCAATTCTAAAAGCAAATGTACAGACAATCAAAACCAGGTATAATAGAAGCACAGAAAAAGAGTGAGTCAGAAGGGGCCTCCCTGGCCATCTAGTCTAACACTCCGCTCCAGCTGGCTCCACTCATGTAATACCCAATGTGTAGTTTGTCCAATCTTTCCTTGAACATCCTCACTGATGGAGCTCCCACCACTGCCCTTGGTAGCCCACTGGATATCCTGGGGGTCCTAAAGTTGGAGGGTGACCATTATCTTTGTCTTTGCTCTGCCAAGAGACTTCACTTTTCATCAGCCTCCCATGTTGGGCAACCCTAGAGTCAAACCCAAAATGTAGGTGACCATTATCAGTCAGTCAGGCAGGCCCTGGGTTGATTTCCTTCCTCCCCTGGGCACTGGACCTTCTGGAACTCCTTTCAGGCACCGCACCACAAAGGTGTTAGCCAGGAGAGGAGTTGGTAAATGTGCAGGTAGGAGAGACTGACAAGGTGGAAAAAAGAAAGCCGGCAAGATGATAAGCCCAGTGCTGTCGCCTTCCCCTGAGAGTGTCCACTCACATCCATATCCAGAGGGGACCAACCTGGAAGAAGAAGGCTGGTTTGTGCTAAATATCTACACATTATTCACATGTGGCAAGATATTTCTTTCTCCTTCTAAAAATAACTAAATAAATGAAACAAATCTTGCAACATCATCAAGAGGATGTAATGTAAAAAAAATGTGAAAATGCCCATCATCAGGAGTATACCACGTTAAGATTAAGGCTTCTTGATTAAGTTTTCCTTAAAGACTATGAGATAATTAAGTTTCAGAGGCTGGTGTATCTTCTCAAAAGTAGGTCATTTGATTCCTCTTGTGCCTTGTTACAGGCACAAAGCCAGCGCTCCTCCAGAATGACTCATCATGTGGCTAATTTTCTTTCATGATCTCCTTAAAAATTTCCTTTTAGCAGTGTTTGTATACTCTGTTATCAGTCATACCCAGTTAAGAAAGGGAAAAAGCCTGTGAGGTTGCATGTACACTATGCCAAGTACATTACAAGTCAGTCATCCCAATCCATGTGCTACTGAAATGCTCTGGACTTCAACTCTTACAACATACCCAGTAACTTCTTTGAACCCACCGTTACCCCCATCCATTGGTTTTTCCCTCTTCTCTTCCCTGGTGGCTGGGTGTGCTTCAGAAGAAAGCATCACTCTGGAGTTGCCTGCAGTCTTAATTTCCTAAGAATTTTCTGAGCCCCATCATGTGGGCTGAAAGCATTCATGGGGAATGAGGGTAGCCACTGGAAGTTCTCACTTTGCTTAGATGCTACTGGTAAGAAAATTCGTCAATTTTCCTAAAAGGGGCACAGGCAGTATCGAGAATTACCACACATTTTCTACCCAGTTTTACAACAAAGTAGAATGTTCCAGTCCCAGTTTTTGGCATTTATCTATATTAAGATTTGAGACAGATAGGGATACTGATGATTTTACATTTTTGTTAAGTTCAGGGCTATTGTATTATGGCTCTGCAGTTGTTTTTGGCTTTTGCATATGCTACATAGATACAAAATAAGATTGTTTTCTGTGACATTGTGTTTCTCGGCATGTTCTCAGCACTGTTTCCCACTGACATTTATGATACAATATTTTTTTCAGCAGTTATACTGTCGCTCTGTTTTAAACTCATTTTTTCATCTTCCTTAACACATTTTATAGCTTTTCTTAGCTGAAGGGACCACCTGCTAATCTCAAAATGTCATCATACTTTTAAACCTGACAGTTGTAATGAGAAGTGAGATATCTCTTTATTGCAAAGGGGAAATTTGAGGGATTATGTAATGCAGCCTGAATAAAGCTGATATAATTTTATCCAGTCCCCATCATGATTATATCAGCTGTATTTGCTTCAACACATGTTGCAGGATTGAGTCTGGAATCAGGGGCAGATGAATGGTAGACCTCCAGATGTTTGGGACTTCAGCTCCCAGAAGCACCTGAGAGCATGGCCAACGGTCAGGAATACTTCCAAATCATCTGAAGAACTACCTTTGCCCTTCGCTGAGGTAGGGTGCAGTCATGTGGACTGTTCAGAAGAGTAAAACCCAGTTAGCCAGGAATTCCTCTTTCTAAAGATGTATAGGGTCGCACATTTTGGGCACTACCAAATGGCCCAAATGAGTGAAGAACAGGTGGTTAAAAAGAAAAGAGTGGCTAATGTTGCTCTTTTTCTGTTTCTGAAGTATAGCAGAGGCATTACAAAAATTTGGAGGGCTATGACTGGGGGCGGGAATGTGAGGAACAGAGAAATCCTCAGTGCTTGGTGATGGATGAGACTGTGCGACAACAGATATTACATAAACGGACTAAGAACCCATTGTATTAGTCTATCTCCTCATCTTGTTCAGTTCAGCTAAGCCCAGTCTAGCAACAGGTCTTAGATTATGGCTAAAACTGCTTTTTTAAAAAATGAATTCAAGAGACAATGGGTTAAATCCAGAATTAGTCATACTTATAACAGACTCATGGAAATCTATGGGACTTAAGTCATGACTAATTTCATTGGGCTTATCCTTAAGTATGATATTCAATTGTTAGACTAGTCTTCACAGCCTAATGCCCTTCAGATGTTTTGAGTCATTGCTCCCAAAAGTCCATACCATTGGCTATGCTGGCTGGGACTGATGGGATTTAGCTCCCATCAGTCCCAGCATCCCATCAGTCCAAAGCATCTTCAGGGCATCAAACTGGGGAAGACTGTTCTAGACTGTAGTCTCAGTTTCTGTATTTCTGATGATGATGGGTAGCTGGTGAATCCTTCATTTGTGAAGATCCTTATCTAGTGCAGCTTTTATTCTGAGCTCTATGGGAGCAATCTGTGGTGCTGAACTCCAAAATTGCTTCAGCATGGATAGCTCCTGTAAAGTTCAAAATAAAAGCTGCAATGGACAAGGAGTCCCAGTGGCCTCCCCTGCTGAGGATCCCTCGTCAAGCAACTATTGGCATTGGAAAAATCGCCCTCTACCTCAGAGCAGATGGCAAGTGTGGAAACTTGGAAACTTCTTTTGATATTTTTTTTTCCTCTCCTCACCCCCTCATCTCACACATTGGTAAGATCCCAATATCTCAGTTTAGCACACACAGCTACGTCTTCTTCTGGGGATCATTCTGCCCACAACTCTTTATCTCAGAGTTTTCCATAACAACCATCTCCAGACTTTTCAAGAAATATCAGGTCTGCCTACGTGAGCCACCTTGTAGAGGACATTTCTACTTTTCTTTGGACAAAAACGTGTGTGCGCGTCTGTGCATTGTACATGCATCTTATCTGGTACTTTGCTTCATTTTTCACTTCTTGCCAAAGAATCCTGTGCCACCTTCAGCACTTTAGCTTGGCTTGCTGATCCCTTGGTTTTCTCATGCAGCTTTTCACAATGAAAGACGCTTCTGAGGAGAGAGCAGTCTTATTTCTCCGTACAGAGAACAAAGTGTTTAAAAGGAGAGAGAGGAAGGCAGAAGTGACCCATGCAATTTGCAGCTGCTCAGCAGCAGCTTCTGCACCTTTGAAACTTTCCTGCAAGGGGGTGGGGGTGAGGAGTACTTTCGCATCATGTATTTTGCCTGATAATAGACATGAGATCTGCACTTTCAGGGTAATAAACCATTTTTAGGTTTGTAACACCTGCTGATAGCCACTTATTAGAACATGGTTATGAATTGTGATGCAATGTTTTATTCATCTGTCATAATTAGAATTGCTTTTAATGACTGTGATGCTGTTAATTCACCTTATCGGTTATGCAGTCAGTTCTTCAAGACTATAATGTGAATTGCATTGGGTCAAAATTTTATTTACCTGTTCATATTTACATTCTTTATTTCTTAGAAGCACAATGCTATCTTGGTATTCAACATCTATTTTGATCTGGATTCTCAACTTCCTAGAAAAGATATAAAAGCTCTGAACTTCAGTACTGAAAGTAAAATAATGTAGTGCAACAAAACATTGCAAAATGGGCTATTGGCTTTAAATCTACTTATATGTGTACACTGTATTGAATTACTAAGCTTTTAGGCTTATGGGGTCTGCATCAGATCTTGTGATGACCAATAAAACTGTGATTACCCTCGGGATATTTATTAAAAAGATTCTGCCTTTAATAAAAAGCTGATACATTCATTCAGACGTATCTAATGGTTCTGCTCATTTACTAGATATAATTATTGCTGGAGGATGTGCTTCTGCCACCTTTGCTCTCAAAGGTCAGGATGCGGTTACCAGAAATGAGGTTGTCCTATTCATGGCTCTGGACTGTAGAACAGTGCCACCATCATCCCAGACATTTGCTCGAGCTCCACACTTAGTTTATTTGGGTGGAGTTTGTGAGTGATTTTAATGATAGCTAACTCAAGGGTCTGCAGTTCTCCACGATTTTTGTGTATTTGCTGCCATAGTAATGGGTTCTTCAGGCAAGTGCTCCTCAACATTTTGGCAGGATAGGGAAGAACTTGCTATAGCAGGAACAGGGCAGATTTTGTTGGACTGCAATTCCTATCAGCCCTGGCCAGCATAGCCAGCAGTTGCACTTCAGCAGTATCTGGAGGGTAGAAGTTCCCCATCTCCGCTCTACATGTACACTGCCTTGTGGTGGTATTCCTGTGGTGGATGTTACGTGCAGTCCGGCTCAGGCGATGTTAATTGTTTGCACTGCCAGCTGATATTGGGAGTTTCATCTGTGGCACTTTGACTATGGTGGATGTTCACACATGCAAGCTAATTGCTGGTTTCGGTCATTTGATTGAAGAACATGTATGTGTGAATCAGCCCTAACAAAGAAACATGCTGAAATGTAAGCCTCAAGGGGCACTTGGAGAAATTGACCAACTTTTTTATCATTCTCAAAATTTGTAATTTCTCTGCATATGAGTCAAAATTGCATATGACACAATCAAACAAACATCAGTACAGGGCCAGAAAGCCTCAGTGAAATATATAAGGATGAAAGGGCTTCTTTGATAGAAAATTAACCAAAGAAAGAGCTTTCTCTTGGATTTAATCATAACGGAAGCTGGATTCTCTTTGTGGGATTAGCAATCAAAAAGCCTGATTGAATATTAAAAAGGCATCCAGGGTTTCTTTGGCAAAGGCTCTTCTGAGAAATATCATATGAGGACAACTCTGGGCCTGATGAGTTCAGTATTTGCCATTATTTTCAAAGAGATACCGTGCAAGGTTTGATATTGTATTTCCTTCCTGATAAATATGAACAAAAGAATGGGAATTGAGTTTTCATACTGGGCTTTTTGAAGTTCCAAGGACCACATATTACAGGCAATAGCTGAAAATGGCAGGTGCTTTGTAATGTTCTAGTGAAATTATAGCAATCTGAGATCTAATCAGTTGTTTGTGTGATTTGTCTGTGATGCACTCACCTGCGTGTTAGCCCAGTGTAATGCAATGGAATTAACATCTGATACGCTATAGAACCACAGCGCCAGAGATCTTGTTCTGTGACAGTATAGCAGCCTCCCCCAAGCTTGTGCCTTCTGGTTATTTTGAAGTACAACTCCCACTGAGCTCCCATTAGTATGGATAATGGTCTGGAATTATGGGATGCTTGGGTACAGCCCAAGCATCTATAGAATGATGGGTACAGTCCAAAACATCTGTGAAGCATCAGGCTGAGAATGACTGGGTTACAAAATTTCAGGATGCAATGTTGCATTGGCTGTCTTTGCAGTACTATAATAATATCTTTATAATTAACTGCAAATTCCAGAACAGATAATAATTTCCATTTTGTTGTGTAAGAGGGCAGGAAGGAAAAAAGATTTAGAATTTATCGCAGAGAAACAGAATCCATCAATATGTGGCGGGAAGTACAGGACGGTGCCAGCTGGTCTAACCTGCAGTTTTCATAAGGCTTATGTGTGAAGTATTTAACTATAATGCATTTATGTGTGTACAGTTTGTACACATATGTAAGAAGGTCCATAAGATCCAGGCAATCAGTGGAGGTCGGAGTGGACCACTGGGCATGTTCTGGCTCTCTTCCTCCACACAAAAATCTTCCACATCTAGTTGTCTCTTAGGGCTTAGGTCCTTAAGATGACCTACCTTGTCTCAAACTCTCTTTTAAGCATTCCAAAACTGAGAGCATGGATAGAAGAGAAATGTACATTGGTCCCACCCCCAGCCAAAACCATGTTGATATGGAAGTTCTGTAGCGAAGGTATAACAGCATTTGGCTGAATGCAATTGCCATTTCCGACAGGATCAGTAACATGGTGCTATCAGGACTCCCAATCATGCAGAAGATTGTAACTGTGTTCAGTCAGACATGGTTACACCTCCCCTGTCAACATGGGGTCAGGCTGAGGAGATGGACCATTGTGTCCCTCCTTTTCCTCCATGCTTTCAGTTTTATAATGTGTAAAGAGGGATCTTGTGTACTTAGTTTCTAAGATTCTACCAAATCTTGAGTTCAGGCTGGTAGATAATTGGAATAGAGTGGCCACAGAAGAAAAGAAATGCATCAGTGAAAAAAAAGAACACACTGATTTGCCTAACAGTTCCATGTACTGATTTGGTAAAACTTCTGTAGATGCAAATTTAGAAATAATTATTATACTTTAAATAGAAATACAATACATCTCACCATATAGTGCCCTTTGTGCCTTGCTCAGCCTGTGTCCAGGTGCTGTTGAAGGCCAAATTCAAGGTCCACCACTTGCTCTTGATGATTCTTTATCTTTAAAGTGAGTTTGGAGTGACCCACACTTGAAAACAGAGAACAATAATCAGGCAGCCTTTAAAATAGATGATTGTAAAAAGAGGACATATAGTCACTCTATGAGAATAGGTTTTCATGGCTGATTGAATCATTTGTCTTTCTCTCCTGAATTCAGCAAATGAACCCTTGGATCAGTTCATGCAACACAAAAGGAGTGAACTGGCGTGTTTAAGGGTTCAGCTAAAGTTGTTGTTGTTGTTGTTGTTAGTTGCAAAGTCGTGTCCAACCCATCGCGACCCCATGGACAACATTCCTTCAGGCCTTCCTGTCCTCCACCATCTCGCAGAGTCCACCTAAGCTCACACCGACTGCCTCAGTGACTCCATCTGGCCACCTCATCCTCTGCCGTACCCTGCTTCTTTTGCCATCTATTGTTCCCAGCATGAGGCTCTTTTCCAGGGAGTCCTTGAGTTTCATCTTCAGGATCTGGCCTTCTAAAGAGCAGTCAGGGTTGATCTCCTCTAGGACAGTTTGATAGCCTTGTGGTCCAAGGGACTTGCAGGTGTCTCCTCCAGCACCACAATTCAAAGGCCTCAATCTTTCTGTGCTCAGCCTTCCTTACGGTCCAGCTTTCACAGCCATACATTGCAACTGGGAAAACCATAGCCTTGACTATATGTACTTTTGTCGGCAGGGTGATGTCTCTGCTTTTTAGTATGCTGTCTAGATTTGCCATAGCTTTCCTCCGCAGGAGCAAGCGTCTTTTAATTTCTTGGCTGCAGTCCCCGTCTGCGGTGATCTTGGAGCCCAGGAAAATAAAATCTGTCACTACCTCCATTTCTTCCCCATCTATTTGCCAGGAAGTGAGAGGACCAGATGCCATGATCTTAGTTTTCTTAATGTTGAATTTCAGGCCAACTTTTGCACTCTCCTCCTTTACCCGCATCAAGGGGCTCTTTAGTTCCTCTTCACCTTCTGCCATGAGAGTGGTATCATCTGCATATCTGAGGTTGTTGATATTTCTCCCGGCAATCTTAATTCCAACTGGTGATTCATCTAGCCCCGCCTTTCTCATGATGTGCTCTGCATATAAGTTAAATAGACAGGGCGACAGTATACAGCCTTGCCGAACTCCTTTCTCAATTTTGAACCAATCAGTGGTTCCGTGTCCAGTTCTCACTGTTGCTTCTTGACCCGCATATGGGTTTCGCACACAGTCATAATTTTGTTGGGTTGGGTGTATTTTTGGAGTCTGTTTTCATAATAAATAAAGAAGCCTGATTAAGTTTGGTGCTCCTTAGAACAAATGGTCAGGGGCTGCACTAATTAAATAAAAGATAATTAGATCCTTGCTCAGAGCCATGGTTGGAGCTTTTGGTTGCATTGGCCTTCCAGGCACAAGTGAACATGTAATAGCATAAGATTAGAAAGCATTTTCTTAATCTCTAGTGCCCTTGGAGAAAGAGATATTGTGAGGAAGACAGAAATTGGTTTTGAGTGCAAGCTATTTGTGGGAGAAATTATTCCAGGATAGCTCCCCTTGTGAAAAATACTGCCTCTGCTAATGTTTTCATTGTAGACATGGTAGAATATTTTCTGCTGTGAAAGTGATGTCCAAACAACTTGAATTATGGCTATACGGGGGTAAAATATTATGCAAAACAAGATACCACCTGATCCAATAGTTTGGTGCTCGGTGTGTTTTCAAGCTACTTTGTTGATTTCATCACTGCGAAGAAAGATTTGCAATTGCTAGAGCTTGAGCAGAGACATTCTCATGCTGCTTGCATCATACCTACAATTTCCTACTATGTTGTCATTGCAGAATCTCTACTGCAGAGATAATGGAAGAGGTAGCAGGAACACAGCTTGACATCTGAGGTTCTGTATAACTCTTTTCAGGATAGGCACTTAGATTATTCATCATCTGATTTATAAAGTGAGCATATTTAGTCAGAAGTTCATTCAGATAAAAAGAAGACAATACTCTCCTAGTGTTGTTTTTGTATTCACTTTTTTAAAACTTTGCTTGCAAAGCTCTAGGCCAGGTGAACCAAACTGGAGTTTTTAAAGTAGCTTGTGCTGCCAGTAGTTTGTGCTACCACTGAGAGCCAGTGTGGTGCAGTGGTTAAGAGCCTGGGACTGGGACTCAGGCGATCTGGGTTCTAGTCCCCGCTCAGCCATGGAGCCAACTGGGTGACTTTGGGCCAGTCACAGACTCTCAGCCCAACCTACCTCACAGGGTTGCTGTTGTGGGGATAAGATGGAGGAGGAGAATGATGTAAGCTGCCTTGAGCCCTTTGTAGGAAAAAGGCAGGATATAAATCGAAAAATAAATTAAAAAAATAAATTTTCAGCCTTGTTATGGAAATGAAGAAATGGTACAGATGCGTCACTATGTCCTTGTCAAGTATTTCTGCATTCTTCTGCCCTTTCTGGGTATAAATAGTGTCTAGCCATTAAACACATTTCCTGAGTGAGTTCCTCTAGGAGACCGAGTTTGACTTTTTCTGAATTTTGAAGAACTGCATGATGGGAATAATGTCCATAAATTAACTGAAGCAGAAAAATACTTAGCAATTTGTTGTTTGGTCATTGTTCATATGTTAGTTCCCTTGGAGATGAGTTTTTGTACCCTGTGTTTCTCTGTTTGCATACGGTGCTGCTAGGAAAGCCTATCTCTTATTCAGCAAAACTTCACTGAGCTGGGCACATTTTTTCTTACTGATCTTTAAAGCCAGGCAGAGTGTCTATTGTGTACTCAAAGTCCTCCCCACCCCAAGCATACTGAATTTATTATAATAAGAGCTATATAGGAAATACAGGCCACAAGCAAGGCCTGGGGATGAAGAAACCTACCATGATACAAACTGAATACAAGTCACTTATCACGTGCCTTGGCTCAAGAGCAGTTGGTTGACTTACCTTGAGAGAACCTTAAATCCATCAGTGTTTCACATGGAACTGAGCAATCCAAATTATTTTCACTGACCCAGTTGGGCCGTACAGAGTTATGGTTTAGTATGAGGTGCATGAGCTGATTTCCTCTTCTCCGCTTCTTTTTTGGGTGAGGCAACAAGGAGGAGAGTGGAAAATCCACTTCCGGTTTCTGTTTGTTGCTCCATCTGAAGTAGGACCCACAGTTCATTTCTGTACTGGTTTAGCCAGACACATTGGAACCAGAGACCCTAGTTTAATCTTTGTTTGTTTGTTTGTTTTTTTGTTTGGGCAAAATATAGTTTACAGTTTAAATTTTAAGTTAATTACAGTTTGCCCTGGTTCATTTCAATGACAAAGTGTTGTTAGTTGAAAATGGCACTGGATATTTCCACCGTCGTTGCAATCATGTAGGTAAAAGTGAAGTACATGGGCCCAGGGAATATTTGTGTAGTGCTAAGTGACAGGTTGGTGTTTCCACCAAATGCAGTCTTTTCCCTTTGGCCACGCATCATGCCAGAGCATGGTTTGGCACTATGAGGATTTCCTTGTGCACTTTCTCTTGCTCTTCCACACTCCCCTACATTAGTTACTTTCTGGTATGAAACAAACCACAGCTTGCCAGTTTGGAGACGGGAGGGAGAGGAGAACATACGAGAACACAGGGTTGGTTCTGGAGTATGAAACCATGGTTTGATGTTATTTGTGAACCACTGCACCATCTAAAGCTGTTTTCTTCCTTATCCATCCAGTACCTTTGCACAAATTTGCTGCATTGCGACTAGATTGGTACCAAGTCACAGAGACTTATGCCATGACAAATGGATTCGTGTTTAAAGATGCAATCCTATGCAGGCTTAGACTGAAAAAAGTCTTCCATACTTCAGCATTCACCAGCCAACATGGCGGGCTATGGAATTCTGGGAGTTATAGAACTTCTTTTCTGTCTGAACATGCATTCAATTGTGTCCTAAGTCTTTCTGTTTGGTTACAATGGGCTAAGGCACTCTTTGAGGAATGCAAGAAGACAAATTAAAATCAACTGTAAATAAATGCCAGTGTGTGAACAGACATAGACCTATGGCATAGTATCACATTGCCTATATAAGGAAGATAAGAATGACCTCTATAAGAGCACCTGGGCACAATGCTTATTCAGGGGAATCAGTTGCATTCTTGCAGCCCTTATGGACTGGATGTGTCAGAAGATTTAAACAGGAAGTGATGTGATACTGTAAAGAAGTCTGATTTCTGTTAGAACCATAGCATGGAGGGGGAGGAGGGGGATTTAACCTTGTTGCTCCTTTCTCTGCCATGGTCTAGATCAGGGGTCCTCAAACTTTTCCACCAGGGGGCCAGTTGAAAGGTGTCAGTGCTTGGTGTGGGCCGGAAAGGTGGTGCTGGCGGTGCACGTGGACCAGTGAGGAGGCGGGGGTGGTGTGTGCGGGCGTGCGCTGAAGTGGGAGCAGGGTGCACAGCGAGGGGAGGCAGGGGCGGGCATGCGCCTCGAGGCGGGCACACGAGGCAGCAGCTTGCTTGCTTGGAGATCATTTTTTCTGAGTGAGCAAACCGCTGCCTCTCTGTGCGCGGGGCGAGGTGGGCAGTGGCATGCGCATGCAGTGGGTCCAAATGGGCATGGCGGGCCGGATCCGGCCCTCAGGCCATAGTTTGAGGACCCATGGTCTAGATCACCCCCAACCCTGGCGGGTGTTATTTGCCATGGAAGGACACTTAACCTTAGTGTCACTGTCATTTTTTCTCCGGGGAGAAGAGAGCTGTGGGGCTTAAATCCTTTCCTGCTCCCAGCTCCATCATGCTTCGGTGTATTCCAGATTGCACCTCTGGCTGCTGTTTAGTAAACAAATACTACTACAGTTAGAATATCCCAAAGATAATGTCCTTGCCTGGACTGAGTGATATTTATTTGAGAATACTATATTATATTTGATAGTAAAATAGATGTTTGATAATATGGTAATTGTTGGGATAATTGATCATTTGAAAGGTTGTTGAATCAATATTTTTGTTGGGCTCTAAAATAATTTACTTATTTCTTTGACATTACATTACATTTGGCCTTTATTTTATTTTGAAAACCTTTTGACCTGCCCTAAGTCCCGTTTAGCTGCTTATTAGTTTTGGTTAATGGTTGGATTGTTTTGTTACCTAATTGCTCTTTAATTATCTTAGTTTTCTTTGTTTCATTTAAATTTCAGTAATTTAATTGTATAGTATAATTTGGCTGCCTGCAATCCTTTTCCATTTATCACTTTTCTGCTTCTCAGTAGATATGTGTAGATATGTGATGTTAGGATAGGAATGTTGCCACCATATCCTCTTTCAATAGACAAAGTTAAGATAAGAACTTTAGAAGAGTTTGTGCAAAATCTTGCACAGAGGGACCTTGCTAGATTTAGGGTACATTCATTTCCTTAGTGCTCTCCTCTTTACTCTTCTGTGAGAAGAAAAGGTGCTGACTTTAGAATACTTCTTAATTTAGACCATTGAATATATTGTATTGTCAGATTAAGCTATAATTTCATGAGACTTGAACAAGCCTATTCTTCCCTCTCCCAAACCCACTTCTGTCTTCTCCTTGCACTTGGCCAGTGAGAATTGGTTCAGAATTTTTTTCTTCTGCTTTCCATTAAATCTTGCATGAAGCAAGAAGTGTGAAGTGCAAGGCAGCTTCATGACCTACAGTGCAAAGCTTGTTTATTTGAAACCAAATGCATTTAAAATTAACCATAGTCCAGGTAACATGGCAAAGTGTCTTTAATTCAAATAAAAGTGAGAATTTCCATGTCCTTCCTTCTGTCTGTAGTAAGGAAGGAGACTGAAGTTCATGATCCCAAGGAAAGTAGGCTTGTTCACTTCTTGCTAAACTACAGTTTACTGTAACATCCAAATGCTCTTAACACTTCTGTAGTTGCATCTTTATGTCTTTTCCTTCTTTATTTTCATTTGCTGGAAAAGCAAGTAAATGCATTTTAGGATGATTTTTTCCATAGTTTATGTAATTTTTTTGGTAACTACAGGTGGCTTCAGTCATCTGTACTATGTTTCTCTCCCTGCATGACTCTTCATTTCTACTTTTAAAACTAAAAAATTAGGATCTGGAATTAATTTTGTTCCAAAATGCTATTAATGAGTACCATCCAGACAGAGATTATAACAGAGATTCTCTTATGGAGAGTTGAGAAACAAACATGTGCTAGCTTTTGAAAAATTCTACCCTTATTTTGCTTTTAGTCATTTAATCCCACTCTCATCTAGGTTTGAATCACTTATGGCAATAGTATCTACAGCACTGTTACTGCAACTCCAGTTTAGAATTTACCATCCAATAACAAATAGCCACGAGGCAGGTCCTTTTTGTGACATTCAGTTAAGTGGCATTGATTTGCCATACATGGGCGTGTTTCTTTCCCCTATTTGAACTTGCCTTGGAGAAATGCTTACTAATTACTGTACTCTGATATACTGAGCAGACAGTATTTTAAATTAGAATCATGGCAGTGAGTCTCCTGCAGATCTCACAATGTAATATTTTATTAATGCAAATATACTATATACTTTTGCTTCTGAAACCTGTGTGAGGAAATAATAGTATTTTAAAAACTTCCTTTCAGCAGATTTCTTGTGGGACTCTGCAAAAATGTTAGGGAGTGATGTTGCAGCAGTATCAGAATGTGGCCTCAGTTAAGCGCTAGGAGATGACAGATGTGGACTTCATCTGCCATTTGGACGGAAGGCACCAATGCATTAAAAAATTATCAAGTGGTTGAGGCCAGACGAAATCTCTTACACAGTAAAGGTCCAAACTGATATAAATGAATAAATAAATACTTTTTAGCTGATGCTCTCTGGGCAGTCGACAAATCTTGTAAGAGATTCGGTTACCTTAAATGCTCTCTTTCTCCCTTCTATGTGCAAATTTGCACTTCTTTTTCTTCCATAGTCTTACTACTATCTGCATCAATGTGAATGATACCTCACATCTCAGTGTATTTTCAGACTGTGATCTGGAACCAGCCCTGGTTTATTTCAAAGCAAAACAATAACTGGTGCAGACGTAAGTCTAACTCCGGTTAGCTCTGAAAATGGAAGGGAGGGGGCAATTTGCACACAAGAGGGGATGAGGGAGGAACACGGAGAGTTGTCCCCAGTTGCCTAATCATAGTTGCAGTATTGAGCAGCTGTGGCTGCACCAGGCCAAGTGCTCCTAAAATGAAAGTGAATTGTATTTATGATCACCAAGAAACCAGTTCATTCCACCAACCTACCTCAGGGTGTGGTAGATGCCAAATCTCCCTCTAAGAGGCTGAATGCCAACCACACGTTGAGGAAGGAAGAAAGGCACAATGCCAATAACTGCCGCACCAACACTTCCATAATTTCCATCACGGCATAAATGAAAATAGAGGCATGACTGTAACGCTGCAGTTCTCGTACCAAGGATTGTTTTTCAGCGCAAAAATATCCTGTATCTCAGGGCAAATGTGAAGACTTGATGTGATTGGGCACCTTCCAAGGACCCATACCCTAACAGGAGTACAGGAGTAAAGTTGAGACCTGATATTTGGACATGCCATCCTCACAAAAGCAAGAATTGGTACATTGATTTGCTTGAGACAAGGACTAGAAAAGAGAAGCAGTGCCTAATAATTATGGACAGCTGAAACACGTATATGAACTAGGAAGTAGAGGAGCAGTTCAAATCTGAGCGATGGAGATCTGGGAGCTCCAGATTCTAGTCCCCGCTCAGCCATGGAGCTCACAAGGTGGCTTTGGGCCAGGCATGGACTCTCAGCCTAACCTACTTGATGGAGTAATTGTTGTGAGGATGAAATTGAGAGGACAAGGAAGATTATGTAAGCTACCTTGAGTCCCTTGGAAGGAAAAACGGTGAGATAAGAATATAATAAAATAGCTAAGTCGGGATGTTATGGATAGAACATTTTGGAGGGCTTCATTCATAGGGCTGCATAAGTTAGAGATAACTTGATTACATACAACGAAAACAAACAAACAAATGCAGTTAGAGCCAGATTTAGTGATACTTAGAATAGGCCCATTGAAATCAGTGAGTCATGAATAGTTTAGGTTCTGTTGTTTTCAGTGGGTCTCTTCCAAGGATGACTGAGTCTAAATGCAGCCCAGGTATGGCTACTTATGGATCACCACAAGAGGGGACTCTGATTTGTATATTCTGAGTCATCTGTATAGATGGAAATTTAGAAATAATTACTATTAATAATTCAATTAGAAATATAACGCACCTCACCTTCTTCTATCACCTTATGGCAATATGACCAGGAGAACTGTGTGTCAGCCTAGACATTTTGGTGTGCAGGTGCTGAATCATGATGGGTAGCGTCAAGGCCCCAGCACCCATTTGTATGGTTCTTCAAATTAGATTTGAGCCAGACAGCCCTTGAACATAGAACACCTTCAAATGAAGGGCTGTCCTTGGTAAAGTGGGACATGTGGCCACTTTCTTTCCCAATGTATGAACAAAGTTCAGTTATCTTCAGATTCATGTCAACATCCCTCTCCTGTTCTTCTCTTTTGTGCTGATCGGGAAGTCAGTAGCTCCCACTACTGCACTTGGAGAACTGCGGTTTGCCTAAAACTCTGGTTAGTTAGAACAAGGCAGGACCAAACCATAGTTTTAATATTTTGAGATTAAAATGGCAAACCTTGAGGGCCACTAGTATGAGAAAGAAGATGTGGAAGGGAAACAGGGAACACACTAGAATAAAGCTTGCCATGTCTTGTTCTTGTTGCGCAATTCTGTTGTTTCCTATTAAGTCTGAACTGGATTAAAATAAGATCTGTTATTTTGTTGAGCGAAGTGTTTCAGTGTATCTGAAAACTAAATTGGGAGAAGATTGGAAACAACCTTTGAAACTGCAGCATGCACGGGCACCACAGACTCTAAAAGTCTGAAAGGTTTTTTGCATCACTTTTTAAAAACATGCACACATGCTTCACAGCATCACCCAACACATCTTGTATCACAAATGCAGTTGTCCTGATTGTACTGAATATGGTTGTTAAATTGTGCTAAAATAGGCACCATCCCCCTTTAAAAGCTGTTATGCAGTGTTCCTTGCTGAATTGTATTAATGTTGTGGAAAGGAATTCAGATATGCTGAAATAGGATTTCAGATCAGCAGATCAGTCATACAGCATGTGGTGGCTGAATCCTGTTAAATGCATGAGGATGGTATTTTTAAACAATGATGATTTACCAAAACAGCCACATTTGCAACATCAAGTTTTGAAGCAAGTTGCCCTTTTAGTATACTTTCAGTGTTTACACTTCACTAAATTGCCAGTAGTTTCAGCTCCAGACATAAATAAAAGTGAAAATTCATACTGCATTCATTTTTTTGAATGAACAAATACTTACAGCTTTTCCTAAAGCAAGTCCATCATAGCCTGTGTTTATTCAGGATGAAAGGTGGTTCAATCTTTAAGCAATTATTATACATATACAATAGCTTTATCAGTGTATAAATGGGTAAATTCTGAAAGCAGAATTGAAGGCACCTTAGGTCATATCCATCTATTAGACTTTAACACCCTCTATCCTGCTGGATTTACAATTTTTAAGGAGCTGGCTGTTATATGCCTCCTGCTGGTGATGGAAAATTATTGTGCTCAGTATTTGGAGAATAAGTGCTGAATTGGAGTTCTGTTTGGAAACTATATAGTTAATTAGTAGGATTGTATTACGTCTCCATGTGGAGAATTGTATTATACACCAGAACTTTGTAAGAAAATAGAAAATATGGAAATAGGTCTGAAGATCAAATCCAAGTAGCTGTCTTGGTGTCAAAGGAATAACAGCAAGAAGATTTTGAGAATCTTTAGAAAATCTTACCTTTACTAGAACTAACAAGGTTTCTTTTTAATCTAGTATTTGATCCTTTGAGTGCACAAAGATCCTTCTCATGTTATTTTAATTAATTTATTTTAGAATGATGAACTGCTTTTCTAAATGGATGACAAATCTATAAATCTATAAATAAAGCTAAGCAGCATTTATCTGAATTCTTAAACTCCAGTTAGGTTGAAACAGTAAGTAGATACTTCTAATTTACTAATGGCTGCTCTGGAGGGCAAGTTGGGGGTGTCAGCACTCAGGATTGAGAGCCCTCAGGACAGTGCTTCTTACAGACATGACTGTAAGAAAAAATTGTCCTTTAAGAAACCAGAGCTGGAGTAACTTATGAGAGCACAGGCTGCAGGGTTGCTACCTATGGTCTTGAACCAAAGCCAAGCCTAGGGTTGGTGGCTCTGGTGCTTCCTGTCCCCAGGCCAGGCCTCCTGGAATTAGCCATCCCTCAGAGCAGTCAATGGAATCCCTGAAGGAGAGGACAGCTTAGGAACGTGGGGGCCCAGGGCCTGCACAGGCCAAGCCGTGGTTCCGGGTTCTTTCCCGGCAGGGGCTAAGGGTTCCTCGCCTCCTCAGGCAGGGCACTTCTGATCTCAGGGCAACAGAGCTACCATGCCAGCCCTTCGTTATGACCTTCTTAATTTTATGTTGTGGCTGAACAGTAAGAATCTCCTGCCTTGGCTTCAGTTGGTGCTGAGTTACTAGAGGGAGACACTTTTGAAACAGGAGAAGAGATTCCTCATAAGGCAGGTGGCGTCCTGTTCAGCCATGCTGAGTGCATGTATTGGTCAAGGTAAAGAAGATTATTACTGCGTTTGGACAGCTAACCAGTTCTAAAATAAATGGTGATAAAATAAGAGGTATACATTTTTATTTATGCAACTGAAAGAAGGCCTTTGGAGGAAGGTAAACACTGACTTTCAATTTGGAGTAATTTGGTGAAATCAATTATAAGCAAGTTAAACATAAAAGAGATGCATAGTTATGGGAGCAGTACAAGTTGTCTTAACTTGGAAAAATAGCATTAATAAAGTGAAGTTTTGGTTGCTGTTGCTGTTCAAAGCTTTGTCAGTTATTATTAAAAACAGTTTATTAAAAAGGTGTCAAAAATACCTTAGTCTTGGGAAGACAAACGCTCCAATGAAAAACCTACAGAATAAGGTAGCTAGCTGTACTCCGTTACAGAGGATGTGCCTCTGTTTGAAGAGCTGTTGGATGACAGTCCTCTACTTGAAGGTGTCTCCCATTGGGTTGTCTGCCCAGCCCATGTCTGGTTTTAGCTGAAGAACCATGAGGAAGAAGAGCAAGGTAGGGGTGGAGGAAGAAATTATGCTGTTTTGAACTAATGTGTGAACTGAAAATCAGTTATCCTTCAATCGCCACATGTCTCTGGATTTTGCAGTGGAGTTCTCGAAACAATATGTGTACAAAAATCAAAGTGCATGCAAAAATGCAAATATGAATTAAGAGCACAGTAAAATGTATGCATTAGGGAAAATGTGCACAAACACATGTATGTATTTTCAAAGCTGATTAAAAAGAAATCTCATCATTTTGAATGAACTGAAGACTAAATATGAGAAACTAAAATTAAGGGATTCTTTTAGCCCTAGTAATGGGCCTTGCGGTTGCCCAGGAGACAAAGATCACCGAGGCAGTCTTCTTCAATATGATGGGATGTGCTGTATTTTATTTAAATCATAGCAATTATTTCTAAATGTGTATTTATACATGCAAATTAGCATATTCAAAATGGTGTCATTTTTTGAGTTTCCTCTTTTTGACAACCAGAAGGGGCCATCCTAGTACAGAAAATCAAACAACAAGCCAGAGTAGCAGGTCCAAATCAATACTGTTATTCAGCTCAGCTTGTTGATTTCAGCAGAGTTTGCAGAGATGAGTATCAGTTGGTAAAATTAAATGTTGGGATAGCTGATGACATTACAAAAAAAGATACTGAAAAAAGTGGTTATGCTGTATAAATGATCCATGTGAGTCACAGTTTCTGGCTTGCTTACACAGGTTGTATGTTTTCAAGCCTGATTCAAGGTATTCGTTTTGACCTATAAAACCTTACGCAGCTCAGAACTGCAATACGTAATTGAGCAGCTACCCCAGTGTGGTGCTACTGATACGGTGCAATCATAATCGAAAGCCCTCCTCCTCCAGGTGTCTTCTGTGAGGAAGGCTTGGAAAGCCACCACAAGGAGAGAGTCTGCTCAGTGCTGACCCCCCAATTGTGGAATGATTTTCCCAGTGCAGCCTGTCTGACAGCAGTTTTGTTACCCTTTTGGCACCAGGTTATGACCTCCCTCTCTTGAGTATTTGGCAACATAGGTTGAGGTTTCTATACAGGTCTTGAACTGTTGATGGTTTAAAAAGGTATTCAGATATATGTGTGTGCCCATGTAGTATATTATATGTTCTGTATGTATATGGTTTGTATAACTTTTAAAAGGCTTTAAAAGGTGTAAACCACCCAGAAAGCTTGGCTGTTGGCTGGTATAGCAATGAAATGAAATAGTAAATGGGGAGCATTTTTTTGGAAAAGATAAAGGGAACCGTCTAAATATAATGATAAAGTTGCATACATAAATATAATAACTACTATGGAGCTGCCCTTCCCACTGACCTTTTCTCAACACAATGGGCAGCAGGTGAGGCAGTGGCTGAGGTGAAAGGAATACACAAAAAGCCAAAACCACAGTGCCAGGCAAAAGTGTGTTTATTTTTATTGTCTTTGAAAGAGGACTAAAATGAATGACATTTAATAGTAAATATTTATCTTCTGATACTTCTGCAGCAAGAGATGATAGCTGGGGGAACTATTTAGGTAGCATAATAATAATCTTTTAGAACTTAATACTCTGACATTGGAATTAAATTGTTGATCAATGGTTTGAATCTCTTTTGTCGTCTTGAATGGGGCGCATTCCATTCTTTAGTGCCATTTTCGTACCACTTCCACAGCGAAGTGGAACAGGCAGCTTGTAGAACTAATCCATCAAACCATGAGAATAGTCATAAAACCCCCTCAGTGTTCTTCTTCCACTCCATGGGGGAGAAGACAGAGTCTTTGAGTATTTGCCTTTTTCTTTAGAGCAAACATGGGAGCTCCAGAAGGCCAACAGTGTACTCATTATATGCATTTTGGTGCTGAACTTTGGATCTCTAAACCAGAATCTGGACCAGCTTCACCAGTTGGGTTGTTAAATGTGAGGTATTTTTACCCCAACAGCTTCTTCAGTGAGTTGCAACATATTCGCAGAAAATTTTTTTCTGCTCCTCAGTTGTTGGATCTGAAGGTATTCATCCATTTGATTCGGAAGATAATCATGTGCAATAGAGTTGCGTTGTGAATTGTGTGTGAATGTGAATAAGCATAAATACCAGCCATCTAACAGTTCAAATGCAAATCAACATACAGTTAAACAAACCAAAAAAATGTTCCGTGATTCCTAAATCTCCTTTGTACAAAGTCATTGTGCAATCAATTTTAAATGGAATTAAGATTGCATGCTCCTTAATATGATGACAAGGAAATATGATTCACAGTGCCTCGGTAAGTGTGTATGGATTTATATTAACCTACAATTATGTCAATTTTACTGCATTATATTCTTTGTTTCTCAGTTTACAAGGACATAACTTAATAGCTAGACCAAAAGTTACATAAGCTTAATGCAGTATTGATTATGTCTGTACTACACAAGCATTCATGGGTGTGCAGCATCAATGAGGCGATACCCCTTGTGATCAGGGTGATTTACTGTACATTATATTAGTATACAGTTCAGAGATGCACTTTCATCACTTTGGAGAAAATCTCCATAATCAGTCTTCCCTTACAGCCTCCAGATGTTTCAGACTTCTGTTCTCATCAACCCCAGCCCATATGGCCAGTGACAAAGAATGCTAGGAGTTTAGTCCAAAATACCTGCAGGGCACCTACTTGAGGGAGACTGATTTATATCATGTGTAAGAGGGGGCAAAAGGAACTGTTAATGTCCTGGAATTGAACAAGATGGCATTGCAATATATTGCAATTGGCATTGAATAATAGCCCATCATTTAATGAGTTTCCTGAGATTTCCATTCTCCTGAGGAAGCTTTTCACTCCCTTCAGACTGACACCAGTCACAGGTGTGGCCAACACATGGGCGAGCATCTAAAGGTTGAAACTAGCCTAGTCATTGCTTCAAACTTGACAAGAGCTAAAATTAAGATGTGTTTCATTCTAAGCAAGCTGTTCAAAAGCATAACACCTGCAGGTGCTACACCAGTTTATCTGCATCTTCTGTGGCATTCTGCCCTGTGAGGGTGGTATCACATGGGAACCAAAATACCACTGCAGGAACTAGTGGATCCGGAAAAGTACTGGAAATGACTGGCAATGCTCAATTCCCAAACAGCCAAGTCAGCACAGCCCTCAGAATGGAGCTGGTCTGACAGGTCTCCCTCTAGAAATGGCATTTCTGCTCGTTTCTGGAGTTACTTTAGGAACTGCTAATACCCCTTGTGCTAGCAGAAGTTTGCCCTGGTGCAGCAGAACTAGTGGAGGTGCAAAGGCAGTATTGACTGCTGCTTAAAAGGTTGTAAGCAGATGGAAAAAGAAACAGTGGGCATCATGTATGTCTCTCGAGGTTATCTTTCAAAATTTCATCTCATTTCAAAGATCAATGTACATAACTTCTGCCAAAATGATCTTTGCACTATTTTCTTCCCCAGAAATATCGACAGTATATGTCAGGACTTCTTGCTCCTCCATATGGTGTTATGGAGACTGGCTCCAACAATGACAGTAAGTATGCTAAGATGGGAATCCTATATAGGCTTGCAGTATGGCATATGTCTGTCTGGAGAAATTTCGGGGCCACGTTTAAGGGTGGAGCCCTCTTGGGAAAAGAACCACAGGGTGATGCAGTATGTGCTGGAATGCAGGGCACTCACTGTTTTTAAATGACCATCACCTGCCTGTTTATATCGTTCCTTTGGAAGGCTAAACTACACATTACTCTGCTCACACAGCATGCGGCTCTGGGTTGTCCTTTCATTTACTTCAATGTGTGCTTGTGGGACCCAGATTCATCTCATCTCAGGAGTGGACCACTGCACTCCAGGAGAGGAGGGTTGCACCTTCTCCCTGCCCCCCACTATTTTATCAAAAATTCCCCCACCATCACCACGAGCAGGGAGAAGCTTCTTCAGTGTCATTTCCTTCCCCATTGTTTCCTTTGCGAAGCCTCCTTCAAAGATGCGGGAAATGGTTCAGAGGTCCCTATTCTGTGTGAGGACAGGGATACTGGCACACAGAAATACGCAGTTGGTTGCTCATCTGTCTCAGGAGACCAGATGCTTCCAGACAGCAGGGTCCTAGAGCTAGCAGGCAGAGGGTCTCACCAACCTTTTATTTCATGGACTTCCTGCTGAAAGGGAACGATGGAAGCAGGGTGGGAAAGTGCAGGCTGAGGACCAGTGGGAGATGTGCCGTCTCAACTCCCATAAAATTCTGTGAGGGAGGCAGGACAGCGTCGCTCTAAAGTTTCACCTGGAAATGTTATTTAAATCCAAATAGTGTCCATCTTGACTTGCGATGCTGTGTGTAATGTGATTGTTCTGGAGTCCCTCGGAGTCCACCCAAGCCCACACCCACTGCCCCAGTGACTCCGTCTAGCCACCTCATCCTCTGCCGCCCCCGTCTTCTTTTGCCGTCCATTGTTCCCAGCGTCAGGGTCTTCTCCAGTGATTTGACCTTGCTAACAGGTTTTATTTCATGAATGCTTCTGTTGAAGCTGAGCGCACATTCATGGCATCATCCGTTCTGCCATTCAAGACTGAAAGTGCTCATATAGCCATTAAACAGTGGAATATCAGCAAGGTAATCTTCCCCAGGATTTTTTTTTTTCATTTTGTGAATACTTGTGTCTCTCCCCTATCCCCATTTGATTATTTGAAGTCTGTGTGTATCCTACTCCAGCTTTTTTTTTTTTAATTGGGCATCTGTTTCAGCAGAGCTAGTACATTCTTTAGCCTTCCATTAAGTGGTTTTGGGGAGATACTATTCAATTAGCAGTTTGATTTTAGTTGATACATATCTTGGGTTGTCTCGCCCCAGAGAATGTGAAACTTAAGAATATGTAGAGTTGATATTATTGGAGGGAGCAACCTTGGTAGAACATCTGTAACATGGAAGTAAAACTGATTGTGATTAAAGGTTTGGGTATAAGGGAAAATAAACTCTTGGCTTGAATGGGAAGCTTTATTCCTCAGGAAGCGTTATTCTGATGTTTTCCCTACTCTCTTACAGGAATGCCTGATAAGGACAATATGTCTAGTAGTTGCTCCATCTCCAAAAACAGCAATAAGGTAAATATTTGTTAAGGGGGTGGGATGGAGGGGCAGTAGACATAGGGGTGAATGCAGTGAATGATTTTGCAAATGCATTTCTAAGGTTGCAATTCTATACTGCAGAGGTTCCATTTCAGAGGAGCTTTTGGGGGACAAATTCCAGTAGTAGGTGAGGCCAAAGACAAAAGGGATGGAACCAGAAATGCACAAAAATCAGCACATTCCAGCTTATAATGCTTATAGCCAATAACAAAGTCTTAGGAGAGACATTTTATAAGTTCAGGAGGCGGGAGGAAAAGAAAACTGTGGAAGCACGAAGCACTGGTTAAAAGGGAAGAATGTGGCTGGGGAAAGGGAGTGTGAATGTGTGGAACAACTTGGAAGACTGGGTTGGCATTCCCGGCAGGCCTAGGGTTATAACAATTAATAAATGTTTTCGATGCTTGTGAAACTGCATAATACTTGGTTAGACCAGGCTTGTACACATAACTGTCTGTTATGGCAGAATAAATGAATTGCATCAGGGGAAATGTCGATATCACTGTGACTAATGTGGAAAATAAAGATGCTGGTGCTCGTTGGACCATTTCTGTCAGCAAAATTCTGCAAGTTACCAAGTTGCAAACCATTGGCTAGGAAGGAAAGTAAGTGAGCAAAGTTGAAGCTGATTTATATAGGTAAGATAGGAAATAAGCCCAGACTTGGTGTTAGTACATCACACTGATACAACAAGATGCTTGCAGCTAGAAAAGAAATTATTGAATTACTGTTAATTAGTTTTATTGGAACATTCAGAAACTAGTAAGTGTAAATGCTATATGCAGGGCATTGAATCTCAGGCCTGCAGGTCAAATCCAGTCCATCTTGAATCTCAGTTTGGTATTTGAGGGTTCTTCAGCTGACTCTACCATTTCCAGTAGCTCTGTTCCATTTTCCACATACCAAGCAGTTGTGGTTTCCTGACTTTTGTGCTCCCCACCCCAAAAACGGTGAAAGTCTTGTGCTAAGGTTTAGTTACTGGCACTAAGATCTTTAAGCTAAAATAGGCTGCTGTTTGGGGCAATTTTTGCCCTTGGGCGTGTTCCTGCTTGCCTTCATTCACATCCACTACTGGAACTGAATTTCTTCAGAAGTGAAATTGGCCCCTTGTTCAACCATCCCCTTTATTCCATTGCACCCTTCTCTACCTTTAACTCTGCATTTACGTTCCTTGGAATCACCTGGCTGCTTTTGTTTTGAGGCTGCTTATTCACCACTTCGAAGAACCTACCTGGATTAGGGTCATTTTAAGGTTATATTCCAAGCTGTTGATGCAGCATCTAATCTGGCAAGCAGCACACTATTATATGTAAATCCTCAGCCAGAGCTAACTGCATGGTAGAAGTTTCAGGTGTTACCAGAATGATCTGGGAGCAATTGAAAGAGGGCAGCATTTTACTGTGTCACTTCAGGGGAAATTAAATGAGATTAGAGGAACAAAGAAAAGAAACAGTGTTAATTCTAGCTAAATATCTGATTAGATCAAATGGTAGTGGACTAGGGTTTTGGGGATTCCTGTTTTTAGACTGAAAGAAATCTATAATCATATAGCTGACCACATACAACATATAGCTAATGATGCCTTTTTCTCTGTTAATGATGAGACAGAGATAGGAAAATGGTCATACTAATCTGTGATTTTACTTCAATTTTTATTCTCTCTCTCTCTCTCTCTCCGGCTAGTGGGGAGTTGCATGGTGCATCTATTTTCTACTTTTATTATTAAAATTAATAGCTTGATCAGATCATGAGAAATAATACCTGTGGGACTATTCCTCAAGTGAGAATAACTACTGAATTAAAAGAATAACAAAAATAATTATGTTCTTATTCCCGTCGACTACTTCCTGTCTGTCCTGCTTCCTTATGAGACTGATCTTTTAAACTCATATTTTTAACCTTTAATAACCTCACAGGCATTGCTGCATTTTCTTGGTTTTCCTCTACTCTTGCAATGTGGTATTTCCTGACCCATCCTTATCCTGCATAAAAATAAACACTTTGGGATGGAATTATCCTGTGACACTTTCCATTGTTGTGGGTAAAACAGGATGACAGATCAGCATCCACAAACATTTTTTTAACCCAGGATGCAACTTGCTTTAAAAAAATAAAAAAGGCTGGCTTAAATTTAAGGAAGGAAACCTAAGTAAGTGTATTTGAAAATAAAACCTGTTGAAGTCACTGTGACTTTGTTCTGAATAAGTGTGCATAGGATTATGGGATAAGTATACTTTTTATTACACCCTCTGAGAAAAGGATATGGTTTTTTATCATATGAATTACCACTCAATATAAAGAGGCATTAATCATTTTGTGGCAACAAAAAAGGAAATATCTGAAGAATTTTTTGAACGATTCTTCAGAAATCAACACAATGTAAAATAAGTTAATACGTCTTAAAGGATATGTAGCAAAAATGTCTCCTCTAGATCAGATAACATTAGAATGGGTACGTCCGACATTAGATAAGGTGGGTTATTTTTTAATTTATTTATTATTTGATTTCTAGCCTGCCCATTAGCCACACGGCTCATGATGCTATGAAACCCCTAGGGGAAAAAACAAGCCCAGAGCCAGCCAGATGGACTGCCATGGTTGAAAACTTTAGGCAAATCACTATTCTTCTGTCCCTTAGCACACAAAGCCACACTTTTGTCAGTGGGAGTTCTAAATAGAAGATTGGATGAGAACAGCTATCTTCCAAGCTCTTCCCTTATGTTCACTTGGCCAGCTGTTTGAGAACTATTGTTGAGAGATTCATCGCCATCTCTCTTCCATTTGGCACATACGTGATGTGGAAAAAGTGTAGATGCATTAATTAGGGAACAAACAATGTTCCCATTCATCCAGATTCTTTGAACATCAGCTTGATGTTTTTCTGATCTCATTTAACACAATCACTTGTAATATCTGTTCAATTTGCACAAATGGGAAAATGGGACCAAAAATGGTATGTTTTCAGGGTTGTTTAACTTCCCACCATAGCCTAAGCATGAAAAGGCACGATTGCAAACTGCTTATTCACTAAAGAACTGCATTTCTCAAGGGCAGCCATATACACGTATTCCCCTGCTTGTATCCACTTCAGGGGTTGCAGGCAGGTCTTGTTTGACTGTTTTGCAACCACAGAGAAAATGCTCCTGCATCCCTGCTGAGGGGTTCTGTGTTAGATCAGAGCACGGGCCACCTTGCCCTGAGCTGGAGGAGAAGATTAGGGAGGTTTAGACATCAATTACCCATCTTCAGTAGCCTTTTAGACTTGCAGTAGCCTTTTAGAAGCCACTACCACTTTCCTTTACATTTTAAAGCTTTGGCCTCTTTAAATTATGTTTGGTTCATTTTGACAGGCTTGTAAAGGGCGTCGTTTTGTGCTGGAGCCCCAGCAAAAGAAAAGAGGAATGTCTGCCTAGCAGCGTCCTTCGACCTGATGCCCTTAGTTGCTTTGGACTTCAGCTCACATCTGCCCTGACCAGCATTCTGGAGGCTGTAGGCCAGAGCATATGGAGGGTTCCAGACTGGGCAAGGCTGGTACTTAGTATAGGGCTGCTTTTGGATACCAAAATCCCCTTTTCCAGGTTGCCCAAGTGGACACTGGAACACATTCCTCTGGTGCAGCCTCAAGAGGAATCACTGGCAAGGTGAAGACAGTGAGTTGTAGCTAAGGAGTCTGCCTGCAACATCTGTCAGGAGAATTGATTCTCTTTCACAACCCCTCCAGTCTTGCTCGGAAGGTCGGGTGAAACTTTCAGAGAAGATTTTGGTGTGCGGAGGATTCCGTTATCTCTAATAATGAGGGATTTAAAGAAAAATGGTTGGGAACGTTCTTTGAGTTTAATGTATTGCTTCTTTTGCAGCATCTCTGGCCACTATTAAATTGCCAAAGAGGGAGGAAATACCTCCCCAAAAGAGCTGACAAATAAGGGCATAAGCCAGTTTATCAGTAGAGTTGCCAGTTTAGAAGTAACGGCTGTAGTTTCACTTGAAATGCAGTCCATCTCCCCCTAGTGGAGAAGACTGTGGCCAGATAGCCTGTGTGATTTCCACTCAAGTCTGTTGTCCAGGCGCTTGCACTGATGGGCAGCTTCAAGGCCCATCTGATCGTTCTTTTACCTTTCAGGTTGGGGACACACTTCATAGGCTTCAAACTACCTTCAGCTTTTCCCCAAGGAATTAGTTGTGGGTTTCTTTGGGAGGAAAAGCTCCACCAGAAACACGGCAGGAGATCCTATGACTTGTGAGTCTGAATGAAGATAATGCAGAGGGAATTTTGAGGTTTGAAGCCCAACAGAATCAGGATGCTGTTCTTGTCAGTGATAATTTCCTGTGATAATAGCACGAGAGCTAGATGAAGTCATGAGAGGCCCTGGGGCTAGCAGCCTACAGTGACCTCTGCTGTGGCCCTTATACTGACCTCTCACATGACGTTTGTGCAAACACAGTCAAAAAACATAGGACAATGCAACATATTTCACTACATATTTTAGTGACAATCACCTTTCATGCTTTCTTGGAAGCAAAAGACCAGCTTCTCTTTCATGGTGGATGACATAACACAAGTTTCCCCTTCTATGGCATGTGCACGTGCATGCACATACTCTAGAGACACATACTGATTCACTTAGACACCAACCAAAGACAGCACACGCAAATACAGCTGGTGCTGGCCCAGGATATTTTGTGGTTTAAGGAAAGGCCTCTCATTTCTCAGTGGATGATCTGGGCCAGTTACTACCTCTCAGCCCAGCCTAACACACAGGGCTATTGGAAGATAAACTAGGAAAATCATTAGTTTGTGGAAAACAGGCAAAACATAGAGTACAACAATGTAAATAATTCTATACCTGAGAGCCATAATCTTACTGTAAGACTGTAAGAGCCATAGTAAATCCCCCTAGCCTGTAAATTCTGTGCATCTGTGCATTGCACTAGTATTGTGCATCCCTTTACATGCACATACAGTCGAGACAAGTTTTCCAGTTGGAAATTTATCTTATGGAGACACTGGGAGGAAGCCTGAAGACTGGCACTAAACATTCAAGATATGAAAATATCTTCTTGCTTCTCATATGCCCTACCCATATACCTGAAAATCAACTCAAACAAACCAATATTCTACTTACAAATCAATTTTAATACATCGAATCATTCCACATATGCTCAAGTCACAAATCAGTTTTAAAACTGATGTAATTTAAATTAACTCTGATCTGGAAAAATAGCCGTCTGGAGGCCACGTGCTGCCCCACCCTGGTAGAGACCTTTGCCTGTCCTCCACTATGATTTAGAAATCATGAATGGACTGTAAAATTAAAGCTGCATGTCTGCAGTATGCCACTAAACATGCTGTAAAGCAGGAAGAGGAAAACTTTGGGGGTCACAGGGACATCTGGCCATTTGAGAAGCCTGCCCAGGCCACCATCTCAAAAAGGAAGGTGTCATGGCAAGGGGCAAAAAGAAATCGAAAGCTGAATTCAAAGGTAGAGTCCAATCCCCAACTGAGGAAAAGGTGAGCACAGGATGTTTGAGCTTGTCGATGTTCACTGGATGCTTCCATAAAGCACGTTCTACCTCATTCACACCTTTTTCCCCCCAAATGTAAAAAACAATAACAAAAAAAACCCCCAATCCAAATACTTTTAAAATCAGGAGCACACTCATTTTCCCCAATAGGCTACAATGTGTGAGTGCACATTTTCAAACTATCTCTACTTTAGAAAGTTGCCTTAAGTCAGGCTAGCTAAAGAGCAGTGGGTGGTTGGGTGGGAATGCCCCATCACCTGCTGACAAAATAACAGATTTGGGTTCTTCTTTCTTCTTTTGTTTAGCCAGGAACTACTGCTTGAGATGCTCAGCAGGCCAGCTCTGCTTTCACTTTTAGGAAATTGGCAAAAACAGTTCTGTTCCAGCAGGTGGCGAGGAGGGCTTACAGAATGTTAATATAAGACTTCTGTTTGCTGCTGTATTGCTTTGTTTATGCTTTCTGAGTTTTAGATTTTTAAATTTTGACAGTTACACTTCTTAGTGTGTGTTAACCTATTTGTATTGTTATGAGCCACCTTAAGGGCTCAGTGAACCACGTGGTGGGAAAAACGTTTCTAAAATAAATACTAATATAATTGTTCATAGCAGCAATGGCCTGGGTTTTATTGGCATCTCCTCCTAGAGTAGCAATCCAAAAGAAATCCTGAGGAAGGGCTATTATTTTGGGATTTCAGAAAACACAGCTGTTTTGGGTGTATTCTCAATATTTGGGCGTATTAAACTGTCTGGAAATGTCATGACATTTTTAGAAGTCCCATGTGTAGAATAACACTTAGGCCCCGAGGCTTATGCGAATGGGGCGGCATATAAGAATTCCAAATAATAAATAAATAAATAGACAGATAGACAGACAGATTGGGGATTCTTGATTTCAGAAATACTATACGGGCTTTGAGTAGATTTAATAGTTATCACGCTCATTTAATTTTTGTGTAGCTTTTCCACAGAATGGTTCAAGGTGGCTAACCATACAGTAGTCATAGAAAGAGCAAGAAAGCATACCGGGGCATCAATTATGCAGTGTGGTGCATTGGTAAGAGCATGGGACTGGAGATCTGGGTTCTAGCCCCCATTCGGCCATGAACTCGCTAGGTAGCTTTGCACCACTCCCAGACTCTCATTCTAATCTGCCTCACAGGGTTGTTGTTTGGGGGATAAAAATGAGAGGTGGATTATGAAAGCTGTCATCATTTCCTTGCAAGAGGAAAACAGATGAGCTAGAACAAATACAAATAAATAAGTGATGGTACATGATTGCAACAATAAAGAAACAAAGGAATCCCTTTCTCTAATATTAACAGCACATTTCAAGCTCCCACTAAATAGGCAGGATCAACCATTACAGCACAATCTCAGTTATTATTTATCAGTAATGAATAAGCCAGAGCCAAACATGCTAACCCTTGAGGTATTAATATGCACTATATCCTGCAAGCAGGTATATTAGGAGAACACTGAGTAGAAAAGAACCAGATTTCCTACAGTCCCACTAGCTGAGCTCTCAAGCTCCACTTTCACTTTATGGTCCATTTTTAAGAGCTCTGACAGAGACACGGATAGTGGTGATTAAGTCTCTTCCTCCATGCTCAGGTTGTTTCTGCTGCTTCAGGTTCTGGAATGCAACCATGTACTTTACAAGAGGAATGGGAACATGTGCCTCCCCAGATGTTTGACTGGAGCTCTTTTCATTGCTTCCCACTCACTGCCTGTGCTGAATAGGGCTGATGGAATTTGCAGGCCAAGAACATCTGGAGGAGTACACATCCTCCGCCCATATACTGGAAATGGGATTGGACCACAAGAAATGGTCACTTCAGCCAGGGCCGGAGGATCACCTGATCAGATGCAAGTCAGAATCTCATTTTCTTCCCTTGTTTCTTTACCATGTCTTCAGCACGATTCCATCAGTCTATAAAGACATGCCCACATGCTCCATTAGTTTTTACAGCTGGAGTTTTGGGGAAAAGTAATTACAGTGAGTAACAGGGCAGTCTTTTTCAAGGTTCAGTTCTTCTGACAAGTGGAGTAGATGTTTGAAACAGTCAAATGAATTCTCCTGAATCTTGCAATTATTCTTTCAACTTTGGCAGAAAAAATGAAAAAAGAAATTAAAAAACCCCCTGAAATTTGTGTAGTCAGTCACAGTATCTTACAAAGAGCATTGTGAACACCTGTCCCACAAATAATTCTGGAAATTGCTGTTCCAGAGTGAAAATGTAATAGAAAGCCAATTAAATAATCGAACAATATGTGATATATCTGTGGAAGTTTTTAATGTATATATAAAGAAGTCTGACAGCAAAGATTTCAGAGATTAATAAGAGAGAAGATAAAGTAATTTACTGTCTCACTAACATGTTTTTGGAACAGAATCTTAGCATGATTTTAATTATGTTTGCTCAAAAGCAAATCCCAGCCAACTCAGCATGGGTTATTTTCCAGGAAAGAACAGTTACAGGGCTGCAGCTTCTGAATCAAAATCGTGGCAATTCCAAGTCCCATGTAGGCTATTTTCCCATTATTTCTACAGTGAAATGGGAAATGCTGCACAACGGAGTGAGGATTTGCAATGTCTTTTTAACATTTACTGACATACGTGTGCTGAGGTATGTTCCACAAAATCCAGCTGGAGTTCCTCTCTAATAAGTGTTAAGAACTAACACTTATAATAATACGTGTTAGTAGTAAGTCTAATGATAAGTAATAATAAGTTAGTAATAAGTCTTCTAAAAAGTCTTAAGAAGCTTAAGACAGGATTGCACTATTCAGACACTTCATACCCTGACAGTAAACAAGTTGATTTGTCTAAGGCCCATCACTCTGTGTTGGAAGGGAAGAGGCAAAATCAATGTCCCCGCACATTTCTGTAAAGTCTTCACACAAGACTCGGGTGTAGTTGTGGATCGGCTATGTCAGATTGTCCCTCAATTCAACTGGCTGCCAGTTCGAACATGAGGAAAGGCAAAAGGACCCAAGCGGAGGCCCTCCAGATGTTTAAACTTCAATTCCTGTCAGGTTGGGAGTTGTACACTAAAACATCTGGAGGGGACCAGGTTGGAGAAGACTGCCATAGGGTTTTCCTGGGAGAAGAAAGCCAGACATGCTTCCAGGTGTCCTGCCTTTTCTAAACCACCTTCAGATCCTATTGGATCTCCATCCCTGGAACTGATATCTTTTTCTACTCAAGGCATTTGTGGTGTGGCTTTATTTAGGCCCTCTCTGGGAGGTACCTTTAAAAGGAGTAAGGAAGGTGGCCACGAGGGGGAGGGCCTTCTTGGCCGTGGCACCCTGATCGGGGAACTGGTTTCTTAGGGAGATGTACCTGGTGCCAACTATACACACACACACACATATATACACATATATTCATATATTGGTTATCACTGTTTATGATGCTATATTTTGATAAATGTTTTAGATGTCTTCTTGATATCAGTGTATGTATATTATGTTCTATATGGTTTTTCATTTTTCTGTACACTGTTCTGACAGCTTTTTGCTAATTGAATGGTTTATAAAAGCCTTAAATAGATAAAATTGTATAGGCACACCCTAAAGATCACTGCTCCTTCTTAACATGATGAGGGGGTTTGAGAATGTCAAAGAAGCTGAAAGCAATTCTGCCAGGAGGCCAGATTTTGTCACTAAACTGGTCTCCTCACAAGGCCGCTCAGCTCTGAATGGCCAAAGTTGAGATGCCAGACTAAAGTTTCTTCAGGAGGAGTGGTCACATCAGCAGGAGAGAATGGAACTCTCTAATGGTTATACGGGCAGAGAACTCCTGAAGAGCTACTATTGGGCAGCAGAAGGTGACACTGGCAGAGAATCTTTCACAGACAATGGTGGTGATGCTCAAGTTATTCCTGGTTAGTTCTGTGCAGAAAAAGGCAGTGGTAAACCGATTCTGAATATTTCTTACATTGAAAACCCTATGATGAAACTGAAACTAGAGGTAGTGCCAGAAGATGAGACACCCTAGTGAAAGAACACAGGCCAGGTTCAAGCAGCAGTGTCACTAATGACAAAACCAGATCCAAGCCGAAAGAAAGTCTAGTGTCTGACATGCATGGAGGCAGAGAAATCCTGATGCTGCACAGCACATACCATTGAAATATGGAGTATGTGAAGCATGAAACAAGGCAAACTGGAAACCATGTTAACAAGGCATGGAACAATTAAACATCACAGTATTCTAAGTAAACTAACTAAAGTAGACTGGAATGCGACATTTTCAGTCAGAAAACACAAAATATTTTATCCTGGAAAGGAAAAGCGCTGAAGAAATGGAGTGGCTCGAATGCAGAGTATTGGAAAGTGTGGTGGCCTCCCAACTCCAGAGGTTCCTTGATGAGATGGAGTATCCGGATCCATTGCAGGTTGGCTTCAGACCTGGTTATGGGACAGAAACAGCTTGAGTTGCCTTGGAGGATGAGCTGTGCTGGAGCTCGATACGCAGGGAATGTGTCCCTGTTGGTTCTGCTGGTTTTCGATATCCTTAATCACGGTATCCTTCTTAGCTGGCTTGCTGGGATGGGAATTGGAGGGATGCACTCGCAGTGGCTCCATTCTTTCCTGGAGGGGCGGACCCAGAGGGTGGTGCTGTAGGTACTTCTGTTCAACTCCCTAGCCACTGGCCTGTGGAGTTCTTCAGGGTTCTGTCCTGTCTTCCATGCTGTTTCACATATGCATGATTCAGTGTCACCAGTATACTGATGACACCCAACTCTATTGCTCCTTTTCATCTCACTTCAGGGAAGCAATGTCAGTCCTAAATCAGAGTCTGTCGGCAGTATTGGACTGGATGGGGACAAACAAACTGAATCTTAAGCCAAAACAGACAGAAGTGCTCTGGTTGGTCCAAAGGTGGATCAAAGAATAGGGATTCAACCTGTGCTGGATGAGATTACATTCCCCCTAAAGACATAGGTCTACAGCTTGGGTGTACTTCTGGATTCCACTCTGAGCCTGGGTGCCCAGGTCCCAGCAGTGGCCAGAAGTTCATTTGCACAGTTAAAACTATTGTGCCTCAAGCTGTCTGATTTGGCCATGGTAGCAGATGCCTTAGTTGTATCCTATCTGGATTCCTGCAACATGTTCTGTGTGGGGCTACCTCTGAAGAGTGTTTGGCAGCTGGTTCAGAGGGCTGCTGCCAGACTGCAGACTGGTGCTGGCTACAGGGAGCACACAACATCTCTGTGCAAACAGCATCACTGGCTCCCAGTCTGTTTCTGGGCACAGTTCTGGTGATGACCTGTACCGCTCAGGTCCCAACTATATGAAAGACCATATTCTTCAATTTAAGGGCTTCTGGGCAGGCCCTTCTCTTGGCCCCATCACCCTCACAGGCACACTTGGTGGGAATGTGGAAGAGGACCTTCTTGGTGGCTGCCCCAGGGATCTTCCCAGGGAAAGTTACATGAGCTCAATCATGAATTCAAAGGGGAGACAGCAGTCAAGCAATTAGGAGAAGGCTGAGGCTTGGAAGGGCAGCATGAAGGAACTAGAAAAGATCGTTTGTAAGGCCATTTTAGTGGAGACCAAGGTCAAGATCGTCCAAACTATTGTACTTCCGATCACAATGTATGGGTGCAAAAGCTGGACAGTGAAGAAAGCTGACAGGAAGAAAATTGATGAGTTTGAAACATGGTGCTGGAGGAGAGCTTTGCAAATACCCTGAACTGACTGAAGGGGTTAGGCTTAGGATACCAATAAAGGTGTCATAAATCAGAAGTAACCAGAACTTCCCCTGGAAACAAAAGCAAAGAAACTGGAGATATTGTACTTTGGAGACATCATGAGAAGGCACAACTTGCTGGAGAAAATAGTAGTGCTAGGGAGAGTTGAAGGCAGAAGAGGAAGACCAAATATGAAGTGGCTTGATTACATTAAGGAAGCCACAGCCGACCGTTTACAAGAGCAAGGCTGCCAAGGACAGGATATTTTGGATAGTGTTCATTCCTAGGGTTGCCATAAGTCAGACAATTTGACAGCACGTAACAACAACAAAGACCACAGGATAGTGTCTTTTGGCAGCCAGGAAGAATCAAAGCATTTGTTTTAGCATTAAGCAGCAGCAAACAACTCTTCCTAAACTATCTCTAAATGTCCTACAGAATGAGAAGGCCTTGATTGCACTTTTCTATCTAAAAAGAAAAAGAAAAGCAAAAAAAAAAAAATCTCCTTGGAGGAACATACTTGAATCACATGTTATTTTGTGATCAGGATGAACACTTTCAGCCTTCAGTGTCCTATTTTGACTTCGAATGTACAGATGATTTAAATAAGCATGTTTTGTTCAGTACAAAAGGAACAACAGTCATTATTCTTGCGTAGATTAAAACATCCCTGGCAAGTGGTTTCTATCTCCCCACTGAGAATGACCATGACAAATGCAGCCTCAATCTACAGTAATATCTTTTATGCACAGCCCGGGGCACGGTATTTTGCCTTTTGGAGCGTCATATTCAATTCATGCAAAGCAGTTATAGCAGCTGTTTGGCTGTAGCATAGGAGAAGAAAGATGACAGGAAAATCATTAGTTGTGTTCCAGTCTTCTTCCTGCATGTATTTGCTCACAGCCCATATTCCATCTCAGCACTCCTTTTCCTTTGACATTGGCCAAGATGTGTCATTTTTGGTAATGGTGGGGTCATTTTGTGTGCATCTGTTTTAAAAAGAAGGGCATTAGTTGTTGGTTTGTATCTGCACCCTACAAAATACTCAAGAATGCATGTCTGATGTAGCATTTTAACTTATGCTGGCTGCACTGATTACACAACAGCATATTGTAGCCATGTTATGAATAAACAGAGATCACTAAAATAGAAACAAATATTTAGAACTAAACAGAGATAGAACTAAATAGAAATAGAACTAAAGCAGAGCACTAAAATGAACTCTTCTTAAAATAAATGCCATCTGCTTTTTCCATTTGAGCTCTTTAGCAAGACCAAATTGAATGTTCTGTAAGGTACCTGTATCCTTTCTCCTGTGGGTGAGAAAAGCAGCTGAAAAATAACATGAGGGGGAAAGTTTAAGCAGCCTCTCCTCACCCTCCTTTGCAAAGAATAACAACTTGCCCAGTCTGTCCGGGTTAAAGAGGAGAAAAACGTCACAGGAAGTCTGGGCAATATCTGGTCAGATACAGCAGCCTTTGGTCTTTCAGATTTGTTGGATTCCAGCTCCCGTAGGCGCTAGCCAACTTGGCCAGTGGTTAGGGGTGATGGGAGCTGTAGTCCAACATCTAAAAGGCCGCAGCTCTCACAACCCCCTGACTCTCTGCTGCATCTAATTATGCCAGAATTTGTATGCTGCTTTTCAAAAACACCCAAAGCAGTTAATGATGTTCATGCAATTTTGAAGTGAAATCTGCAGCTAAAACAGTTGAAATCGCAATAAAATGTAGAATCAGTAATGTGTGAAACTCTGGCCTGAATCCATTATGCCAGACTTCCCCAGCCTGTTGCCCTTCAGTTGGGCTACAATTCCTGGCATTCCTGGCCATTCTGTCTGGAGCTAATGGGAGTTTATTAACCATTATTCATTGTGTGTGTGTGTGTGTGTGTGTGTGTGTGTGTGTGTGTAATCCTGCCAACTGCTTGCTGTATGTCACAAGTTCACCCAAATCTTTTATCCTGTGTGGCTCCAAAAACATAAGTTGCTTCAGAAAATGCAGAAAAAATATTGAAATATATAACCAGACCCTACTGAACAGAAACAAATGGTGACATGAACTTAACAGCAGTACAATTCTTATTGCCTGTGTTAGACTACACACACAAATGAAAAGGTTGCACAGAGTCTCTGCAGGTGAATTCAGGAAAGAAAGCCAAAACCCAAAGAGAATTCAGAGTCATCCACTCCAGATTTCTTCCTTCCAAGGAACTTGAGGCAGCTTACATAGGTCTCCTCCTTCTTTCAGTCTTATCTGTACAATAACAACCCTGTGAGGTAGGTTGGGCTCAAAGTCGGTGACTTACCACCCAAAGTCACCCAGTGAGCTCCATGGCTGAGAGGGGACTAGAACCTGGAGCTCCTCAGTTCCATGCTCTAAGCCATTACACCACACGGGCTCTCTAAGCTGATGTCCAAAACATCTAGTGGACACCAGGTCGGAGAAGGCTGCCCTAGTCAGTCTCTTTTCAAGCAGGTACTCGTGTATGTGGTTTATAGGTTTCATATCCAGAGTAATGTGTTTAGTGTGTGCTAGAAAGCAACCTGAATGTTGGTTAATGATGACTGGCTAATACCTGTGGTACACAGGTGGTTCCATATGGCTTGGAAAATGAGAATGACTTGTGCCTTCAGCTACCAGGAATAGAGACTTTTGTTTGAATAATTGAAATTATTAAATTTCCATTATTTACCAAATAAGTATAATTGACGTAGTGTGGAGCATGCAGTGAGGACATCTCATTGGACATCTTTCTGGTACAGTTTTGCTACATGTGCAAAACTGACTGGGGGAAAGCTACCCAGGTCAGTGATACGGTGATTTGTCCTTTCCTTGGTTTCGACACAGGTGTCTCAGCAGTTCCTTGCCATGTTTTAACTCAGAAATGGCTTATACATAGCACTCTTGTATAGAACCTAGTTGTCTTTAATTGCATTGCATGATAGCCACAATACCATGGAGAATTGCTTTACCACATGCAGATGTTGATTTTTATCATTTTGGACTCCCAACACATTTCATTTTAGAAAGTTTATTTTTTAAAAAAAATGTTTTTGTTTCTTTCATTTGTTTACTTCACTTATATTTTATTTTTCAGGCTGTTTGTATTGATCATCATATCCCACTTCATCCAGCTAAAACCATTACAGAGGTAATAGGAGTTAGATGTGCAATAATTCATGATGGGATTAGCCAATGAACAGACTACCCTAGTTTAAATTACTCCTCTACCTTATGATTAAAACATTATTATTGTGTCAGTTCAACAATTAAAATGGGAACAATTACTTTGCTAAGTGGGTCACACTGCCATCACCCCTTTTATGTACTTAACTCTCCTCACCTTTTCTGGTCCTTTTCAGTTGACAGGAAGGCAAATAACAGCCGGCACCTGTGTGCAAATTAGCTGAAATGTCTTCTTGTCTTGTCCTCCCTGTGGCCAGTAAGAATGGACAAGGCCAGACTACGCAGATTGGATAGTTGTGATTGCACACTTCTATATCTCTGAAAGACTAACAGAAATAATAATAAAATACACAATGCTCAGGTGTCAGAATGAAGTCCTCCAAAAAACCTCTTTTGAGACTCTTTCCCCCCCAAAACCATTCATGATGAAGAGGCGTAGTGACAGGAGCAGAGCTGGGGAGGGAAGATGTTCTGCCATGAGGGACCTTTGGCGGACACAAGAGCAATGAGCTGGCAGGGCAGCAAACCACATTGAGTTTGATGAGGGACCCTGCAGGTTGCACAGCAAACAGACAACCTGCCATGAATTAATCACACAGTGGGTTAGCATGATGTGCAAACCTACCCAGAAGCCCCTTGTGTGGATTCAGCATTTTCTTTCTTTATGCATTCTTCCTGGTTCAGAGTATGAGGTTTATTGCCCTTGCACTCTGGTTTTTTTGTTTTGTTTTGTTTTGTTTTGTTTTGTTTTGTTTTGTTTTGTTTTTTTGCTGTTTGTATGATTAGGGAACACCATATATTGATCATATAGTCTCAATAATGGAAAGCAGCATTAAAAAGTAAAAGCTTGTTTTGCAAGCTGGCATAACAGTAAGGTATAGTTAACAGATGTGAAAGTGTGGTCTTCCAGATATTGTTGGGCTGCAGCTACCACCATCCCCAGCAAGCACTGCTGAGGATGGGATATGCAGTAAACACATCTGGAAGGGATCAGTTTTATGGACACTTGCTATATACCAACGGCCTAGTGGATGGAAGGGAGAGAATACACTGTGGAGGCATCAATTCTAATGCAGCAACCTCTTAAAGGTATAGAACCTTTGAAAGACATGCAGGGAGCTGTCATACTGAGCAGCTCCATCCATTTCCATCTCCACGCACATTCAAAAATCAAATCCCTCTCTCGACAGAAACTGGGAAGTTCAGGAGACCAACATCTTCCTATGAGTACCCATAGGACTCTCATCTGGTACAATAGCCACAAGTTCCTAGGAGAAACATAGCTACCAATGTAGGGCGATGTTTATAATACCCATTACACTGTCAAAACCTAGTTTAATAAGTCTTCAAATATTAGTGAAGTAATGCTAGTATCATTACTGCATACTAGTGGGTGCTATTTTGTCTTTCAAGGGATCATGAAAGCATAAAATACCTTTACTACCTTCTTTCCTCCTTCTTCATCCTTCTTAAGGTTCCATCAGAAAAAATCCTCCGTGCTGGAAAGGTACTACGGAATGCAATTCTCTCCAGAGCACCTCATATGATAAGAGACCGCAAATATCATCTGAAAACATACAGGTACTTGCAAGCTGATTGGATAAGGAAACAAATACATCCCCTTCATTTTGTGAACATCATCTTGTGACTTTTATTTATAGTTTGCTATCTTCTGAGGTTTCAAGATACCAGAATTTGCTTGGGGTAATTGGAACACACCCTAAGCCAGCAGAAATTTGTGGCTCTTGGTATGCTTAATTCTAGCCTCATTAAGGAGCTAATGCTGCATGTGCAGGCCAAGCATTTTGATTCGAACAAGAAATAGGCCACATGGAATGCCAGACAGGTAAGTTTACCTTCCACACTCTGTGTCCTGTTTAAATTGTCATGGATTTTAGCCTCAGACCTCATGGGCAACTCATGGTCCTTGCCTGCTCTTCATGAAGACTGGAAACTCCACTCACATTCCCCTGCTGCCTAGTTGATCAGCCATGAGCTGAATGGTGGAAAACAGTTTGCTGCTCCAGTGCTACTAATAGAAATCACTGGCAGATTCTGCTGCACTGCTCTTCTAATGTTGTTCCAGTGCCGCTAACAGAAACGACCTGGCCAAGTAGGAGGGAAGCTTTAATCTGGCCCTCCACCCCAACAGCCCTGATTGCTCACTGAGGAAAATGGATGTTTGAATGGTTGCATATGCTCAGAGTGTCGGTATATGCAAGGTTCCAGATGAATGTGTGTATGTGTATGAATGAGGGTATACTCATACCTAGGAGTAATTCTCATTGAACTCAGTGGGACTGGCTTCTGAGTAGACACAGATAGGAATGCACTCAGGGTCAGTGTTACTGTATTTTATTCTGTTAGTAGGTACAGATTTCTGCGTATTATTGTTCATTGTGTTATCCAACCTGCTGGTGGCAGCACTGCCTTGTTAAAATGAGTTATCTGTGTGATTTGGGCAGGATAAGAAACTAAAGCTAGGAAACTTACCTATGTTTTTTTCTTTCTCCCATAATAGCCATGAGCTGCAGCCTTGCAAGGAACTGATTCTCACTGGGAACTAAGGTTGCCCTGCTAATTTTAGTAGGAACTAAGTTCAGCTAACATCCAGGCTACTTTCCTATGCTCGGTTCCCTGAGAGTGAGTCCCAATAAGATTGTGCTGTCAGAGACCATTGTTACAAGTGCTTAAATGAGGAAAGTAATTACAGCTGGCTGTTTGGGTCAGAAAGGAGTAACAAGGACAGAGTGTGTTTGTGAGATTGCTGCAGTTAAACATAAGCATAACAGATAGATCTAAATGTTGCCCTATTCCTGAAGAATCTGTATTAACACAGCCAAAACAAGTCCAGGAGCAGATTGTGGTAGTGACCATGAACTTTTATTATCAAAAATCAGAGTACAGCTAAAAAAAAGATCACTAACAGTAGCATAGTCTCATAATGCAACTTAAATAGCAATTTTAGGAGTTTAAAGTCCGCATAAAGAAAAGATTTGCACCACCAAACTCAATTTACCATGAACCCAGAAAAAATGTGGACTGAAAAGCAGAGGCATTTTTAGGGAAGAATGCAAAACGGCAATTCTTGAAAAAAAAGAAAAGGAAACTACATGGATGAGGTAACAGAAATAAGAACAGAACCCTGAACTCAACTTTCAGTGACTATCATGTAGAGACAAAAAGAACTATTACAATGACTAATGCAAAGAAATAGTAGAGAACAACAAATGAGGGGGGAAAACAAGGGACTTCTTCCAGAAGATCCAAGAAATCCAAGGGCAGTTCAAACCTAGATTAGGAATGCTAAAAGACAAACAGAGGAACATACCATTGGACCAAAAGAAAATAAAGAGAAGATGGAAACAATATACAGGAGAATTACACAGAAGAGGTGAAATCCTCACAGGACTATACTTTGAAGTATAGTCCTGTGAGGAAGAACCTACAATATCAGAAGGTGAAGTGAAAATGGTTCAGAATACACTTGGAAGAAATAAAGCACCTGGAGTATCTCAGGTTCCGATAGAACTGTCCCAAGCTACAGAGGTTGGATCGGTCCAAATCTTAATAAGAATATGCTAACACATATGGAAAATAAATAGTATCCCACAGACTGGAAACGTAACAGTATACATTCCAATGTCCAGGGAAGGAGCTGATAAGGAGTGCAGCAGCTACAGGACCATTGCACTAATTTCCCGTGCAAGCAAAGTGATGTTCAGGAGGGTGCAACAAAGAATTTTAGCCTATGTGGAGCAAGAAATCCCTGATGCACAGGCTAGATTCCAAAAAAGGAAGAAGCTCTCAAGTCCATATCAAAAGTGTATGTTGGCTACTGAAGTGCACCAAAGAATTTCAGATCGATCTATGCCTTATAGCCTATAACAAAGCTTTTGAATGGTTGGCTCATGAGGAGCTATGGATGATTCTGAAAGAATTGGGTGTGCCTCAGGATTTGTTTGTCCCGATGCATAACCTGTATTTTGGACAAGAAGCTCTTGTTAGCATGCAATCTGGAGAAACAGAATGGTTTCCTATAGACAAAGGCATCAGGCAAGGGTGTATTTTATCTTCCTATCTGTACAGGCTGTATTCAAAACATAGCAGAATGAAAGCTGGATTAAGATCAGAGGAAGAAGGAGTGAAAGTTAGTGGAAGATACAGCAATATTTTAAGATAACAGATGATACTGTATTACTGGCAGAAATTGAAGGGATTGCTGATAAAAGTGGAAAAATGTGCAAAACCAGGACTGGGGCTGAACATTAAGAAACAAAAATCATAACTACATAAGAAGAATTACGGAGCTTTAAGGTCAACAGTAAAGAAATTGAATCTGTGAAATATTTTACATATCTTGGCTCAGTCCTCAATTCAAATGGAAACTGTAACCAAGAAATTTGAGGAAAGCGAGGCTGGCAAGGGCAATGATGAAGGAACTAGACAAGATCAGCAAGTGTAGCATATTTCACTGGAGACCAAGGCAAAACAGTCTATACTATTATGTTCCCAATCACTATGTATAGGTGTGAAGCCTGACAGTGAAGATAAAGGAAGAAAACTGATGCATTCAAAACATGGTGCAGGAGGAGAGCTTTGTGGCAGACAGGTGAACAAGTGGATCCTAGATCAAATCCTCGGAAGCAAAAAATGATGAAACTGAAACTTCTGGTACATCGTGAGAAGGCTGGACTCTCTGAAAAAGGCAATCATACTGAGGAGAGGCAAAAGAGGAAGAGAAAGACCAACTATGAGATGGAAATGGATCAGTTCCCTAGAGGAAGTCACAGCCTTGAATTCACCAAAGCTGAGCAGAGCTGTCAAGGCCTGGACATTTTGGAGGGCTTTCATTCATTTCATTCAGGTCACCATAACTTAGAGATGACTTGGTGGCACATAACAAAAACAATCCATACTGTGAAACTATGTGGACAACATAGATTGAAACCCTATGAAGTTTCCCTCATAAATACAGGCAAGTTCCTTTCAAAGCCACTGCTTTGCTTAGTTCTCCCATATCCGCTGAGCAAAGGATCCCAGTGCTGTTCTGCTATGCTAGTTCATAGTGCTGTTTCTACCAAAAAGGAAACAACATAGAGATTACATGAGGTGCAATTTTGTTAGTTTCTTTCTTTGTGGCAGAATATAAACCTGCAGAAAGCTTTAGCTTTAACTATTGGAATGAAGTCGTGCAGTATCAGACCCTTGCTGAATGAAGGCGCCACAGATTTTGGTTGGTGTTGGTAGATGCTAGCGATTACCTGTACTCACATATGAATGACATCCTCCTCCTGAGGCACATGAAGATAACCTGAGCAAGGAGAGAGATCAGCCATTCATGATACTTGGAAACCACAATGAGTCCTCTTCCAGTTTTCGGGAGGCTTTACAACAGTATATATATGAGCTATTGACCTTGTGCCATTCCTTGAAGACACTTTAGGAGAGTTAATGACCCTCATCAGCTACCAGAGGACCAAGGGGTGCAAGGAGACATTGTGCTGGTCTTGCAGACCCAGAAGGCCAGACTGTTTTTTCTTGTGAATCTGCTGGAACTGTGGAAAGAGATACAGAGGAAGGACCTGTAAAGTATGACACAAAATTAGCAAATGATCCACTCTGGATGGCAAGCCCAGAGGCAGTTATATGAGAAGGTTTCTCTCTGCTTCCAGATGTTTGCAAAATGAGAGGATTAGTGTGGCAAAGGAGAGTGGAATCTATTTCTCCAACCTGGCATTAAGTGACAGTGCCCTCCTTCTTCGTACATGGGGAATTTGTGAGATGGGAGAATGAAGGATCTTTCTTCTTGTTCCAGGGCTGGATGCGCACTGGCTGAGAAGTTATGCATGGTTGCCAGTGGCAACCTGGAGTCCATATATGTGGAATTCTGTATTTAGCATCTCTTTATAGCTGGCAAGCAGTTGAAATCAACAGAAGCAACAGCCCTTCTAGCTTGTTTGTGTTTATTTATGGGCATTCTGGGAACTAACATTACCTGATATTTTTACTAGAGTGATACACTTTTATAAAATACCCTCCCCTTCAGCTGTAAACAAGTCAGTATTAATTTCAGCATTGATCAATAAATAAATTTTAAAATATGTGTGCCATCATGCTTTCTGGGAAAAATATGAACATACTGTATTTTCATAGGTGGGGGTTTATCTTGGACTGAATGTGCATCAGATTTCTTACCATTTTGATGCATCCCTGAGTTAGTCATTCAGTTCCAAATGACTCTTATCAGCCATTCCAAACATAGCACCCCCCACCAGCACATAAATGTTGGACTGCAAGTGACATGATCCTCAGTTGACATGGCCAGTGGTTAGGTCTGCTTGAGGATGATGGTAGCCATAGTCCAGTTCCTCTGGATGGGAACCAGTTGGGAAAGACCCCCCTGTGTAGATATGCACTCCAGGAAGGCTTTCGTTTTGTAAGTGCGATGTTACGCTTCTGCTTCCCATCCTGTTTCAAAAGTCCGACAGGGCAGTGGAACTCCCCGGAGTGTGCTGGCTGTTGCTGCTTCTGCATCAGAACGCTGATCCCTCTCACAAACACAAAGCAGTCCTGTGTGCAGGGGAATCCTCTCTGCAGCCAGGAGCATATTGGTGCACGCTGAATGCCATCCGGATTTATTCTAGGTAGAGACTTGTGTCAGACTGACTCACTCTTGGAGTTACTTTCCCGTATGCCTGGCTGGCTTTTACATTATGTTCTCAAAATTGGCTGTTTCTGACAGTCTTTTGAGAGACTGCATTGAATAACTCGGTGTCATGCCTTCTACGATGAGGTCTGACTTGTCTAGCTGAGGCAAAGTTTCTTGCTGCCATTATCCCTGATAGGCGCTTCAAGCAGCTTCCCTTTCTTGACCTGGCTCTGTTTATGGTTACATCAAGTGCCATAGAAAATGCCATGCACTGAGAGTCACTGTGGCGAAATTAGAAGTAGTGTCTTTCTCCCCTTCTGCAGGCAGTGCTGTGTAGGGACAGAACTAGTAGACTGGATGATGCAGCAAGGTTCGTGTGTTCATGTGCGGACGCAGGCTGTGGGCATGTGGCAGGTGTTGCTGGAGGAAGGTGTTCTCAACCACGGTAAGAGGAAGCCCTTGCAGCTGCTGCTGATTTTGACACTGAATTCATATCCCATCGTTTTTATCTTGCAAGGAGAAAAACAATCCTCCACTCCGCTGTATTCACAGAACAACAACCCTGTGAGGTGGGTTGAACGGAGCATGACTGACTGGCCCAAAGTGAATTTTATAGCCAAGTGGGGACAGAACTGGATCTCCCAGATTCCACCTGCATATTGTTGCAAGATATCCCTGTTGTGGTGCGATGTATTTTGGAGTGATCTCAAATTGGCAATTGCGACCACTTAGCTTTACAAAAGACCTGCCCCTGTTGGAGATGAACTGGCTTGGGGATGTGGATCGAAACAACCACCTACGTTTTGCAACTTCTCTTGTGGGTGGTTCTAGAGCGAATGTCACAATGAGTGCTGGAACTTCAGAATTCTCCCTGCATTCATACAAACCACATGTTTATACCATGACAAGTATTGAATAAGTTAAATGAGAACTGGTATGTTTCTGGGGATACCTCAGGAATGCAGGTGTCTCTGCACCCGGAAACCTGTCCCAATGAGTGAAATCCACCTTGATGGAGGGCAGGTTACCCCATATCATCAGGGAAAGGAAATTGTGCTTAGCATCCACCCCTAATGCTACCTCCAAGTGTACCATTGTTCATGCCATAGGACTTTAAAGAAAGGGATGAACTGGGGTAACCACAGTTTCTGGAGCAAGTGGCACAGTTTTGCCCCGATCCACACGCCTTATTTATGCACAGAGTTACCACCTCAATATTTTCTCAGTTACAAATAAACAGTAATCATTTCTCCATATTTGACCTTGTGCTTTATGTCAGTATCTGCTTTCATAGCCCTGCCCTTTAATCTGCTAGCCCTCTTCCAGTTTTACAATGCTCTGGTGCCAAAGAACAAGGGTACCTAGGAACTGGGTGGTACCTAGGAACTATCTCTATGGTTCTATCTATTTGCACTGGTAGATTAGGGATGCCCCAGGAGTCTGGAAACAAATCAGTCTAATTTGGATATCACAAACAAATACATGGTTCTGAATACCGTTATTCTTCTGGTTTTGCACATCTTCAAATTTTGAAATGCACTGCTTGGATTTATAAACACATTGAAATGCATAGAATATGCATTTGTACCATGTTTTAAAATGCATATAAATTTTCAAGCTGATTTCCTCCCCCATTCCAAAAAGAAAAAGGAAAAAAAAGAAAGAAAGAAGCATGTAGAGATTAAGAGAGAAACAAGATGGAACAAAAACAGGAAGCCACCAATTTGGAATTTGGAAATGATCACATGTCAAACTGACATGGACCCAAAGTAGATTGATCTGTGCATCCCCAGTATAGATTATGTCTGCTGAGATTTGGTATTTTAACTATGTGGGTCCTTCATAGAAAATAAATTAGGGAACGGGAGATGGGTTGGTGATGGTGGGGGGAGCTCAGTAAATGAATTGCATAGCACAGGCACGAAATGCATGTTTCTTGTTAACACCCTTCAAAAGAAAAAGCATCGTGCTTTCAAAGCAAAATGGTAAAAGGACGCCTCCACTTCATGCTTTTCGGCCTGGCATTCACATTTGACTCCTTGCTCCTGTGCCATGCTAGTTCTTGTGGTGGCTGGATGCAGAGGGGACAGAAAAATGCATCAGAGAAGCTGTCCAGGTGCAAACTGACTTAATCAGTTGGATCGGAATATGGTTATCCTTCATACTGTACATTGCTCCAAGTTTTACAATGTGCTTTTTGGCCCCCACAGTGTATTTTGAGGGAGAAATTCGTTCGAACAGTGAAAAAGTTGGGAGAGAAACTTCAAGGAACTGCATACAATTTGAATGCACATTTCTGTGCTCTGATTTTTAAAAAACAAATCCATAGGAAGTGGTATGGGATGAATATGAGAAAGAGATACACAGTAGAAAGAGGCTCATCCCTCCCTAAGATCTGTCCTTGCCTTGAGGCTCTGTGCCTTCAATGTAGACAAAAGAGGTATAACTGCAGCTTCCAAAGACATCTCCTGCTGCACGTGAGCCACGCTGTTAAAGGGCAGCACTCCCTCTGGTTTTCAGATGAGGTGCAAGGCAAGCAAAGAGAAATGGAAGAAGACGGGGGAAGGGTGATGGTGCAAATCCAGCTTTTACAAAACGTAAAATAAAAGGTTAACAAAAGGTATCAGGATGATACAGCATAAAAGCGATCAACCCAAGCAACCTATACAGTGGCACCTTGGCTCATGAACTTAAGCCGTTCCAGGGCTCTGGTCGCCACACAAATTGGTTGTGAACCAAGTCAGATTTCCCCATGAGGTTCAATGTAAATAAGGTTAATCCATTCTGTAACTTTTTTTTTTCAATCACAAAAATGTGAAGCAAGTACGCTTGGGTGTGGGCGAGACGGGTGTGATCGCAATCGTCACCCGATGCGGAGTTCGCGACCCGAGGCAAAATTTTTCAGAAATTTCTGTTTGCGACCTGATTTGGGTTCGTGAGCTGAGGTATCACTGTACATAACTGTGTGATTAAGCTGAACAGCTAAAATCCTTACAGAAGAGATGTACTTTGAAGTCCATGTAGTAGAGGTGTCATGAAATCAGAAAGCAAGGAATTATATCAATTTCCTGGGACTTTTAGTGAAGGATGGTATATAAAAGCTTTAAATAATACGAAATAGTCAATTGGCTTGTGCTCTGGGCTATTCCAGCATTAATGCTCCACATGAACTGCAGAGGTGCCTTCTGCCGATGCATCGCTGGCAGTGCCGTTTGGCCCGTGGCGGAGGCAAGGCATTGCAGGGAGAGACTTCTGAGAAGTCCAGCAGTGCCCTGGCAGCTGGCTGGTCCTGCATACAGAGTAACATCTTGTCTAGTGAGAACTGTGGCTCTAAGTCATTTTATCTTGTTGAAGCGCTGACACTTTCCTACATTAATTCCTAAATTCATATTGGTCCTTCCAGTGGATCAAGAGCAGCACTTCCAGGACAAATACTTGTTTTACCGATTTTTGGATGATGAGCATGAAGATGTGCCAATGCTGACTGAGGAAGAGAAGAAAGAGTGTGATGAAGAACTGCAGGACACCATGCTTCTGCTCTCTCAGATTGGACCAGATGCCCACATGAGGATGATTCTTAGAAAGCCGTAAGAAAGATGATGCATAGATTACTGTTTTTGAGTCTCTGGAGGAAGGCTTGGGATCTTCTAAGGTTTCAGCCAGACCACAAACTCGGTTGCCAGGAGGGTACATACAGATTGTGTTCTGCTGAAAGGTTTCAAAACATCTGTGGCTGCATTATGCAGGATGATTTTAGTAGATGAAAGATAAAAATGGAAAAGCTGAAGGTGGTCACCCCCCACCCACATTTCTTTTGCGTCATATGGCAGCCCTTTTAAAAATATGATTTTAAATGTGAGGGGAACAAAAAGAACAAGTGACCATAACATGTGGTCAGGCCCTCACTGTTGGAGGAAGAGGCTCTGTTTGCTTCTGCCCACAATTTCCGAGGGAAACAATTGTGAGGATATCCTTGGCTTTGGTGTTCTCCTTGCCCCTTTCCCATTGCTTTCATTGTTCCCTCAGTGCCCTGGATACAAATGATCCAACAGCAGATGTATTTATTATATGTCTTTCCCACCTTTTCCTTGCAAGGAACCCAAGACGGCATACATAACCTTCCTCCTCTCCATTTTATCCTTACAGCAACCCTGTGAGCAGGGTCAACCCAACCCTGTAGATTTGGCTGAGAATCAGAGACTGGCCCAAAGGAGCAGTCCTCCTGGCCAAGTGGGGACTGGATCCCAGATCCTGAGTTCCGGGATCAAGTTCAGGCACTCTCACCACTAACCAATCTAGCTGCTTTCACAGCCCCAGTCCTTCCTCTGCTTAGCTCTCTTCATGTCTCGGGGCAGTGTGATACCAACATATGGTGGTACCTAGGAACAGACTGCTGCCTGGGAACCGTCCATATACAGCTACCTAGCTAACTCATCAGATCGAGGCTATCCCAAGAGTTTAGGAGTGAAGGAGACAGTCCTCCCAGATGCATAGGCTATGAAGATGCTTCTGGGTGTGCAGAGTAAAGCTCAGCAGCGGCAGTCTCCCCAGTCACTGCACCTTGCCCACTGCACTTTGTTTGGGTGGTGGTTCTTGGCCGTCCAGATGTAGCACCAGGGGGGAAGGAGCCTAGGGGACCAAATGGGACTGGTGCAACCCTGTGGGCCAGCTCTTCCTGCCCCACCCCTTAGGCATGCCATTTTCCCCTCCGAGGCCCAGTCGTGGCCTTGGGGTGGGGGGCCACTTGTGCAGTGCTGTCTGTGCAGAGCAGGGAACTCAGCCTTTGGAATCCCAGCTCTGAGACTGTAGGATCTGAGCTGGCACCCCAAAGAACCTAGTGGCTTCCCAGAACATGTTGGGAGACCATAGGACTGTGCCCAGGTTGGCCAATCTTGACATCACCAACTAAGGTGTAGTTATCCTTCTGCTTTTCCATATCTCTGGATTTTGCAAGGCAGTTTTGGGCTTTATAGAAGCACCGGAATGCACATGAAATGCACAGAGTACCATCAGATGTGTTTTATGAACACCATATTTTAACTTGCAAGCCTCTGTTACAGTCTGTCTGTGGCATGCAAGTATACCTTATGATGTTCTGCAGAGCCTCAGATCTGGAACTTGCACTGGCTTCAGGATGGGCAAGGCCTTCCCAATCACAGGACTTGAAAAAGAGATCAGACTAATTCACACAGGACAAAGCTATCAGGGACTGCTGTCATGATGGCTCTAGTTTTATGGTAAAAAAAATGCAGAACATGGTAACCATGAGGGTTGTTCGTCAGTTTGGGTGAACACAGCCAGTCAATCTCTGGTGTTCACCACCAAAAGATACAGTGAGGGCCACAATCTTAGATAGCTCTGAAAGAGGAATTAGTCAGATTTATGGAATGGGTGGGGTGGGCAGAGGAGAGCTATCTAGTGGTAGTATTCAATTTCTGGATGATATGCAACATCCAGGTTTACGAGTACCAGTAGCTGAGGAACAAAATGGGAGAGGGGTATTAAGGAGATAGGAAGAACTGTGCTGGATCATCCCAAAGGCCAGTGTAGTCCAGCATTCTTCTCACACCGTGGTCAACCAGTCGCCTGCAGGATGTCCAGCTCCTACCCCAACTTCCTCCTTGACTACTCACACTCCACATGAGGAAGATTCCTGTTTGCCCTGACAGGTAGCTTGTAGAATAACAGTCCAGTCACAAATTTGCTATCACACTGATGAGAACTAGGCCTAGTTTTGACTAGATACTGGAGCCATATTATTAAAGTTTACAAGAGGTGTAGCATATTGGTTTTGTGTTGACTTGAAAAATATTCCCAATTTGCAAATCACTACAGCTGCTGTCTTTGACTTGCAACTGTTCAAGAGGATGCAAAACTCACATAATTACCAAGGAAGAAGCAATGTATTTTTTTAAATGCTGAAAAGATTACTTGGAGCATTTGATTGTATAATGATGCTGTTGCTTTAAAAGGTGCTTTCTATTGTTTCAAATCTGAAACTCACTTGCAAAATGTGTCACTTGTTTTGACAGGCAACTTTTTAAATTCTCTATTTATTATATTAACTGCAACATTTTAACTGTCAAATGATGAATGTCTGTAGTGTTAAAAAAAAAACAACAGAATAAAGCTGTCCTGAAGCAGTTGGGGGGAAATTGGCAGACTCTTGTTGCTATTGGTAAGGTTATTCTTTTTCCCTTTTCCTTTTTGTTAAAAGCCATACATTGCTATAAATGTAAAATTAGCTTCCTTTTTCAATGCAGCAAACAAAGCTGCCTGCTTCTAATGATGCATGCAAGAAAGAAATACACGTTTGTAGTATGCTCTTGGAGAAATATTTGAACGCTGTGACTTCTTTTTTCAGTATATTGCAATTCAGAAATGACAACTTAAATTGAATTTTTATTTTTTAATCTGTATTTTAGCTGATGTAGCAGTTAGCATGACATGCTGGCTTGCTCTCATTTAAACATAAATTCATACATTTAATCACTATGAATTAAGTGCAGTATTTAACTTTGAAAGCATCAGTTGTAATGGAGACAATTGTATGATGAAGATATGGGTGCCAAGTAGTCGTAGAGTGGCTTCTTCCCTCCCTCCCTCTGCACAGCAAGGCAGAAAGGGCCTCCTCGGGGACCAGCTCTTTAGTATTTGTGTCCCCAGGTCATTGTGTCTCAGAAGCTTCCACAGAAGGCTGATAACTGCGAAACACACACACACACAGAAAGTAAGTGCCATTGAGTTGAATGGGGCCTATTCCCAGGTAATCAGGTAATTAGAGATGCATTTATCTTCCTCCTCCTTCTCTAGTCCAATATTTCATTCTACAGCCAGTGACTGAGCAGTTTTCTAACCAAAAAGAAGCCTGAGATATAAATAATAGTGATAAGTGGTTCAGCAGCAAAAGCTGCATTCCCATACGTCTGTGCAGCACTGCTGATGCAGCCAGTTGCGTGGTCAGTAGACTCTGAGGGGCTTTCCTCAGACGTGTGTGTGTGAAACAGCTCAGTCCAGGCGCAGCAGCATTTTCTTTTGGGGTGCTGTGTGGGTCTGTGCTTTCAGGATCCAGGTCCTTCAGTTCTTGCCTTCCACCCTTGGCTGTGATGCAAACCTATGCAGGGAACATGGCTAGGTGGCATGAAAAGCATCTGGGTTCCCAACCAGAATGTGCGCTTTGGCTGTGACTAGGGAGGGTGACAGTGGACAGAGAGACAGCTGCAATGTGTGCAAATCCCGCCGACAACTGCTGGGCGCAGGAACGAGTCACACTGTCCGTAGGCAGGCCTGTTGCTTGCTTTGTTCTGCAGTGACATGTGTGGAGTCAGAAGATGCCCCCTAGAAGATTGACGTGGAAACAAGGGTGTGGAAGTTCTTCATGGAGATGCGTGAGATGATGGGGGCAGAGGAAAGTCTTGGCTGGGCCTCTCCTCCCTCTGTTGTCACTTGGCGTTGCTGGGGAAGAGGCAGAGAGGAAACACCCGACCCACCCACCTTCCTGACTCCATCCAGCTTGCTTGGAATGCACCTTTCCAACTCCGGCTCATCTTCCTGAGACTGCGAAAGGCACTGTCTCCACCAAGTATGGGGCTTTAGGTTGCTCTTGGCAGGCAGAGCAGGTAGCTGTGACCCTGGACGCATCCGAAGAGTCTGTGGAGGGCCTTCAGTGGCTACGCCAGAACCTGGAGCACGTCGGGGCCACCCAACTTGTACTCTACCTGTTGAAGGTGAACAGGTAGAGATTTGGCTGATGCCATTTTTATGCTGCCTTTTCCCATCTCTTAACCTCTGGCCTGTCCTTTAGATCAGGGGTGGGGAATATGCAGCCTTCCAGATGATGTTGGGCTGCACCTCTTATGAGTCCTGTCCAACATAGACAGTGGTGAGAGATGATGGGGTTGTATTCATAGCAACCTCCGGAGGGGCACAAATTCCCTGGTTGAAGTTGCAAGAGCTTTGGAAAAGTAACCAGCCACTGCTGTTTTCCGTACAGTGCCTGGCGTATTGCTGATGATGTATAAACACACGCACACATCTTCCTGCAGTAGCGCTTTCTCAATTGGCTGCCATCTTGCCCTCCATCTCTGGAATTCATGAGCAGAAGTTTCTCCAAGTCTACAGGGGAGGAAAGCAGGCCTTGCAAGTCCCACAGCGGCCCCTGCCATAGAGATGCTTTCTTGACTCTTGTACGTGCTGCAGCGATAAGAGATGCAGTGCCTGTGACCTTGATGGACTACTCAAATAGCCAGCCGTGTGTATTGATCATGTAATTTCAACAGAACTCTCCCTTCCACTAATGCGCAGCTTGGTTTTCCATCTGCCTCCCCATTTATTATCCTGGGTATAACTAGGAATAGCTTGCCCAACAAGTCTCTTACAGAAAGTAGGTCTTCTCACAGCAGGATCCTAGAAAGCTACTTCAGTGGGGCAGCACACAGCTTTGTGGAAGCTGCAAGGCCTAATATTTTACCATGTGATACCTGGACAAACAAAAGCCTGGGGCATCTGCAAAACTGGTTGTGACTGCTGCTGTGTGACATTTTCACTCATCACGGAAATCTGAAATAAAAGTACAAACGCATTCATCAGAATGAGACATCTATTTGTTCAAAAGACAGACGTTGTGTTGGAATTTTGGAGATTATACTTGCATGGGTACTTAAAAAAAAAAAGACCTTAAAAAGAAAAACAAACCCCACATGCAAAGCAAAGCACAGCACAGCACAGCACAGCACAGCACAGCACAGCACATACTGTGAAATAATAAGCAACGAATATAGAGGACCATAAAATTAAACATTTATGAAAGTACTAATAAGATGCAGTTTTTAAAAGGTAATAATGTGGAAGAAATGAAAATGGGTAACTTGGGGCTCCTGTCCATTGACTATGAAGCAATGAAACTGTTGCTTTATGACCAGACATACCCTTTCAAGTGGAAAAGCTAGTCAGAGCCTGTTGTAAATACGAAAAATACAGTGCAAAAAAAGACAAAGGTGCAAATTTACTGTATATCTCTTCTAATTTTGCCCATTTGTTCTGTGCCAGTTTTCAAGCAGAAGAGTGTATTTAAACCTTGATCTGCACAGTAACTATTTCATAGCCCAATCCTAGCCATATCTACTTGGAAGGAAATTCCACCAGATATAGGCATGCCTAGGATTGCACCTGTTGCAGAGCAATTTCTGAGAGCTGAAATATGCCCAGCACTTGCCAAGGGTCAAACGACACCCCATGTAAGCGCCCTGTGCATCCTCTGTCATGTGTGACCAAGTTGCTTGCTTGCATGAGATATGATACAGATACAGATACTTGCATGATGCAGATACAGCTGGGGATGCCAGTCTTTCATTTTTCTAGCATTTCTAAACCATCTCATAGTTAAGGTTCTGTGGGCAGAGAACCTTAAAAATATTAATACCTTAAAATATAAAAATTAGTTTTTAAAACCATATAAACACGCTCACACACACACACACACACACACACACACATATCTAAAAACATTGTTGGACAATCAACTAAAAAGAAGTCAAAACACAATTAAAAGCTCATTTGCTGCCAAATGACTGAGAGGTCTTAATGTGGTGCCAAAAGGATGGTGATGGTATCAGGCAGGCCTCATCTCGGAGATCATTCCATTATTGGGGACCACCACTAAGAAGGCCCCCTCCCCTGCTTGCTCAGGGGAGACACCAGGAGAGGGCCTTAGCTGATGAATGCAGGGATGGGCAGGTTCGTGCAGAGAGAGGAGTGGGTGTCACAGTGCCCATAGGTACCTGCCAAGCTTCCTGCACCTCTTTTTAAATTGAATTTCTTAAGGCTTTCTTTCAAATTGGGATGCAAACTTATTGCCAACGGAAATGCATGTCTTCCAGCACCTGTGTTGAGGTTCAAAAGAGTGATTCTGCCTTTTGAAGGCCCCATTGTACTTGAGCCTTGTACTTTGGTGAGCTCCTTTTCTTTTAGTCTCACCAGTTTGGCTTCAGGGAAATGTGTTGGGCGACCATGACATGAAACCCATGGCAAGGGGCCCACTGATGGTTGTCATGCTAGTCCCACGAGGGACAGGTGTGAGAACCTGCCCAGATGCTGCTCACCTGCGAATGGCTTTGCCCCACCTGGTTGAAATGCTGAAAGTGCTTTCCTGTAGGCAGGGGAGGTTGGAGAGATGGGAGCTCCTTTGTAGATTCTGCAGTCTGGCAAATGATGAGCTCTTACCAGATTCACCCGGGCTGAAGGAGGAAGACGCCCAGCCAGCCAGCAGTTCTTCACCCCTCACAAAGGGCTGCTTTTCCCAGCTTCCTTCCAAGAGAACTTGAGGAAGTGCTTCTCACTCTCCAGATCCTTCTCTGCTTGAGGCTGAGCTTTCAGCTTTCCTGCAAGCAGAGTGGTGATAGTGGCTTCAAAAGAGTGTTAGACAGAATTATGGAGGGCACGCCACAGCTCAGTCCAGGGAGAAATAAATAGCTGAAGTTGCATCTTGGAGCCTTGCTGGATCCCGTCAGTGACCCATCTAAGCCAGCTTTTTGTTTGCACAGCTACCCAAAGGAAACCCTCAAGGAGGACGTGATTACAATAGCACCCTCTTGCCCATGTTCCTCAACAACTGATGTACATATGCGTATGAGCTCTGATACAGGAGCTAGCATAGATCCACTGATAGCCTTTTACACTGCAATTCAGTGAGGTTTACAAGGCAATCTGACACGTGTCCACTGAGAAATAAGTTTCACTGAATGTGGTGGTGCTTATTCTCAGGAAAGTAGATATAGCAGGGCAGGGAAGCCTGTGGCATTCTGGATGTTGGACTACAAACCCCATCATTACATTGACATTTGCCATGTTGGATGGAGGTGATGAGAACTGAAGTCAGTAATATATGGAGATCTATCAGTTTCCTACCCCACTGCCAAAGGATTGAAGCCCTAAAGATTTAACTATCTTCTTAGATCTGATTGAGTTTACCACTTTTATCCTCGTCCTTCAGCAGAAGCAAGGCAAAATCTTTTAAGGTTGATCTGGCTGTATTAAAGCAGCTTCTGCTTTTCCTTATGCCTACAAGAAAAGCACAATCCAATCAACACTCATGCAAAATTTGGCTTGTCCTATGTAGACATGACTGTAGAATGGACTTTTCAGATGTTAAGTTTTGACCCAGAAATCTTGACTTTTTGTAAACTTTTCTGCCCTGTGGTATAAATCAGAAATTACTTTTTTAAATGGCTCTTCATTCAATATATTCCAATTAGAAACCAGTGAACCATAGACCAAAAACTTCTTTGAGGGTTTGGATCTAGAAGAGTTTAGCCTTTCTGTTAAATCTAGAAAAGTTTAGTGTGTCGGCAACAAATGGAAAAAATAGCTTTGTTCTCAGATATGTAAGGTAAAGACACTTTATATTTCAGATGACCTTTTCGGGGCTACTTGTATTTAAATAAGAAATTCCAGCCCTCTTCTTTCTGGCGAAGATGAAATAGTGTCACACTGCTGAGTGAAAAGATTGCTGGGTAGTGCCACCAACCCTTTTGCTCCCCACTCCCTTTCTTCGTTATCCATAATTTAAACAGTCAGCTGAACAAAAGGGAGCTTTGCACACAGAGCCATGGAGCACCCAATTTAGCTTGGCTTTCCTGACTAGGGAAATGTGAAAAGTTCGGAATTTCGAATCCTCCCAAGGCAGCGTCAGCCATTTTGTAGAACAGGTGGCTAAAGTGCTAAACAAACTGAGGACACAAGGTGAAGCTGCTGCATCGTGCCAAGGCTCCCTTGAAGCAATATCTTGTCTCCTGCAGAGGCCAGCTGGGGGACTATTATTTATTTTCTTTATTACATCTGTACATCACCCCATAGCCCATCTGCAAGCAGAACCTGAAGGCAAGAGCCTTTCTCCACTCCTGTTTCCCAGGGAATGGTTTTCAAAGGCATATCACCTCTGATGCTGGAAAGAATACGTAGCCATCACAAGAGGCCACCGATAGCCTTCTCCCTTCTGAATTTATTCCACTTTTTCTAACCCCTCTCTCAGAACGTGTTCTTTCTGCCAACAGTGCCTTTGTTAATATGGGGTTCCTTGTATCCTTGAGAATAAGGTCCTAGGAATTGCCTTGCTGGGGCAGAGCATTTGGCATTCTGCTTGCGTTCAGTACTTTTGAGCCTTCCCTAGCAGTACATGAGGAGAGTATCCCTCTTGGTTTTGATTCCTCAGTGATATGCTGAATTATTTCTTGCTAGGACAGACAGGAGTTAAAGAAATTTTAGCAACTAAAAATATACAACATTTTAGTAGTTTAAAAAGTAATTTAAAACTTACTTAAATTATTTGAACCATCAAGGAATTAATTCAAGATGCATACCTGGATGGAGCATGCTGGAGTTGCAGGCCTTTTTCTCTGTCTAAATTGGCTTAGGATTGTACCATTATACTCTTCAAACTGATCCGCTAAATGTTACTTGATTGGTTGTATGCGTGTAAATATGTAAGTTGTTTAAATGATGTAGAATAATTATTTGATGTACTGAATAGTTGTAAAATGGTGTAGATAAATTGTCTAAATATATAAATTGGTTTTCTCTCTTTTTTCCACACCTCACACACATTTCCTGGGGGACAAAGTACACCTTCAATGTGTATGGTTTTGATTGGGAAAGACAGACAGACAGACAGACAGACAGACAGACAGAAAGAAAGTGGGGTGCTTAAATGCCCCATTCTCTGCTGGTGGTGCTCTGCAAAAACATGGCAGCACCTCCGCAGCTGCTTTTCCAGAAACAGTCATGAGTCTGATCCAAAATCATAGATTTCTCTCCCTCTTATTCAGGAAGCTTGGCCTTGAAAGAAGTAATCTAAAAAATAGTGGTAGTAAAAAGGTTTGTTTACTTTTGCTGTGGATCTAATGCATTCTTAATCTGCTGTGCACTGTTCTGAGAACTAGCTATTCAGAAGCCATTGTATTTATAAATGTGTAGAGAAAAAAATAGTTAATAGATCCTTGATCTCATATAAACACATACTTAAAAGCATGTTGTTTTCTTTCTTTAGGCCGGGCCAGAGAACTGTTGATGACCTAGAAATTATCTATGAAGAACTTCTGCACATTAAGGCTTTATCTCATCTTTCAACAACAGTGAGTGTTTTATGTTATTGCCATTCGCTACAAATAAATCATAAAACTGGGCTGATTTGTACTTAGCCCTGGGAGAGGGGTGCAAAAGGAGGGGGATGCTTCACCCCATAGAATATGGATCTGTACAAAATGTGCATATGCTAATTTATAGTTATACATGCAAATTTATTAAATTGCAATGTAAATATATCAGTGGTGCCCTTCAGGGGTTTTGACCATATCTCATCAGCCCCAAGCAGCGCAGCCATTGGTTATGAACGTTAAGAGTTATCATCCAAGATTGGGAAACGTTATGGTAGCATTGCCCTAAGCTACTCTTCCTAACTGGCAGGTTTGGCTGAACCTCAATGAGTTCTTCAGGGTTCATCTATTTCTGCACAGCTTTTCCTCTGTTTTACTCCACTAGAAACTGAGCCATAAATGTGCTCTTCCGACAGCACCAGGCTTTTGGATGCTGTTGTCAGTGGAATCTAGTGGAATCTGTTTGGATGGTGCGACCCCCCCCCTTGCTCCCCCATCCCTTATATGAGATTGCAAGCACCCACACAAATCAGATGCATCACTGTTTCTTCATTTTGCTTCAAGGTAAAGCGGGAGCTAGCAGGTGTTCTGGTGTTTGAGTCACATCCCAAAGCAGGAACCGTCTGTAAGTAAAATGAATTTTACGACAGCATCATATTGAGCCAATTCAAAATTCTGCAATTCAGAATACAGATCGTAAGTGCAGAAACCAAACCCCAGAAATAGGCTGGCCCATTTGTCTTATGAGGAAATTGATGGACCTGATATAGGAGTTGGTGGTCCTTCACAGGTGATATTTAACATTTCAGGGCAGGGGGTGAAAAGGGTGAAATGAGAATGTATAATTAAAACTGACTATTCATAACCATGCTTATTAATGTCCTATTTATTTGGAAATATAGTCCCAGTGACCTTAATGGGCCTTACTGCTAATAAACTGTCTTAGGGTTACAGATGCAGCAGAAAGCAGCTGGAAAGCATCTAGAGCTAGAAAGCATCTAGATTCTAGAGACAGTCGAGTGGATGGTCCACTCCAGACCATAGATAGAGCATGCACTTCCACATGCTCCCCAGGCAAAAACAAACCCACCCACCCATCTTTATGGGAAGGGAGTGGGGAAACCAGCACATCCTTGAGATAAGATGTAGCTGAACCTGCTCCCTGTTATTTTATTTATTTATTTATTTGGATTTTTTTTGTATGCCATCCCATTCGCATAATCCTCGGGACGGCTTCCAACGTACAATTTTCTCCATACAATGTGGTTGTCCATGTCTGGGAGCATTAAAAAGGTGCTTCTCCCACTTGTAGCCTAAAGTGGTACATTCCATTCTGCCACCATTGGAACTCTACCATTTCAGTCTGCCACGTGGGATCCGGCCTCATACAGGATTTAGCTCTGGATGGAGTTTGGGCTGAGATTTTGTGACTGGCCCAAAGTCACCCAGTAAGCTCTTGAATCGGAGGGTCATGAAAGGACAGTAAATTGTTATGGTTTTGATTTTTGATTAATTGGTTGGGTCCAGAATTAATCAAAATATATCAGAGAATCTCTGCAAATTAAAAAATAAAACAAACAAGGCTGAAGAAAGTAAAACACATAGCATTGATTTTCCTAAGAAACCGGACCTTTAGAAGTTTGTCTTCTTTTTTTCTCTGTTGGTAGTATTTAACCAGGGTGAAGAAGGAACTTCTTGGTATATTATTCTAAAAGGATCAGTAAATGTAGTCATCTATGGCAAGGTACTTTTTTTTACACTTCTGAATATTCCCTTAGTTTCATATGTCTGTGTATGCAAGTGTGTTCGAGGCAGAATTGTATCTGCTTAACTATGGAAGGATAGGTTCTGTCTAGAGGAGATTTAGAGCTACTGAAACTGTTTCTGCTTGAGCAACCTGTGGCACATACCACAGTCCTCTGTGCCATATTCCATATGGTTCTCTAGGGGACCCAAAACATTTGGGGTAGCCTTCACCTTCTCCAGATGTCTCAGGCTACAACTCAGCCTGTAAGAGCTTTTCCACATGGGGCTATTAATCAGCTATTAATCTGCAGCTTCTACTTTAGGTCTCCTCACAAAATTGAGATGCAGGCACTACACAAAGAGCATTTCCTGTTCTGCTTTTACACTACATAACTCCTGTGGCACTGTGGTGTTGCAGAGCAGTGTGATCATGCAAGATAAAATCATGCTTCTCTTACTTTCCTGAAATACCAATTTTGGCTACTCTTAAAAAAAACAAAAAAAACAAACTCATCAAAAGTGCTGTTCAGACACAGAAGCTCACCTGGAGGGTCAAAACAAGTACACAATAAATGCCTCGTGTCGGGAAGCCCAAGGTGTTGGGAATTCCAGTCCAAGACATCTGGAGAGCACCAGATTGGAGAAGGCTACCTTTGGGGATGTGGGCACATGGCTGGGTGGATCAGTAAAAGTTAGGTTACCTGGATTACAAGAATGGACACTTTGTGTGAACATAGCAGAACATAGCTGGACCATAGGTAGCTGGGTACAACCCAGAATATTTGTTTCTCTGAAATACAGAGAAAGTCATTCTTATGTCCTGCTGAAAATCGGTCCTATGGTTTGAATTAGTCACAAATAGATGGATTTATAGGTAACCCTCACGTACAGCCAAATATGAAATGAAAGGGTTGATTCCATAAAGCTAAATATGAGAGGGCTCGATCAATTCCATACTGGAAGCCACAGCCTTGAGCAGGGCAGTCAAGGGCTGGAAATATTGGAGGACTCAAATTCATTGGTTGCTATAAGCTGGAGACAACTTGCAGCAGAAAGCAACAAACAACACTCCCATACAGACCAGGCATGTGCTATGGCATGGGAACAAAGCGTGGATCGCGCCCCCTCCGCTCTAGTGCCTGGAATTTCCCTCACCTGTAAATGTCTGTGCAAGGAGATCCTAGTCATACAATCTGCATTTACTAGTCCAGTGGATTTCAGTGGGACACAGGCACAAGAAACATGAAAAGCAAGGATGTCTTATCAGGAAATGCTTCCTTGGGAGGAAGCGGCCATGGAATTTTCCATGATGGTGGCAGGGTGGGGGTGGGATCTGTGGCTGACCTTTCCCATCTGAGGGGAATGTCTCTCTCCAGCCTTGGAGAGGGAGATCAGTTGCAAGGGGCACATGGTAGTACTCTTCTATGTTCGTGCTGTATTCTGTATTATTACTTGTAGATGGTAAGTTGCTCGGATTACAGAAGATGCAGTAGAGGAATTTGAAGTAAAAGAAATCAGCTTTAGGATGTGCATTGGGAAAGAGTTAAGAAAAAGCTAAACGCCTCTGCCTCTGAAAGTCACATTCTGATAAACAGGACTTGAGTTAGGGCAGTCTGATAATAAGCCAGAATACATCTCTGAGACTGGCAATCTCTGAGGAAGGCCTATTATTCAACAAACTTGATTTTAAAAATATTGACTTAAAAGAACAAAAACAAATAGAAACTTGGCTTCATTTGTAGAGCCAGAAATCTCTCTGTCACTGAATCAAATTTCGGAGAACAAGCCCATTATTTCTTTCTTTGCATTTGCCTTTCCATAGTATTAGTAATAACCAGCTGCTGTATATTGTTTCCTCTGTATTATTTTGGCTGTTGATTTCCTGCCAGATGCATTTGTTCTAATATTGGGCTTAGGAAAGCAATGTTTGCACATGGATGTCAATGGAACAAACTTTAAATGAGGGTTTCTCTATGTAAATACATTTTCTCCTGGTGGTGGTGGTGGTTGTTGCTGTTCTTCTTCTTCTTAGGGTGTGGTGTGTACCCTACATGAAGGTGATGATTTTGGCAAGCTAGCATTAGTGAACGACGCTCCCAGAGCAGCATCCATTGTTCTACGAGAAGACAATTGCCACTTCTTGAGAGTAGACAAGGAAGACTTTAACAGGATACTTCGGGTAAGTGAGTGCTGACAAGAACTCACCAGTCTATTTTCCCTCCAGAAAAACTCCCCCTGAAATACTTCCCTCAAGCCTTGGGAGGTCTGTGGCCCCTTCGTCCATTCTTGCAGAAGTGGGAATTGCTGTTGCTCCATGGCTGATTGAAAGAGGTGCCTGACCCTCCCCAGTCGTGGAAGCTAAGCAGGGTTGGGCTGGGTAGAAATCTGGATGGGCTGTTTGAGTCCTGCACTGAGCAGGTAGTTGGACTCAGTGGCCTGCTAGGCCCCTTCCAACTGTATGATTCTATGATTCCCTCTGACAATGGGACCGAATGGGCATGACTACAGCTAGAATCTTATATTACCACTAGTAGTGATAAAAATTACTGCTAGTGGCATCTATGGGGCTTGATACTATTGTTCAGAATGGGTTGAACTCCAGTAGGGAATCTGAGTCCAATTTTAAATTGGAAAATGAATTTGGTGGTTAAACAACTACTGAAATATAAGGAGGAACCATCTTTTGAACTCTAGGGGTGTGGGGAAAGAGATTTGAAAAGATGGTTTCCTTCTCTGCTGAAAAAGGGATGTAGATATTATATCAGCTTTAACGCAGGAAGATCTGCAAGCATAGGAAAAAATGCAAAGGTGGTTCAGTCACTTAAATCCCATTGACTTTGGTAGGATTTAAGCTACTAAAGTGAACACAGGATTGTGCCCAATGACTAAGACCCAAGGGAGATTGGCTGTGCATTAATCCCATTGCAATTCACAGGTCTTGAATTAGGTGCAAGTTTTAATGAACTTTCTCCATTGATGCCAATGGGATGAAATTCCTGGATTGGATCCCATATCTTTCCCCTTTTTCTCTGGGAATACAGAACTGTAGCGTACTGCTTTCCAGTATTTATTTGCAGTACATGAAAGTCACTTGCATTTCATTGATTTGGATCCTAATTAACACAACAGCTTGAGCTCCTCTGTTGCAAAGTTCCACTCATGGGCAGTTCTTTTAGCAGAAATGGTGGACCATTTCTGCGAATTTACCTTGCGTGTGGCAAGCCCTCTCACCCTGGGTTGGAGAACCCTCCAGCACGGTATGCAGTGCAGGTGCAGGGGCTGCCCAGAGGAGGAGGGCACACTGCCTTCCTCTCCTCTTCCTTCGTCCAGCAGAAGTTTCCACTGGATCTGGGCTCCTTCTCTTCCATTGCTGGAGCATTCGTTGAGTCAAACCAACTGTCACAAGTACAATTGTGGGCACTCCTATAACTTGTTGGGATATGGAGTGTCTTTAACTTTCTTAAATCTCCCTCTGTTTCTCATAGTAGGTAATGCTGCCACCAGGAATTTAATCCCAATCCCAATTACCCTCCCACAGTATGGTTATCAAGCGGTAAGGCTCCTTTGCTGGACTATATGGTCCTGAATATGAGACACTCATCATCAAACAGCTTATGACTCTGAGTTTTGTTTATTTTATAAACAAAATAAAACTTTATTTGTAAAATGAACACAATAATTTCAAGATGTTATGCATCTTTTTCTTAGTAAATAAAACAATGTAAAAACTCTTAGTCTTCCCAACCCTCACACACAGATCCTCATTTCTCCCCTGTGCTCAGGTTTCTGTCAGCTTCTCTCTACATGCCCTTATCATACTTCCCAGTATAAGGTTCTGGCTCTCCCCTCTCACTAATGTGTCCTCTGAGTTTTCTACCTCTTCTTTGGAATCTGAAGTGCTTTTCACAGCACTCTGGTGGATTCTAATGAGAAGGCAGCCTCTTTAGGCTCTGTAGACTTCTGGCAACCCAAAACCCTTCTGACACTTCTCACTTGACTGTCAATGCTGAAAGACCACAGCTGACTGACTGACATTTCTATTTCTCTCTCCTCACACACTTCCAAGTGCTGCCCTTACACTCTCAATGGCTAACCAGTCACCCCATTCACTCATCCCCCTCTTTTACCCCCCACACACTTCTGAAACTAGGAACACAGTCCCATAACACTTTAAATCATTACACCAATGTTTTAGAAGTTACTGATATCTAGTGCACTAATTCTTAAAATATTCTTTCAGGACGTTGAAGCAAATACTGTAAGACTTAAGGAACATGACCAGGATGTTTTGGTGCTGGAGAAGATACCAGCAGGAAACAGGGCTGCCAATCAGGGAATCTCACAGCCGCCTCAGCAGAAGTATGTTTTTGTGGTATGGTGCTATGATGCATGCATGCAAATGATTTCATTGACCCCACAAAGAAATGCGCAACGTCACACGTGAAAAGGACCAACTACCCAGCCATGCACATTTCCTTCAAAAACTGAGTTCCTTCAGATTTTCGCAGTCAGTTCTAAGGAGATTTTGGTACAAATTTTTGCCATGTACAAAAGCTTTTAAGAGCAGTGTGCCAGCAATAATTGTTCTGGTTACTAAGCAGAGCAATTAGTGATAAAAACTTTTTGAAAATGCGTTGAAAATAGATTTTAGTTTTTGGATTTTTAATTCTAATAGTGTGCATCTGTGCATTATTCACTCTGCACCAAATCAAGCCCCACAGATAAAGATTTGGGGGTGCTCAGGTGCATATATACTGACTTTCATCTTAAGAACATTTTTTTTTAAATTCTACCTTTAAAAACAGAAGCAATTGCATTATTTCAGCCTCTGATGAGAATACCCAAGGAGGGCATAATTCAGTGTGGGATAGAATTGAACTGGATTAATTCCTAGCCAAAATTGTCTGAATTAAGATTGGCTATAATTGAAAGTTCAAGTTGCTTGCATTACTAGTTCTGTTTATTTACGTAGTTCAGGCTGAGCAGCATGGGAATACTGATCATTATGCAAATACTACCTGTGACCATCTAGCTAGCTCCGTATTGTCTTTTCCGATGGCAGAAGCCCTCCAAGCAGTATCCCAGCAAGAAGCTTTGTCCAGCACTATTACCTGAGATCCTTTACTTCGACATGGATTGAATCGTGTGCTGCTGGTGCAGAAGGCTTGAGTCTCAAATGCCTGCCACTTTCCAAGCAACTCTCCTACCTCTGTTCTGCTAACCTAATTTCATGATTCCTCAGAAATGCCTTGTTGTCTTCTAGTAACTAAGAATTCCCTTAAAGTTTTCTATCTTGTGGTAACAGAGAAGAAATCTCTCCCACTTCGTACCTCTTGCTTTGGTATAGCTTCTTCCAAAGCTTCCAGGAAGACCCATCTTCTTCTGCCTACTAGCTGAACTGCCAGTTTCCTAAGCATATGAGAACTGTTCAGTCAAACTGTCATGGCTACCCCTGATCACGGATTTCTCTCCCTCTGCTGTGCTTGCTCCCCTGAACATTTTTAGCTAGAGCAAGTTTTTGTTTGGTTGGTTGGTTGGTTGGTTCCAGATAGTTTCCTGGGCATTGATCAAGTGTGTTTTGTTCCACTTGGAGCTCCTGCCTTGCTAGGTGGAATCTGAATCGAAAAGCCTTAGAAGAAAAATATCCCTATGTCAGCTCTGAAATAAACTTTTGTTCCCTTCTTCTTACCCTAACTATACTATAAAGTTAGAGCCTAGCAGTTCTGAATCACTAAATAAGGGAGCTTGCTGCAAATTAGAACTCTTTGAGATGCTGAGAGTTCTCCATGCAAGATCTCCAGCCCCCTCCTCTCAACACGACACAAGGCTTTTAACAACCACTTTGTTGAGGCATCTGCTTCCAGATTCTTTCAGCTCATCCCCCTTTACTCTTTTTTTTTCTGGAGCCTTTTCTCTCTCTTCTATACGTCCCATTCCACAACCACCAAACAGTGCTGTGGTATTGTGGAAATGCAAAAATTGACCAGATTCTTATTACAATTCATCCTGCCATTTTCAGATAATAGTACACCCTGCTTGCTTTCCAAAAAAGGGTTGAGGAAATGCTTGGGAACCATGGAAGAGCATGGGAAAATTGCGACATCATGTAAAGCACTGGCAAACTACTCTGAGTGAGCGCACGAAGAGTGCCTCATGTAGAGAAGCCGTCAAGTTCCCAAGGTGCCCTGGAAGGAACATGGTTCTTACATGTGCTTATTTGTGTACTTTGATATTTCCTCCATGTCAGGAAATTAGAACATAGTCTGAACAAGGGATCAGCCCAGAAAACAGCCATGTAATACATTGATGGGGAAGGGGCGTGCTCAGAAAATGTTTTGCTCACTGGTGACAAATCCCAAACTGCACTGGGATGTGAGTTCCCACCCTACAAGAAAGCTTTTGGGGCCGACTTCTCTAATTTGGAGGGATGTAAAAGGCTGAGAAAGGCTTCAGATTGGGAGCGAGTGGCCTCAATGCAGTTTGGACCCATTTCATGTCCCGCTAACCCCAAACACAGCCCCATTTCAAAGTGATATCCCTTGAAAAGCTGACTGTGAAGATCTTTCTTTTCAGGAGCAATCACGTCCTCTCTTAACTGACTGGCGTCTTGCAGAGCATTGCTGCCAACTAGTCTTCTGGCACCGCAAGCCACTTCCTCTGTTTCATTTTCACTTTCATATTCAAAGTACGGCAAACCGAACTCTCTCTGTCTGTCTCTCTCACTCTCTGCTTTACTCCCCGAGATACCCAGTTAGTCTCTCTGCAAGGATGTTCACTTGGCTTAACAAGGGTTTGTGTTCTTGGGACATCAATACAGCTCTTCCCAAAGGGCTAGCAGGTAAAAGAAGTGTGTGATGGCCAGCGCTCAAAGTAAGGAGAAGCTCCTGGGAGCTTAGCTCCACTACTTGCTTCTCAGCAGGAGCTTTTTTAGGGAGAACTGGAGGGAACTTCCCCCTCCACTTGAATTCAGGATGCAAAGTTGTAAGAACCCAGTATTTAGCCAACACCAAAAAAATCCCTCCAACATTTCCTGGAAAAGGAAATAGAAGAGTTTAACTGAAGTTTTCGTTTTTCCGTGATACATGACAGTTGAGTGCTTGGAGTGCAGAGGTGCCCAATGGACCGGAATCCCCTCACCTTTAGTAATGGCTTCCTTAGCTGTTGGCTACACCTGGGGATGTGGATTCAGGAGATGTTAATATTATTTATTGCAAATGTTTATATACTGCCTCTCATGACCAACTCACAAGCAGCATACAGGATTAATTAAAACAACAATTTAAAATAAGCAAAAGGCACAATGAAAATAGAGCCACGGTAAAAACAGAAAACTCAACTAGGAAAGTATATAAAAAGCAGCAAAAGTCTATTTTGAACAGGTCATTTTTTTAAACTGGTACCAAACCTGATAAGGGCTGGCACCTGTCACAGTGTTGTTGGAAAAGAATTCCAAAAGTGGGGTGCCAGAACAAGAAAGGTGCTCCCACTGCTTGCCACCAGATGTGCCTGCGCAGGTCAATGAACCACCAGGAGACCTTGATCTGTAGCCTCCAATGAATGGACAAGTTCATTTATGCTGCTTTACGTGACCCAAGCAAGGTTTCTGGATTTCATAATGAGCTCTCTATCTTTACACCTTGTAATTTAGCAGCTGAGAGTATTACATGAGCTCAGTGGAACACCTATCTTCTCTGCTTATTAATTGATCAGTCGCTTTACTTATTCCCTGTAAGATCATCACATTGTCCCATGCAGAGCTCAAAATGAAAAAGAAAACAGTAGATAATTCCAGGAGCATACAAATTTTCAAAAACATTTAGGGTGGAATCCTAGGCATATTTGCACAGGATGGTCATGCAATTCCCAGAATGCCCAAGCCACCTATATTGGCTGGTGGATGCTCATAGATATATGACTTAATTCTGCCTAGACATGCATAGTGCTGCAAGTCTTAAGTACTTTGCCACAAAGGGCTTCAGCATAAAGTGGAAAAGATGCCTCTTTCTCATTCCTGCGAATCCTCACAAAATGGCAGAGGTAAATGGTCCATAATATTGTTTTGGATCTTTTGTGAGCAATGCGGCTGATCTCAGAATTGTCTTGTGTAACAAATGCTTATTTTGCTGGTCTCTGTCCCTAAAGCACCTGGTTCTGGAAACGTCACTGCTTTACTTTGCTGCTTCTCTCTCTCCCTGTTTCTTCCTTAATTGTATTTCCGCTGTATTTACTAACCTGGACTCCTAACCTGGACTCTTTTTTATCCTGAATAAACCTAATGCCAGTTAATGAAACTGAGCCAAGTGATAAAACTGTACAGGTCATTTTGGTGAATTTGATTGAATTATAATTGCTTCTACTATTTTTATTACGTATTTATTGTTACATTAAACATATGCCAAAATAAAAAAGACATGCTCCATAATAAGACTGTCTTGTTTATTCAGTATACCTCTCCTTCTTCAGAAGTGCAGTGCAGAGTAGTAGTTTAGGTAATAATTTTCGTTGTTCTTATTCAGGTATATTGTGATGTCCGGAACTCCAGAGAAAATTTTGGAACACTTCCTAGAAACTCTGCGCCTTGAATCACCATTGAATGAAGGATCAGGTAGGCTAAATTAATAAAAGCCTTATCATAATTTTAGAGTAGCATAAGAAGTAAACTCTTTAGTTCTGCATACCAAATCATTTAAGGAAGGATTCAGACAGCTAGACAGTGTAAGGCCACAGTCAAACTTTACACGTGTATTAGGTATGGCAATATACTCCACACAAATACTGTACTGCCCTAAAGAATTGTCTGGAATTGTTTGGTACCAAGTTTCACATTTCTGTTAGAATCCCACCCCCTTTTCATTTTATTCTATTTTCCAAAACTTTCCGGTGTGACTTATCTTCTGGAAGTATTTTGAAATGGTTGTTACCCAAAATATCTTGGGGCAGTATTCTATTTGTGACTGTATGACCTACAGTTTCAATCATGATATTCCTTTCTTCAGTTTTAGAGGCACAAACAATCTGTAATCACTCACTCATTTTTCTTCTCATTTGCACTAGCTGCAATTAATAAAAGACATGAAACATCTGAAACAGTTTGTTATATAGAAGACTACGAAAGAAAACAATGCCCTGGCTAACATCCATTGGATTTTGTCTACATTACATGAAAATGCATTCTCATATATTAGAAGTCATTGGGGATCTCAGCAATTTAAGTTAAGCCAATTGGCTTCAGAGAGAATATCCAAGCTTAAAACGATTCATATTGTCCTGTAGGACAATAAAATATCTGAAATAAAATATCTGAAATTTAGTCCCCCAGCATTGGATTTCATTATTTCCTTTATACGCCTGCTCCAAACATCCAACAATTCTGGTTGCCGCACCTAAAATAAGAATACTGTAGAGCTGGAAAAAGTTCAGAGAATTGCAACAAACAGCTGAGGGCTTGGAACAACTCCCCCATGAGAGATGCTTCCAACAGCTGAAATCATTTAACTTTCGAAAAGGCGAGTCCAGGGAGGCATGTTAGAGATGTACAGAATTATGCACGGTGTGGAGAAAATGGAGCAGGAAACATTGGCTCCCTCTCCTTCAGTGCTAATACCTGGGGCCATCCTGTGAAAGCGATTGGTTGGTGATTTGGGACAGACAAAAAGGGACTACTTTTTCATACAGCTTATAGTTAAACTATAGAATTTACTTCCATAAAATGTTGTGATGGGCACCAATTTGGGCCTTTTAAAAGGAGGATTGGACAAATTAATGAGGGAAGAAGCATATCGCAGGGCATTTTCAGCTAGTTGTCCCTTGTAATTCTTCTTCTATACTGATTTTCACAGGAGTAAAGGCACTGAAGGCAATGTGATTTACTTCAGAGTAGACATGTCTACCGGGGCATTTACAGCCAGTTGTTCCTTGCAGCTGCTAAAGTCATTCCTTTTCCTCCAGAAGAGTACCACAAGTTTAGCTCACACTGAAAAATATACTACCAAAAAACAAAACAAACCTTCCCTCATAATATCTTTATTACAAAATATAAAAAGTTGTAATATAACTGGTCTGAAGAAATCTGGCATAGAATAGCAAAAATAGTGTGAAGAGGACTCTTGGTGTGGAGTCCTGTCAGTCATGACAATGCTAGTAACAGTCATTAGTATCTGTCTCCCCTTTGGGTCAAATAGTGCTTTACTTTAAAGACATAGCCAGGAGCTCAAAGTTGAAGTAGAAACTTTAGCCCTTTGCTCCCTGCGCCAGCATAGGCTGGAGCATTCCTCTCCTCCAGATCTGAAATGGGCTGAGTGGGTGGCCCATACATTTCACATCAACTAAATTGTCAGTTTCTTTGAGCACTGCTTTGGATTTTATAATTTGACATTTATGAAAAGAAGCCAAACTCAGCAAGTCAGAGTTTCATCTAAAGGTTGCGCTGCTGTGAAAATGCCATAAGACAAGTTCAGAGAAGACACTTTTATACCTAGAAAAAGAACTCGGAATTCTTAACCAAGGTGATCCGATTTCTGCACAGAATTTCTCAGCCTGTCAAATTATGCAAATTATGCAGGTATGCACAATGTTCCCCATTGTCCATATTTGTCAAGATCGTGTATTCTTATTCTGCTTACCATGGGTAAGAGCAAGAGATCTGAGAAGGACACTGAAAGCCCACACTGTGGACAATTGAAATATTCTTTTTCTTGGCTCTGGCATTGTCCACATACTTGCAAGCTGTCTCTAAACCATCATAAAACTTAGGCTTGGAAAAAGAAGAAAGCTAGGATTCGCAAGGAGGTGAATTCCACAAGGGGTAGCGCATTCTGCAGCTCTTCTGTGCTCCCACAGAATTGTGGCATGTGTAGACTTGATGAAAACTCACAGCAGAGCCCTATTCATGTTCCTAGAAGAAAGTCCCTGCATTCAGAGCAGCTTGCTTCCTGGTTAGAGTGCACAGGACTGCAACCTTGAAGAAGAAACTTCAAGTGACCTGCATGTTTATTTCCACATTTTGTTCGCTAAAATGCTAAAATTCATATGATTCAGATGCTTTACATCTGTGGAAATTTATTATTAAGCACAGGTAATTCAATTAGTCAGATAGTTTATGTATGATGCACTTTATGTTTTTCCTTTTATGAGTTTGTCTGTCAATATGTATATATTGTTATCTGTGCTCTTGTGAAAGAGGTTTGCATGGATTTCTGTTTCCACCAGTCCCCCAGTCTCCCCTCCCTTTCAGCATCACCCCTCTTCACCACATCCTGTTTCAGAAGGTCTCCCAAAACCTCAGGGGTGGGATTTTGGTATGGAGGGCCCAAGACCCTTCAGCCAGAAAGAAGAGGCAGAAAAGGCCTGTTTCATACAGCTAGAAGTCTTGGGTGCATTCAGCTGTAACACTAAATCATGGTTTAGCATTTGAGTACAAGCCCTGCTTCTCTCCTTATCCTCTCCTCACCAGCATAGCTGTGGAGGGGTCAGAAACTTCCACTTCCATTTTATAGTCACTGCAATTTAGCATGTTCTCTGAGCCCTGAACTGTGACTAACCTTAACAATGATTAGTGAAAACAAGTTAGCTTCATAAACTATGGTTTATGATTAACTATAATAACATAGTTATAACATATGTTATAGTTATAACATAGTTATAACTATGATTAACCCTGTTTTGATCAGGTGCAGAGGATGGCACAGTAACCTGCAGTTAATCAAAAACGGACAAAAATTTCTGATCTCCTTTCAGGTAAGGAAGCTAGGGTTGTTCTTATGCTAAACTCTGGTGTAGAGTTATACTTTAAACATTTCATGAGTGGAAACATGTCTGGCAAAATAAGTCCTTTGTCTTCTTTAGGGAAATAACAAGAGGGTTTTTTTTTCACTAAAAAGGCAATTATCTTGGGAAAACATGCAGGAATAATGTACTCTTATGGTTTTCTGTTCACAGATACTGGTGTACATGATTTTGTGATGATGCACTGTGTGTTCATGCCAAATAGTCAGCTTTGCCCAGCTTTGATGGCTCAATATCCTTTTTGAAGTTTATTTAAAATCAAAGTTTCAAACATCAATCTCATCAAAAGTGAAAACTTTGTCTTCTTCAAAGGAAAACAAGCTCCACAAATTGCTGTAAATATTTTAGGTCAAAATATTTAGCTGTGGCAAAAAGTACTTACTGGGAACAGTCTGGCTTACTAAGAGACAGTGGTCTAGCCAGCTTGCTTGTAGCTATGAGATCTCTAGCTGAGGACAGCCTTTAGCATATGTGTAGACCACCACTGCTACACTGCTTGCATTCATTTTGTCTTTTACTGGACCCATGGCAGCCCTGTCCCCATACTTTCTTTTCCCAGAATTGAACGGTTTGTCCTTTTGGGGTTTAAACCTCACATAGCATTGAATTTCAGTGGTTCTAGCCTGACCACCTACCTACCCAGCCAATAGCTTAGAGTCAGGGAACTGAAAGGCCTGTGTAAATACAGAAGAACAGTGTACTGAGATGGAATGGTTTTCTCAAGTCTAAACACCGAGCAGATCTAACAGGGCATTTATGCTCTTGCCAGTCCTTTTCTACTCCACCAGTTTCCTTCTGCAAGTAGTCGACCCTGTCAATTGCAGTGGACAAGCAGGACCCATCAGTTGTGCAAGGGAGATTAGGCTTCTTTAGTCTGCTTCTCCAAAATGCACCATATCCTATATCATTCCAGGGCATTGTGAAGGAGAAAGAAGGGAGGGCATCCAGCACCAAAAAACACCTGGTGAAGAAAACATGGGAGAATTCTGCAAAGCAGTTTTTTTCCTAGGGTGGGTAGTAAAAAAAGAAAGATCTCAGAATTCTGGAAATACAGCTTATTTGAGATGTATTTCCCTGATAAATTTTAGTTCCACTCTAGTGGTCATTCTTCAGGATGGAGCACCTTCCGCAGGATCCTTAAAACACTGCATTTCTGAAAGCTTCTCCTAGAGTTCTGGAGTGGGGTGGGGACAGGCGACGAGGTAGAAAAGGGCAGTGTTATCCACCCCCAGGGAAGAGGTGGGGCTAGTGCTGTGCCAGACTCTTTCCTCCACTTTCCTGATAGTTTTCTTTCCCTGTGAGGGAACCTTCCGCTTTTGCCTCCTTCTCAGGATGTTTTATATGAGGTGGTACTGGCGGATTGCAAGATGCCTGAGAGTGCCGTGTGCATTTCTGTCTGTGGCACACCTCTCCATCGCCTTGCAACCTTGGAGGCTGCCTTTGCTTCCTGACCTGAAAAAGCTGAGGGAGTGCGTGTGACGTCCTCCCCTGGACTTCACTTAAAGTGACCGAGTACCTAAACACAGTCCTAAGAAAGTAAACCCAAGAATGCTAAACTCAAGCCATGGGTAGCTGACCAAAAATATTCTTCTCTTTTTAATTTCTTTTTGAAAGCAATCCTTTTTTCATCAAATTGACTGAGAACAGTCAGGGGAAAAAATGGAGCACTAGTTTAATAACCCACATTAAGGGTATGACCCTATGCATATTTAGACAGAAAAAATGTCCTGCAACTCCCAGCATTCCCCAATACACACGGATGGAAATCCTAGGACTTTTTCTGACTAAACATGCATGGGATGGTGCCCCAAGAGAAGCAGGTCCCCAGTCACGTTGAGGCCAAAACAGGCTGTATTACAAGTTAAACTGCAAAATAGGATGGAATCAGTATTCAGTTACAACATCATTATTGAGTAACACCTTAGAAATTACAGCCTCTCGGGTATTTATTTATACTCGGCACTACTATTCTTGTAGATATGCGGCATGAATGTTGGAGAGGGAGGGCCCTACCTTTTCATGTGGCAAATTTGCATGGGAGAAATTATTAGCAGAATTAAAAATAAGTTGATGAGCAACAGAGATCTGGGGGGAAAATTACTGGTGCCTGTGGTGAGTCACTTAATAAGCAGGTAAAAGGATATTAAATAATTATAGTGCTTGCACAGTAAAGGCTGCATGTTGGGAGTGACTCAGTGCAGTATTACCTGGCTTCTGAAATGTTATATGGACCAATGCCTGCAGTGCAACATCTCCTCTCTGCTTTTCGCCTCCGTAAAATAGCCTGTCTAACTTTTTTGATCTTGGCTAAATATTTTCCAAGTTAGATGAAAAGGTGGATTTCTGCAGAGGTCCCAAATCTCAGGAGTCAAACTGTTGTAGCAGTTTGCAAGGACTTTTTTATAATTTCCAAAAGGTGGTTATAAAATTACGGTTTAACAGGCCCACTTCCCGAACGTTTTCTGAAATGACTGGTTTAATCATATCATGTACATGTTACCATCCCTTGCAGAGAAACAAATGGTAGGCAATCTTTTTTTTTTAATCTGTGGGCACATTTGTAATATTTTCTGGATCCATGGTCACATTTGTCCTTCGGCCTGTGGACATTTGATTTTAGAATTCCCACTTTTCTAACACCCTTTCTTCTTTCGGAAATACTGTTTTGCCTTGTGTGCAGCCTTCATAACCTCACAGATTTTCTGTCAGAGTCCTCATACTTTGAAGGAAAGAGTTTATTTTAAGAATTATCTGCATGACGGCACTGTGCTTGTCAGAGCTGTCAGAGCTGCAAAATATTCTGGGCCATTAATTTCACCTGGAATGTACAAAATATGATTGTATTCAATTTTCCCTGCTTTGCGAATATCTATCTATAGCTAACGCTCTGGCTGTCAAGTCTGCCTATCAGTGTATTCCAGGGAAAGCAGGGCTAGTTCCAGAAATCGTGTCAGTGCTTGCAAAATCAGATGGAATGACCCTGGCATTGGAGGTTGAGATAGATGTTATAAGGCACAGTCAGCATCCATCCATCCAATCCCTTAAGCTAAGGCTGTGCCGAACAGTCACTGACTGGATTATTAGAAGACAAACCATGTGAGGTTTGATGGCTCGGTGTCTTGTTGGAATCCAGCAGCATGGTTTGCCTACCACACTCCAGCCACTGTGACTGGGTTCAGACGGCAAGGCAAGCCACCCTTGGGTTAGGAGCCACCCTCACTTACCATACGGTGTGAACCCAGTCTTCATGTTTGATTTTCATCTTAAGATTTGCCCTCTCAAAGGGCCGAATTTCTATCCCTGAATAAGTACTTTTAAATAAAACAAAAACTTGGTCAAACAAAAATGTCACTGTACATTTCGAAATGATGGGGTACACCAGTTTTGCTGTTCTGCTTCAAGGCTGTGGGCAAGGAAGAAGGAACTCTGCTTCTGCTTTCTCCATCACTGCAGCTACTCTTATCAAGGGCAGAGGCTACCCCCTCTTCAGTATTGACTTGTCAGTACTAACAATCATGCCTACATTGCAGTCAGTTCTCTTGGCTAGTTTAAAAACTGCCATGACATAATCATGTATACGCTAAAAGTATCTCTTGTTTCCATTGCTTGTGCTGAACTCTTGGTTGGTTGGTTGGTGTGTCACTGCGGAAGTGCACACAGCAGGGAGAGAGCGATGGGTATAGGCGGGCTTTCTCCAGCTTTCTCGGCACAGAAGGCTGCCAAGGGAGAGCCTGGATTGTGTTAGGGAAGAACGTGCCTGTGCACCTTCCTGACGGAGCCACATCTCCATGAAGAGGGTCAGTGGATCACCAGCAGTCCTTCCCCAGGGTTGTGAGCTGACGACATCACAGCGCAGATCAGAAAAATGTGAACCAGCCATTTTATTTCCTTGATTGACAAGTCCAGCCTGGAATTCCGGTAGTCCACACCCACCCTGCAAACTTACATACATGCATATATTCTTTTGCACATCAGCTTTGGGTGTGTCCCATTGTACTAATCACACTTGGCGTAAGGACATTCCATCAGGACAGAGAAGCCTGAACTGCAGTCACTAACAACCTGCAGATCAAGAGACAAAAAACTACAGATCTTTGGTGCTGAACATGTTCCAGTGGCTTCTCATCTGGCTCACTAACAAGAACCAAAGTCCATTTCATAACAAGGGTGTCCCACCTGTGCAAATCAAAACAGTCTGAGATGGCCGGAGCCCTTCTGTGTTACAGTGTAGCTGATTTTGCAAGTGGGGCAGGCATGTCAAAGAAGCAATATTTGGGTCTGCACAGGCATTGCCCCGCAAACCTCTTGTTGCTTCCGGTGGTATGAAGGAGATGAACAGGCACACCCAGACGGCACCTAAAGATGATCCTGGTTTTCTACCTTATGTACGGTAAACAGAAGAACTGGCACAGTTATAAAGCTATCTGCAACAAATATTTTTTAAATCCTGTGTGCCTCTTGATTATCTTCCAGAAGGATGTCCCTATTAGTCTGTTGCCCCCCAAATCTACAAAAAATCTTACAGTAATTTAGCAAAGTAACATATTTACTATGACACACACTTTTTTTAACTATTTAGGTAAAATATTGCTTGCTGGCCTTTCAGATCAACAGCCCTCCCAAGGCATCATGTAGCAATAAATAAATAACAGCAAAGCACATGCAACTGTGATGACATTAAGAGCAATAAAAACAGCCATAAAACCAACAACAAAAGCAACAGTAAAAAAAACTGCAGCTGATGAAAGGGATTTTAGTCCCTGATAAACATGACAGATCAAATTATGTTATACTTTAATTTTCCTCAAGAGTCAGTTGACTTGATATTGCTCTGTCTGTCTTTACCCTAACCTGGAAGTCCACTTCTCTGAATTGCTGGGACCCTCCACTTTCTCCCCTGGGAAGAGAAAGAATAGTGAGAATTCCCTTAATGTGGGACACATGCCTCAGACACTGCCTTCGGTGCACGAGTGGTTCCATGTACCCAGCCCTCCGCAATGCTCAGCCCAGAGCAGTGTCATGAATTGCTCCATACCCCATGAACAATTGACCACTCAGGCTTTATTAGGAAATGCCCTTTTGCTTTAACTTCCTTCCTCCCCACTCACAACAGTGCCAAGCCATCAAAAGCTGCGAAAACCCTTAAACATGCAAAGCACATACAAACATCATTGATCGTTCAAACCCTACCAGGCAGTTGTGTTTCATGGTGCTTGCTATGTTAGGAGCAAGCAATGGGAAATTCTATGTGCCGGGGGGTGGGGGGAATAAAAGCAAATGTTTTCCTTGACATCTTGCCACTTATCATGCCCAGCCTTCCCAAGGAACAGAGCAAGAAAAAATGGATTATGCCCTAAACAATAAGAGGAGAGTCACTCGCCTCGTTTTGCTGTGGGCTGCTTTGTATGGCGATCTCCTGCCAGAGGATGAGTCTGCAATGGCCTTTCTGGAGGTAGGTCACAACTGCTGCAGCTGCTGCTTCCGAGCGAGTGTCCGTCACAATTGCAGCAGAGAGCTGTGCCAGACCGAGGATTCTCTGAGCTTTGGAATTCCTGCAAAGAGTTTGGTTGCAGGTGCAAAAGGAGGTTTCTTTCTCTTGGGTAGGGCCACGTGTGGAGTGTTTGCTGAAAGGAGCTGGCTTTAATTTCAGGGAGGAGATCAAGGGTCTAAGAATGACCTGTGGAGTGGGTTGCACTGAGGAGATCTCCAGAGTGGTATGGTGGCTGCAAGTGCAGGACTGGGACTCAGGCTTCCTGGGCTCTATTCTGTGCTCAGCTGTGGAGCCAAGTGGGTGACTGGGCCAGGCACAGACTCCCAGCCCAACCCACCTCACAAGGTTGCTGTTGCGGGGAAAAGATGGAGAGCAGGAGGAGGAGAATGATTTAAACTGCCTTGAGTTTGTAAGAAAAAATCTAATAAATAAATAAAATTGTCATCAAATAGAGTAACTCTCATTCCTGTACATACAAGGCAACTGTGGCCAGTGTTGTTTTGTCAAGCCAAGACATTTTAGTTCATGAGCTGGAAAATCAAAATGGCAGAACCTGCTGCCATTAAAAAAAAAAAAAAACTATTAAAATCGCGTGGCTCCCTTTAATTGCATCTCAAATTTGTTGCCAGGAGTAACCATCTCAGTTGGCACTAGCAGTCCTGGGCATCAAAAGGTGGAGATTATCTTGTATTAGAGGTAAAATAGGTTTTAGAGGACCTCTTCCATCCCTTTGAACATTATATTGCACTCTTCTTGAGGGTACAGCACTGGTCTAGATCGGGGTCCTCAGGCTTTTCCACCAGGGGACCAGTTGGAAGCTGCCGGTGCTGGGCGGGGGCCAGAAAGGTGGTGCTGGCAGTGTGCGTGGGCTGGCGGGGGGCAGGGCATGCAGCAAGGCGAGGGGCGGGCGCGCGGGGCGAGGGGAGGTGGGGGCGGGCGCGTGCCGCGAGGCGGGTGCACAAGGCAGTGGCTTGCTCGCTTGAAGATGGTTTTCTCAGTGAGCAAAGCGCTGCCTCCCTGCACGACGGGGGGGTGGGCGACAGCGGGTGTGGGTGCAGGCGCGGGTGCATGTGGCGGGTTCAAATGGGCATGGTGGGCTGGATCTGGCCCCTGGGCCATAGTTTGAGGACCCATGGTCTAGATGCTTTTCTAAACCATTAGCTATAGATGGATGTTTGCAATCTAACATGGATAGGTCAGTTTATCGAATAGCTAATTCTTATTCGCAGTCAGTGCACCTGTGAGACATACCTTGACATACTGAATTGTCGACTCTGTATTATTGTTTGAATTGTGTTCTTTATCATTTAACAGGAATTTTATGTATCTGTATCAGATGATACAAGGGTGATAACAGCACTCAAAGACCAGCTTCCAGAGCTAGAGAAAACTATGAAACAGATGTAAGTGCAGCCTTGAGTTTGCTTGTCTCTCAGTGATCCTTTGTAAATGCCTTTAGCTGTATATAAGGAACACTCTTTTTAGCCTAACCATCAGCCAAAAATAGGTAGAACATTTTTAGAAATATGTATACCAAACACAGCATCATGTTTTTCTACTTTCCCCAGTAACATTTAGGATAATTTTATTTCTGTGCACCCCAATAGCTGATACTCTCTGGGCAGTTTACAATAGCACAAATAAAAGTGCAATATAAAATACAGATAACAGGAAAATTGTAAACATGCCAATACAAAATATAAAACCCAGAGTTAAAACCAAATTTAGACAGCAGCAATAGGTAGCACAAGTTAAAACCATGACTTGTTAAAGAGTTTGTTGTGTTGTTGTATTGCTGACTGGGGTATTCCCTGTCCTTGGAGATCTGTTGGGAAGCACTTTTAAGCATTTAGATGTCCAGTGAAAACTGATTTTCCTCAGGAAATGTTTTATTCATAAATTCTTCTCATTAGCTGTGGATGGCTTTTTAGTGCTACTTTGAATTTGGTTTGCTTATATGTTGATTTATTGTTTTTTCAGTGTTTTAATCTTTTTTATTTTTAATCCTGTAAAGTGCTTTGTGTGTTCATGAATGAAAAAGCCATTTAAAAGTGGAGAGCCAGTGTGGTGTAGTGGTTAAGAGCGTGGGACTGGGACTCAGATGACCTGGGTTCTAGTCCCCGCTCAGCCATGGAGCCAACTGGGTGACTTTGGGCCAGTCACAGACTCTCAGCCCAACCTACCTCACAGGGTGTTGTTGTGGGGATAAGATGGAGGAGGAGATGTAAGCTGCCTTGAGCCCTTTGTAGGAAAAAGGCAGGATATAAATCGAAAATAAAATAAAATAAGTTAAATGAAATGAAACTTCTGAAGCACAAGTGACTCTGATTAGAAGCATCTAAACAATATTAGTCTATTTAAACAAGCAAACAAACAAGCATAATACTTAAAATGTATCTTAAATCCCCAGAAATTAACTTTCAAATTTGCCACTTCTCTTTTCTTATAGCTCCGAAGAAGCTAAAGCACCTCAGAAAAAGGTAAATATGATAGATGTTTGACCCACAGAAAATGATATTTTGCTAACCACTAAAGGAGCTTTACATGTACAGACTGGTAAATACTACCTATTGTTGATGGGGTGAACAGATCCTGACACATGTACTCATGTCACAAATACTTAGGAAATAGGTTTATTGTGCAAATCAATATTTTGCTTGCACTTGTCAAAAAGCAGCGCCTCTTCCCATATTGCCTACCTGGCCCCTTAGATCATCTTTGGAAGTCCTTCTCAAGGAGCCCCCTCCTCAGGAAAAAAGGAGGGCTGCTATAAGGAGAAGGGTCTTCTTGATAGTGGCACCCTGACTCTAGAATCAGCTCCCCAGATTCACCCGGTGCCTTCTCTTTATTCCTTTTTATTCGCCCAATATTTTCAAGGTTAAGCTAATTTTAACGGTTTAAACATTTTACATTGTGTTTTATAATTTGTTGCTGTGCCTTTTAGTATGTCTTGTTGGAGAAAAATTTAAGGTTTTGTGAAGTTATAATGGCACTTGATTTCTTTTTTATTATCATATCAATTGTGAATTTTCAATTGCTTTTTATTGCATGTTTTTAATCTTGTAAAACACTCAGGGAGCCTTCTGGCCAATGATGTGGGATAAAAATCCAATAAACAGATAAATAAAAATGCAAGATGTGACAATGCCCTGAGCTGTTAGCCTCTCAGTAAAACCAAGCATGTATAGTGAAATATCACAAGCATTGCTACTCAGGTGCGGTATGTACAAGAAGGGTTCCCTCTTGCATCGGTGATCATGAAGTGTTTGCTCTGTTTTGTTTTGTTTTGTTTTGTTCCAGCACAAAGTTCTTTTGCAGCACTTTAACACAACGGATGAAAGAACGCAAAAGCGCCAGCCCATCAGGGGAAGCGATGAAAGTACGTCAGTGCACAGGATCACGGGACTGTGGTGCTCAGTGGCAAGGAAACAGGGCTGACCCCCCCTAAGCACAGTTGCTGGCCTACGGCAGGATGCTGCAGGCATCTAAATCCACTCACTCCATTTCACTCCTCTGCTCAAGCCTGTGCTATAATGGAGCAGACAGGTGGGCAGACCCATGGCCAGGTGTAACCTTGGCCAGACGGCTGTGGAGCACCTGCAGGCTCAGCAGGGCCACCCCATGGCAAGTCGAAGCAACAGCCCTTCCGTCCCATGGAAAGTTTTCCCCAGTGGGTGGGCAGCAGCTCTGAGATGGGACATGGCTCCATGTTGTGCCTTTCCATCCTCCTCCTCCTGCACAAATAATGCCACCGTCTTGCCCACCTGCATCCCCTCGCTGCCCCCATTGCACCCCAAGATGAGGATTGCAGCTGCATTTTAAATGTTCCACTGTGCTGCCAGAAAACTCTTGGGAAGGGAAGTAAGCAGGTGAGCAAACGGATGGTGGAGGCAGCAGCAGTGAGTGGGAGGGATGAGGAGGTGGCGGTGGATGCAGGAGGAGGCGGTGGCGGCAGAAGATAGACATGGGAAGAGCTCCATGAGCCGCTTCCCCTGATTCAGGGCACGCCTTGTCTTCTCCTTATCAGGGTGGGGAATCTCAGACCCAGAGGCCAAGTGTGCTCTTCTGAGGTTGCAGTCCAGTCTCTGGGTTGCCTCGCAGGCTGCTCCTCTGGAACCTGGCCACCACTCTCTTCCCCCTAACTATAGATAGTGTGGTGGTTTCCTGGCTTTTATGTGCTTTTCTCCTTTTTGAAAAGGACGCAATGGCTCTCCCAAGGCTTAGTTACTGGCAGGAAGAGCTTTTCAGATAAGACCTGCTGATATTTGGGCTCCTTGAGCCTTCTTTTGTTTTTTGCCCCACCCTTTGCTTTCATTCCTGCCAGCCAGTGGAGTTTAGCTCTCAGGCTAAAATCCCTGCTACAGAAGGTGGTGTGGAAGAGACAGCAGTAGGTACACTCACTCAGGAAACAGGGCCAACTGAGAACATCTTGCCGCATGCTCCTCCAAACCCTGGAGCCACCACTACTACCCTGGGTGTCCTGAGCATCCCTTAGGACTTAAACCCTTAAATTCTGAGACAACCACTGGGATACAGGCAATGCTTAGTCGTGTTTCTATTCTGTGCATCTTGTTCTTGAAGTCCATATGAATAAATGGTGTAATTTCTGTCTGCAGTTTTGTTCAAGGTGTACTGCATAGACCACACATACACCACAATACGCATTCCAGTGTTGTCTTCTGTTAAGGAAGTCATCAGTGCCGTTGCTGACAAGCTGGGATCTGGAGAAGGCTTGATATTGGTGAAGATGAGCTCTGGTGGAGGTGAGGTCATTTGAATAATCCTTAACATTCACCACTTGCCCTGGAACAGCAGACCAAGATGGAAGAGAAAAGCTGGTTTTCTTGGTACCCTCAGATACATCGCATGACACACCGATCAGCTCAGTAGGTCCTGTTCAGTTGCAATACCTGGACCGATGCAGAATTTGAAAGAGACTCTCTGGGCAAACCAAAGTGCTAGAGGAAATGGTGAATGGGGGCCAGAAGGTCTGCCCTCTGTAGTAATTTCATCACAGAAGGCCCTGCATGCAGGGAGGGAAGGGAGGGAGGAAACATGCTGAGCAAAGATCTCACACTTATCGCCTGCTGAAAGCCCTGCCTGGCTTATTCTAGTTTTCCAGCTATGGAGCAGATGCCAAATGCTGCCCAATCCCAGATACTTTGCCAGTAGTGCAGCCACCCAAGTCAAGGCACACCCTACCCCAAAGCCAGTCCTGTGAGCTTGGCACATGAAAACACCACATGCTCCTCTTCCCCACCCTGGGAGCAAGAATGATGGAAGAATGTATCAATAATTTGCTGCACTTTCATGATATCTGAGCTCTTCTGCCTGAGGCAGTTGCCTTTTTCTGTTTCATGGTAGGGTTAGTCCTGACAGATAATACAGTTTTAAAAAAACCCTTCCCAAGCCTTAAGGTCTTGAAATCTCTTGCTCCCTGTATTCTTGCTATCTGTATTTGTATCTCAACAAAAATTCTTCTGGTTTAGCCCTATCTCTATGAACATAATGCACAGCAATCCAGGCAGGGTAACCAGGCCTGGAGGATTCCGAAGAGCCTAGATAACCCTTTTTCTTGCCTCTTCCCACCCCCAATTATATGGGAACCGCTGAAGGAATTGGAGACCTCCCCATGCCTCCTTTGGTCCCATCCAGCTCCAACAGCTCAGTGCAAATTGTTTGTTTTGTGGGAAAGGTTATTTGAAACTGATGGGAATCTTCCAAGAATGGGTGATCTGCTCATGGTGGGCTGGATCTTGCCCTTTATTTTTTAATTTCCTAATGGAATTTAGGAAACCATTTTTTTGCTATGGCAGAAGTGTCTTCTTTTGAGTTACTTTGTTCTGACACAAGATTTAATATTTGACCTTTAAGATTGAACATTAATTGAAGGGAAGGGTGTGGAAGGGAAATGCTTCCTTGAGGTACTGCTGGTTCCAATTTTGTGTGGCACTGTGAGCTCTGACAGAGCTAATTAAAACAGCACTAGAATGCAAATGGAAATTCTGGTCAGCAATTATGCCTTTTGCAAATAACTTGATGCCAGGGGGTGGTGCTAGTTTGCAATTTCAGTAGGACTTCTTTCATCAGAGTGGGAGGCATTCTGATGCACAAATGCTGGGACAGAGAGAATTATGTCAGTAAATAAGCCCTCTCGTCAGGACTAAATGTAACTAGGCACGTTTCCTCAGAAGCAAGTCCTCCTGAGTTCAGTGAGGCTCATTCCCTGGAAAATATGCACAGGGTTGCAGGTCGTTAAAGTCATTCGCCCCGTTTGGGCGTAACAACAGTACATGGACTATCAGAGCTGTGCAGGAGTGAACATGCTGTTTCTTGTTGTCAAAAGATTATGAAGCAAACCTGGTATGTCCCATTCCTGGGTTATGGCCTTGGCTGTGCAAACTGGGAACGCTAGGGGGTTGAAGGAGAAACAACTCAGGAAATTATCTTTCCAGCTTGACCTTGATTTTCCAGTGGAATGGCACCATGGGTTGGTGAGAGATAATGAGCTAGTCTGGAAGATGTCCTAGCTAGGCTTACCCTTGCATGTAGATAGACAGGGAATGCTGGGCAAGCTGGCAAAATAAAGCTAGAAATTCCAAGGAATATATTATTCTTTTATCTGCTGAAGTAGTATCCCCACTTCCTGCCAAGAATAGGATTCCACAGATTTAGATAACACTTGGAGAGCTCTATGAATTAGGGCAGATGGTGTCTGTTTCCCAGGCAAAGATTCAGAATCGGCTTGTATGAATGCAAACAAAATGCAGTTATCTATTATTGACTGGGACCCCAATCTGCACTTGAGAAAGATGTTCTTACTATGACAAATGTGATGATAGTGAAGATGATGAGATTGGTGTATCAACCAAAGTCTGCTCAGTAAACTCATGAAACCATGAGGAGGGTCAGAGGGTCAGTGGAAGAGCACCTGCTTTGCAGCAGAAGTCCAGGTGTCCACGAAGGCCAGTAAAAAGCCCTTCCTGAAAATCTGGAGCAGCACTGCTGGTCCGTGTTGACAATACTGGGATGGATGGACCAAACAAAGAATGGCAGCTTCCTCTGTTTCTGTTTCTGTATGAAGAATAGACTGTGCCAAAGAAAATCAGGTGTGATTCCACCATTCTGTTTTGCTCCAGTAGCATGTCTTACAACTTACTTTTGCCATAATTACTGCTATGATGGTAAACGTGTGCATCACATGCGTTTCTGCTTACAGAAAAGGTGGTGCTCAAACCCAATGATGTTTCGGTGTTTACAACGCTCAGTATTAATGGACGTCTCTTTGCATGTCCTCGGGACCAGTTTGACTCACTGGTATGTAAGTATGCTGGCCTCTGAAAACATTGCAGGTCAGAGAGTCTTGCTAGCTCAAATTAGTTGACTGATAAAATGAGATAAATATCTCTTATCCTCAATTATTTCTTCTGTACAGCCTTTCAGCAGTTTTTCAAAGCATAGGTTTGAGAAAAGGGCTGTGATGAGACCAAAACTATGGGAAAGGAGACCATATTGATTTTATACTGTAGGTCTTTATAATTCTCATTCCCACCAGGTGCCAAATTTCATTCTGTGGATATGCAAGTATGGGAGAATAATATGGCCAACAGTTGTGGTGTGAAAACAGTGTTTTCGAGTGTAGGAACAGTTGTTGTTACATGCCATCAAGCCGTCTCTGATTTACTGTGACCCTGTGAATGAATGCATGACTGAATGAATGAATGTTCTTGAAAGCCCGGCTCAGTTCTTTTAAATTTGTGGCCGTGGCTTATTTTATAGAATTAAGTCATTACAAATTTGGTCTTCTTCCTCTTCTTCCCTCTTTGACTTCCCCTGGTATTATTGTCTTCCCTAGTAAAATATAGAAGTAGTTTATAAGAGGCTTTAGTATTATATGGGCAGAGAATAAATTACTGTAAAAGTCATACTTCTGTCGTTAAAATTACAATGATATTCTCATTAAAAGCCTTGCATTCTTTTAACATGAAAAATGTTTACAAGTACTTACTGGTAAGTTAATTCCATCCATCCTCCAAGGGGGTCCACTTTTGCAGGACTAGATTTTGTTTAATGTACTTTTTGGTCCTTTTAATGTTGTTAAAAGCAGCTCTCCTTGCCAAGCTGTGTCAGCATGAACTCCATTGCTCCACACCTTGATGTTGGCCCTTGTTTTGCTTTTAATGAGCCACTTTATCAGCTTCCATTCCTTTCAGAAGTGACTGTAAAATGGAAGCCTTGCCTTTACTTCAGAGCCAAAGATATTTTTCAATCTAAAATACTTAGCATTAAAAAATACACAAAGATGTAACTAAATAAAATGAAATTTTATTTTTAGAAAGTAAAATCTGTGTGGACCCATGCTTGCTTCCATTGTTATTGTGGTTCATTTCATTTTTGTACTGCTTCACAGCTGAAGCTGAAGCTGAAGCGCACCAGTTGTTGAGCTTGAACAGGCAAAGCTCAGTGAGTTAAACTCAACAAGTCAAAAAGTTGGGCAGGGTTTGGCTATGGCTCCTTTGACCAGTGTTTCAGGGCTTTTGGCTGGGACCAGTTACAGGGAGCATATGACTCCTGCGTATACAAAAGGCTCAGGTGCTACAGTGTGTTTCTGGGCATGATGCAAAATGCTGGTTGTGATTTATAAACGACAATGGGAGAAGGGGTGCTTTTTGAATGCCTCTGAATTCTCCAATAGTCTAATTGAAGCTCATTTTGGCTTGCTGCCATTTTCATTTTTCCGTATATTTTCCACTATTTCAGATGGGAATGCTGTACTTTTCTAGGATATCCTTCAGAAGTGCATGTCTTTCTCCTTTTTAATGCACATTTCAATGTGATTTTTTTAAAATACGCATTTTTCAAGTATGATCACTAATTCTGGAATTTGCTTCATTTCACATTCATGCTTGCTAATGGATTGTGTTTGCATGATTTGGAAACAGAAACCAAATTTTCACACATCCTACTTATGAAGCCCTCTGTGACTTGGAGCTGGGCTTCCTGACAGCTCCCATAGGAGTCAGCTCAGGTGCCTAAATCTTCATGGGAGGCCATTTTCTTGGTCCTGCCACCATTAGCACTGTTTGGTGATGATGTGAAATAGGCCGTTCTTGGTGGCCACTCCAAGGCTTCAGGACACACTCCCAAGAGAGGATATTCAGGCAGGCCTTTGGCATATAAGTTAATCTAGTGTTGTTACATATTTTAACTGGTTTTTGCTGTCTATTAATTTAATTGCTGTATTTTAATTGTTTCAGTGGTCCATTTTTAGATTATGTTTTAATTAAGATCGTGGTACTTTTGTCGTGGTCTCTGTGCATCACACATGTGGGTGCTGCATCTGTGCAGTGCCATGTTCGGGAAGATTCCTCTAGATAAGCCTAGAATGTTGGTGGGAGCCCCGCCTCCCCTTTCCATTATATAAATAGGCAGAGTGCCGCCATTTTCTCAGTTCCCTTTCAACCACCATTTGCAGTGCATTGGACTCTCTAGCTTCAATTTCCTCAGCCTTTCTCCACAAATCCTCATTTTTTATCTCAGCTCTCTCACACCATGTATCTCTTCTCACTTCCTATCTCTATTTTCTGGTCTCCCCTATCCCCTTTTTCAAAGTCTTCCCCTTCCCTCTTTATCCCTCACAAAAAATATTTTTTAAAACCCCTTCTATCATTACTCCTTCTTACTCTTGGATTTCTCTCTTCTTCTCCTCCCAGTGTCACTCAAACTGCCATTTCAAAAATCTGCCAAATGCAGCATAAAAATGCCCTCAACTGGTGGCCATTCCGCTTGGGGGAAGAATATTGAGTGGACAAATGTCCACACTGCCAAGCCTTCACTAAACAGGCCTGTGAAAAAGAACTGGGTATCTGAGAATGGAAATGTGGGAGCAGGCTCTCAGCTCTTACTCTTACTCTGCATGCTCTTACTACTAGCCACCTTGGGTGACATTTTTGGTAGAAAAGTAGGATATAAAGTAGTTAATTAAATGGAAAGAAAGAAAATTTTCTCCTGTAGCACATGTTCCTCCTCGCCTCAGGCTTCTCTAAAAGTTAGGGAATCATCAAAGTATATGAAAGTGTATTTCTAGCAGGGAGGTCCAAAAAACATGCAACAAGTTCAAATGCATTTGGCTTTCTGTGAATTCAGCCCCTGATTCTAAGGCAGAATGGCTGTTTCCATTTCTTGTGGATACTGTGGACTTGCTGACCATTTTTTTATTTGTGCTAATGCATATTTGCATTTATGCATTTCTGTCATGCACATTTATGCAAGTGGAAAAAAATTCTCATAAATCCCTTAAAAACACCAATTCTGTCGATAGGTAGATGACAGAACAAAAGATGCTTTACGATCTGTGAAACACAGTGGAGAGGATTTAACAAATGTCTACATCCCTAATTCTGGTTCATAATTACGTTAATGGATGCTAACCAACCAGAGGGTCATTTGTTTGTTTTTTAAAGTGCTATTGACTTTACCAGGAAAATTCCCAGTGCCTTTCATTGAAATGTAAATAATTTAAAAGTGCTTAACGGTAGCTAGATCATGCTCAAATTTTCAGGATTATTACCATCTTTCCTCTTACCCTTTCAGGTAAGCACTATTTAGAATAGCTTAGAAGACAGCTGTGGGAGGAAAGGCTTTTTACAATGTGCGTTGCATCGTGTTATCAGTGTCTTTGGCATTCATGCAGGTTTTCTAATAGCCTGATCCTAAGTTTTTCATCACAAAACACAAACTTTGAGCAGGCTGATCACTTACAGGTTTGCTTCTCATTGAAGGTTATTGCCTTCACATTGGAAGAGAGACACACCTGTGCAAGCTGACCTGCAACAATTAGTTCACACAGCCAAGATGTTCTGTAATTGGTGGCTGTAGCGTCCCTCATGCTATTTATGACGGATTGCCGTCACGCATTTGAAATGTGCATTGCTCAAAATGCTTGCGAGCTTACGGCATGCGTTGCCTTAGACTGCAGTGCGTGCAAGCAAAAGAGAAAGCTAAGCATAGCCAGAGCTGTTTGGACTGTTTTACTGAGTCCCGTCATCAGTCGAGGAAAAGCAGCTTGCCTGTCGGGGGAAGATCAGCATTTTTAGAAGATTCCAGTTGTGGCATGTGATTGTCCTGTGATTTTCCTAAGGCTGTCTGCAGAGTAGGAAAAGTAGGTGAAAAGTATCTACTGTTGACTTGCAGCCTAACCCTTCCTAATAAAATGGATAAGATAGTTTTGCCCCCGTGGCCTTAATGCTGATCTTTTCCCTACGCATGAGAGACTGTGCATTGGGAGAAAATGCTACTGTGTTAGGTAGCATCTGTCTAAATATTTTCATGGACTAGCCCCATCGAGCCCCACTGAACTAGTGGCACGTGTTTTTATAATACATTGCTATTATTTAATATATCACAATATGGAAGCAGTTGGAGGGGAAACTGTTGATGAACTGCGCTGCCCTCTTGTGGAATAAAAAGCATGTGGAAGTGCAGCTGGGGCAGTAAGCTAAATCACTTAGAGCACAAATTAAAACTGTGAGTAGATCCCTGTTTGCAGGATTGCAAACACTGGATCTGCGCTATGGAAAATGTAGAGTCATTTTGAAGAAATAAAATCTGCAACCTTCTCACAACTTGCAAGAATTTTGTTCCATCTTGTTTCTAACTAGAACCCTCCGTGCTGGTGACAGACGTGCCTTCTGTCGTTTTCAGAGAAGAGTCAGAAAAACTGAAAGGACAAAAAGGCTCCCTGGTCCCAGCGATTTTACTCCCAAGAGCAGCACACTCATCACAGTTGCTCCTGATCATCAGCTCGTGTGATCCAAGCCACTCACAAGCCAAGGGAAGCCGAGGCAACTAAAACGCTGGGCTATAGAAAGCTGTAAAGCAGAGCAATACATAGTGTCAAAAGAGTACTGTCAGCCCTCAGAGCTATGCAACTGTCATAGAGGTGTGAGGCATAATAGCTGTGAAAGTGCTTTCAGAGCTATGTAACGTTGAGCTTTTAATGTCACTAATTATTGGGCAGTATAACAATGAAATAAATAAAGACATGCCAGGCAGGGGGAAAGGATGATGCACACTGCATGGCACAACCATACCTGAACCTATTTTGCTTGTACATTTGTGCCGCAGTATGAGTGCCACTTTTTGGCAAGAAGGCAGGTTATAAATATAAATGGTGCATATGTGTGTTGTGAGGCAATTTTTCCTTTTCTAGTGTAGGTTTTCTCCATTAGAGGAAATACATCGGCCACCTAATATTTCAGTTTTTATTGCCTGTTGCAACCAGAGGTCACATAAGACATTTATATGATATTTTTATATGTAAGAATATGGAAAGAAAAAGAAAAAAAGATGCTGCCAAGACAGAATAAGGGACCAGATTGATAATAAAGATTTCAAGACACCTTGTTATTTTTTGCAGACACCGCTACAGGAACAAGAAGGGCCGTCTGCTGGGACTATGGGAACATTTGAACTCATGAGTTCCAAAGACCTGGCATACCAGATGACCATTTATGAGTGGGAACTTTTTAACTGTGTGCACGAGGTAATACGAATTCGTGTGTATGTCCTTGCAAATTTTTCCTAGCTTAGGATCCAGCCTCCACTAAACATGCAGCCCAAACAGGCGGCAGAATGTAGAGGTGGTGGAACAGACTGTACTACTTCGGACTGCAAGGGGAAGGGCGTGGTTCTGTGTAGAGACACAGCATTGCTGCCAATTCTTGCTTTTCTGGAAAAATGATCTAGGATGGAGGGGAGGGGAGTGGAGTGGAAATACATTCTAATATATACTGTCCTATCACACCTAAATTTATTTTATGGCCCATATGAATCATGTATAAGGTTTTTTTAGCAGCATATGGTTTTATACTTTTTGGTGTTTAGGAAATTTGGAAGTTTTAAGTGCATTTTATTCAAACAGTTACAGATTTGCCTGTGGGTAGAAATGGAGCAGCAACCTGGTGATGCACATCAAGGCAACTAAATATATCTTTCTTTGTGTCAGTTCAGCATGTGGAAATGGGGGAATAAAATTTGGATTGAAATCCACAGTATTCAGACCTGTCCAGAAGGCTTCATTTAACTGATGAAACATTGATAACAGTCATCTGAAGTTGTCAGAATTTACTGTGACATCCAAATCAGATAAACTAAGGTTAATACAAACCAGGATTGACTGTATGCCAATGTTTGCTAACACATTTCATGTTTTGGATTCAAGTCACGATTGTGGTTTATGCTAATTAAGGTTTGTCTAATTCTGACATAATGGCAAGCTCTGTTTATTGCAAACCAGGAAAGGGAAAGATAATCAGCATTTAAAAGGGGAAGAGAAACAGAAAAAACAAAATCGCATGTATTTTTAATTGGACTTTTTAAATTGTAAGTGGTTTTAATGTTGTTTTAATGGTTTGAAAATGTTTTTATGCATTATTGTTTTTATTTGAATTGTTTTATATGACCCTAGTGACATTTATGGAAATGTATTAAATACATGATACTAGTAAGTACATTGAGCTTTTGTCTGCTAGATTGTAGAACATTTGCTCTGCAGCAATATTCAGATCATTTGGAAGCATAATTAGTGATTATCCAAGGATATTTTGTCTAACAAATAATTTGTCTAACTGGTTTCCTGTTCTCATGTCAACCTTTTTTTAGCTGGAACTAGTCTATCACACCTTTGGAAGGCACAATTTTAAAAAGACTACAGCAAATTTGGATTTGTTTTTACGAAGATTTAATGAAATCCAATTCTGGGTGGTTACAGAGATTTGCCTATGTTCCCAGCTCAGCAAACGTGTTCAACTCTTAAAGAAGTTTATTAAAATAGCAGCCCAGTAAGTATGATCAAATGTGTTAAGTTGAATAACCGCCTTGAGTGATTGTACTAAAACATTTATATAAGGAGAAATACATTAAAGGCACAATCCTATACATGTTTAGACTGAACAAAGCACTACAGCTCCCAATATCCCCAACTAGAATGCCCATTGGTTTCCTGAATGGGGATAATCCCAGCGTATTTGTTTACTTATTCATTCTTTTCTATTCTATTATATTTATACTCTGCCTTTTTTTCTTTCAAGAAACTCAAGGTGGCTTACCCCATTCTCCGTGAGGTTGGGCTGAGAGTCTGGGAATGGCCCAAAGGGCACCATGGCTGGGCAGGGACTAGAACCCAGATCACTTGTGTCCCAGACCCACACTCTCAACCACAACACCACACTGGCTCTCAGTTGTACCAGCTGGGGGAAAGCTGCTCTAGGCCCTGCCATGATTTCAGGTATCATAGGAATATTCAAACTATATATTACAAAGGGGTGTTTTAATATGCAAATATACACATGAGGTTGAGCAAAATAATTATCATATATTGATTTAGACAGTTATTTAATTTAGTGGAACTCACATGGTTGAAGCACTGGAGTTTCTGATTAGGAGGGCGAATGATGTCATCTGCTTCGCCATCTCTGGCTTCCTTGCCCTCTCTGAGTTTATCCAGGGGGAAATGGATTTTTGTAGAAACAAACAATCCACAGTGCAAGGGCTATTTTGGGGTTGGTGGTAGTTTGTTAGCTGTGGCAACAACCCACTTATGCCAGGTTTGGACATCACAGTCATGCAGACTAGGACAATATATTGACTCAAGGGGTTGTGTGTGGGTTGTCATTGAGCCATAGGTTGTCATTGAGCCATGGGTTATCATACAGTCTGAACCCAATTCTGTTAGCAAGCCATTCTGTTAACAAGCTTGTTAACCACAAACAGCCCATGAAGAGAATCCATGACTTGGCACTGGCTTGTGGACTGTGGGTTGGTCACCATGGTCTGTTTCCTAGGCTGGGTTCAGAGAACATGATGACCCCAGAGTTCAAGAAGAACCCCTTGAAAGTGGGTGATTGTGTCATCTCAACTCAGTCCTTGCGAACTAGCCCTAATGCAAAGTATTTTGGCATGGGTTGGTCCTCAATGTGTGATCGTCCTGATGAGCTTTATTAACGACATGTGTAGTATATAGGCAGAGACAGGTGCCTGTGGTATTGGCCTCTCCTTGGGGGCTTGCTATGGAAACTGGCATGATGAGCACCGGCACCTAAACATTTTCCACCACACCTCTGGATTTAGGTAAATCCCAAGCTGACTTCTTTGTAAAATCTAAATTCTCTGTAGGAGAATGTCATGCAGCAGCTACCTGTGCAAAGTGCTGAGTGTTTCCAGCTCTGCCTACATCTGCAGATGAAAGAAAGCATTTCCAGTGTGCTTCGGGGTGCATTCAGTGCCTCACAGAAAAAGCTTAGGAGGTTTGCATGGTGTGAACAGAGTTCTTAGCGTGCAAAAATGCTTATGCTTTGGCCAGTTTGGAAGGAGCTGTTCCACATTGCACCCAGCAGAGGGCAGTGGCATGCATACAGAAGAACAATAAATAGTTTCTTTTCCTAATTTTCAGCACAATGGGGGGAGGTTGTTATTAAGCCAAATAATTTGAATGATTTATATATACTTTTTGAAATCAAACAATTATGGCTTATCTTAATAAGAAAAAGTAATGGCTGAAGAAGTGATAAGGATTGCCAGGGGTAAGCAACCAACTGGTGTTCCAGCATCACCATAACATTAAACTCCTGCCGTGTAACTAGACAACCCACTGTTTACTTCCATGTTTTTGCAGCGCTCCCGTAGTAAACTGCATAGCTGAATTACTTTGGCTTTTTCAATACAAGGACTTGAGCAGACTCGACACCCACTATCTTTATCTTTCTATTATAACCCATGACATTTGATTTTTTGCAAGTGCTCTGCTAGCAAGAGGAGTATGGAGGGGGTTTTCTTGCTAAAAGAAGCAATGTGAAGGGAACAAAAGCTAGAGCAGAAAGGGGAGGAGAGTGGTCCACAGGGATGTAAGGGAGATTGTCCCCAAAACAGCTTGGGTCAGGCCACTTCCAAGTGGATGGGCACTCGCCATGATCTAGAACACTCTGGAAGCAGCAGAAGGCTGCAGGCCACAGATGCACAAGGTCTGGGATCAGCAACTGGGATTATGTTTAAGGGAGAAAGGACGGCAACTTGCAGTCCAGTGTGATGTGGCAGTGAAAGCGCTAGACTGGGGACCTAGGGGATCTGCCTTCACTCAGCCATGAAGCTCACCGGCTGACACTGGGCCAGTCTGGGATTCTCAGCCTAACCTCCCTCCCTCTGCAGGTGGTTGTGGTGAGGATAAAATGTTGCTAAGGTAAAGCTGACCTGGATACCTTGCCAGAGGAAAAAAGACAGGTTAACTGCAAGGGGGTTGTACCAATCACTTTCAAAAGCACGGGGGAGTTGGTGGGCCAGCATCCCAAGCCCTGTCCATAAACAGAAGTGGAGAGAAACTCGCTCCACTCCTGTGTCACTGCAGTTTGGTACGTGCACCACAGGCCTCAGCAACTTTTCCTGAGCCAAATTTAGCCTGAGGGATATCTAGCTGTGGACCCTTGAGGGCGGTGGGGGGGGGGGGCTTCCTCTTCATGTGCCGAATCCACTGTCTCTTGTGTGGCAGGCGTCCCAAGCAACATGCAAGAGATTGTAATCTCTGCATCTGTACAAGCCTCCAGATGACTTGCTCCTGATATTGACTCTCTCTGGTGAGCAAGTAAACAGAAAAGTGGGGTTTTATTGCATTTTCTCTGCACAGGTGTGGACATGGCTCGCCTTACCCCAAGATAAAAGCTGTTCAGTGTAGTGTAATGGCTGAGAGCACAGGACTGGGACTCGGGCCATCTGGGTGCTAGTCCCCACTCAGCCATGGAGCCCACGGGATGACTTTGGACCAGTCACAGAATATCAGCTGAACCTACTTCACAGCGTTGTGGGAATAAGATTTGAGAACAGGAGAAGGAAGATGAGGGGTTTTTTTTAAAGAAAAAAGGCAGGATATAAAACTAATAAATAAATTTGCTTCAGTAGGTATAAATGCCTACTGGAGCGAAAGGCGGTCTCTGGTCTGCAGAGCCTCAGGTACTTCTCTAGTTCCACTTCTCTAATCCCTACCCCTTGGCCTGGAGACTGCCAGGAGCTTGGAGAAGAGACGGAGGAAGGGAATTCCCTTGTTATCTCCAATGTTGCTGGAAGTGGGAGGAAGAAGGTATGGGACAGAGGAAGCCAGTTGCTGGCAGCCTCACTGGGAGAGCCGTTCTCCCAGTACCACTGGAACCAAAGGCATCCCCTGCCCTATGTCCCGGCCCCATGAGGGAGATGGTGGACCATCGTCCTGATGCGACCACCAGGGGCACGTCCACACCCCGTTGGTGCCAGGGGGCATAGCTATAAGCCCTGACACAGGGCAGCCCATGGAGGGCTGTGTCATCAGTCAGCTGGTCCCCCACAGGAGAACGGGTGTGTGTGGACACACAGTGGGGACACAAGCCAGCTGCTGGGGGGACTGGGCTTACCTCAGGCTGTGGCTCACACATGGCTGGCAACATGCTTGTGGGAAACCTGTATGGCCCACAGCTGAAAAAGGTTTCCCAGCCCTGGTCTAGTTCTAAGAGAAATTCTGGCTGGCACGGAACAAATCACCAGAACAAAAATCAAAAAGAGTTCCTGTCAAAGACTGCTTGGTTCAGGGTGCCTTGTCATTTGAACCCAAACAACCAACTCAGTTCAAGGTAAGTTTTTCTGGAAGTCACTCCTGATGGTACAAATCATATTTGCCTTTTAAGTCAGTATGTTCAGAATTGTAGCCAAGGCCTCAAGTTAGTTTAGAGTAAATATGCTGTTTTATTTTCACCAGTCTGTTGAAGTTAAGTGTGCTATGAAGCCCTGTCTGGATGAATGCAATTAAGAAGAGAAGGGCTGTAACAATGAAAATGTGTTCTTCCATTATTTTTTATCATTCTCCAAAAAGGTTTCCTCTCTTTCCTCTTCAAACTATAAATCTCTTCTTTTCCAGCTGTAAGGAATACAAAAATCTGAATTCTTTTTTTGCTTTAATCATGGGACTAAGCAATGTTGCCGTGAGCCGCCTCACGATGACATGGGAGGTAAGTTTTAGGTGAAGCCAACAACTGTTGGGCTTTGATTTCTTCCTTGTCAGGCATCCTCCCAGTGGTGAACTTGACCTCTCCAGCAGAGGCAGCTCTAGCCTCACTCCCTCCATTGCCACATTTATCACCTTCCACTAGTAGTGCTCAACTGTTGGAAGCAGAGGGCCTCCTGCAATCGTGGAGGCTTTCCGTAGGACTGGGGATGCCGGTTTTCTGGGGTTCTCGATCAGATAGAAAGCCTCCATGGATGCTGAAAGCACATCTTGCTGGACACTTGCCAGCAAGTGGCCGTGCAACAGCGGAAAGGGCGGAGCTGAAGCGCTGCCTTTTCTCATACTGCTGAAATGAAGGATGCTCAGGGGAACCAGGATTCGATTCTGGTGTGGTGCATCCAGTTCCCTCACTCAGAAGACGTTCCTGTGTTCAGAACTGGTGGATCCGGAGCCTCCTCTGAAAAAATAAAGTCGGTCCTGCAAGCTTGATGTTTGCTCAGCCACTGGCTTAAACTCATGCTTGCTGTCACCAGCAATCCCTGGCCTGGATCCTCTTAGATATGCTGGACTACAGCTCCCATCAGCACCAAGTTGGCCAGTACTTATGAATGGGGGAATTGTAGTTCAAAGCACCTGGAAGGCTGAGGAAGGCAGCTCTAAACTATGGGAACATCTGAAGTTTTTAGTATTATGTAGGCATATATAGACTGATGTTTGCCCTAAACAGATAGATAGATAGATAGATAGATAGATAGATAGATAGATAGATAGATAGAGTGAGTGAGCCTATGTACCCTTAGAGCTTATCGAACTAATGTATGGGCTCTGTGGATCCTGGCCTTATTGCACAGTCATGCATGTGGCTACTGTTAATCCCACTGATCTCACTGCTGCTTCCTTCCAGGTAAGTGCATAATGAGTGCAACCTTTGCCACCAGCATAAATCTGCCAAAAATAATACCCAAGGCCATGGTGTAACCTTTGGTTGCAAAGCTAGTTAAGCATTTCTGCAGCACCTTATTTTACACAGCATCTCTGGGAAGCCTGTGCTTGAGGAATGATGGACCAGTAAATACTACAGAAACTTGTAACTGAGATAGTCAGATCAGTGTTCCTGAAGTCCTGATTATGCATTTGTCAGATGTGCTGCAGTAAAGTGGGGCTAACATGGATCCTTCAGTGGTCCTCCTTCCACTCCCGCCCTCTTGGATGAATACTGGCAAAGCCAGATGGGAACGTGGGCTATTTTACTGCTGTATCGCCTCTCTGAACCAAGAGCAACACTATCTAGATTTCCCAGGGTATTTGGGGGCTTGGAACCAAGTCCGCGCCAAGCTTCGTGGCTCTATTTATAATCTGGTTGCTAGGAAACTTGCTGTGTTTTTCACTGCTGCATTGTTGTAAACGTGTGGCAAAAGAGCAAGGCTTCTTCCATCTCGGGACTGTGTTAAAGAAACAGTGGGAGCAACTCAGCCTGTTGCTTTGGGTGCACCTGGGCAAGCCCCAGTCGGCTAGCAGACAGAAGGGGCCGTGGCAGGGAATCCTGTGCGTGGGGCAGCACAAGCCAGGCTGGACCGTATGGGGCAGAAGGCTGAATCACCCTCTGTAGCTTCAGGAAATGGGTTCATCTGTTATGTAACGCCTTAATACAACTCTCACGTCTTGTATTTTGTTTGTTTGTATCAATTGACAGAAACTTCCAAGCAAGTTCAAGAAGATCTATGCTGAGTTTGAAAGTTTAATGGTAAATGGCAAGAGAAACTTAATACTGTACACAATGTTACCTGGATTTTTTTTTCCTGAGCCCCTGATCCGAATTCCTCTACTTTCAACATTTTATGTGTCCTTGTGTGACTTTAAAGAGTTTATGATCCCATTATAGTGCTGATAAAACAAGCATGTATGACTAATAAATTATACCCTTAGGGAACCTATTCTGAGAAAATGTATGCCCCACTTAAAGCCAATCTCTGGGAAATGTGGGGAACATTATCATCCCTGCATATAGCTGCTAGATTGTACATTCCATCCTCAGATTTGATCATGTGTTAGTGCTGCAGAACTGTGATTGTACCACTGCTAGAGATGACTAAGCAAATGCCCAAAAGAGACTTCTATTCAGATAAGCAGGTTGTTTAAAAACAATACCTCTCGCTATACTTTTCCATTTAATAATAGACACTGCTTTTGTAAACACTCATCTGAGAGTGCTTAACATACAGAAACAGGCACTGATTGAAGTGGAGGATGACTCTTCTAATTCTCCCAGAAGCGTTTTCCTAAAAATGGCATTCCAAGGTGATGGCAAGGTTTTAAAATGGCTCTCCCTGGTAAGCGATGCTTGCAGAGGGCTGATCGTTTCTTGTCTTTTCTAGGACCCCTCAAGAAACCACAGGGCCTACCGGCTCACCGTAGCGAAGCTGGAGCCTCCTGTTATCCCCTTCATGCCTTTACTCATAAAAGGTAACTAGCCGAAGAAGAAGAAGAAGAAGAAATACTAGTGAAAAGTAAAAGCAGGGCTCTCAGATGGGATGTTTGATCTGTTTCCCGTGCTTTGACAGGCTATGCGAAGGGGATTTCTTTTCATAAACATATGCTTTGCTGTCTGTCAAAGCAATCCTGTGGCCCCTATGTAGGGCCTAGGGTGCCCTGCATGGTTTAGATTCCCAGTTCCAAGGTTGGAAAATTTCTCCAACCACAGAACAGGGGAATCCCTGCCCACACGTCCCATCTCCTCGCAGCCGGCGTGGGAGGAACTGTGCTGGTTGGTTTTCCTAGGCTGCAGAGCTACCTCCAAGAAGGGGGCTCATGGGTGTTGCATGCGGGGAGGAGGGGGCTGGCGCCAACAAGCTGAGTAGAGATACGAGGTGTCTCCTCGGCAGCCTTGCCCGTCCCCTGGAGCAGCCATAGCTAGACAGGCAAAACTGGCTCTGTAGCTGTTGTGCGGCGCAAGAGGACTTCCAGGGCCCCCTTGGCGGCAGCGCCCGCCCTACACTGCATGGGAGGCCTGCAGTCACTCGTGTTTGGAGGGTCACTGACACCCCCCTAGGATTGCACCCTCGGCATAGCTGCAGACGCAAGTAGAAGGCATCCCAGTGAGCAGCATTTTGAAATGGCATGAGGTATTTCTGACGGTTGCACACGGATGTGTTCAGTGAGGCTCTCTGTAGTCCCGGCCGCAAGGTCACCCAGCCTGTTCTAGGAGCCTTCATGTTAATGCGTGCCAGATGCAATCACTCCTAGTCATGGAGTCGATGTCTTAATTTCTCTTGCAGACATGACCTTTACCCACGAAGGCAACAAGACGTTCATTGACAATCTAGTGAACTTTGAAAAAATGGTAGGTAAAGTGTGAAGCAAGTATTTGGGTGGCCGTACAAAGATGAAGGCTGACTTGTTGGCATTATCCGCACTCAGCCAAAAGGAGTAGCAGATGGAGGTGGTGGCGACGATTTGCATTTTGAGATGAAAATTTCTATGACTGGACATGTAAAAGGGACTAGAGGTGCAATCCTGTGCACCTTTAGACTGAAAAAAGGCCTAAATTTTTTTCTGCCTTAACTTGCCTAGGACTGCACTAGGCAAGGCATCAAACAGCAAACTATTTCGCTTCCAATTCCAAGGCAACTCTAGTTCTCATGTTATAACTACATTCTAAGAATGTCATTCCAGAAGTACACCTCTTTGATACTTTCTTTCCTCTCACTTGTTAGTTTAATGCATCTGATGCTGACAAACGAAGCTGCGGCAAGTTATTTCATAAAACATCTATTCATCTCTCTCGTTTTTCTCTGTGGCTAGTTTCGCTGGCAGATACCTCTTTCATTTCCAGTCGTTAGACAATTATTGATCTCCATAGAATATCCTGCTTTCTCAGAAAAGAGGTTCCCTTGATGCCTGTTAGTTAAAAGAATAGTCATTGTTTTTCTGTTTCCATGGTTTTTTTTAAGAACTCTGTGAATGCTCGCTGTTTTCCAAAACAGCCTCTGGAGGGCACTCTCGCACATAGCAAGTCTGTGGATTGTGATCTGACATGCCTGCAGTGCTGCTTAAGAACACCCATTTTACAACTATTCCGATTTTGCAAAGGGGTCTCTTGCACCATACCGGGCACATCTGGAGGGCCTTTTGGCAGTTATAGCTGGCATATAAATATGTGCATAAATAAATAAATGAATAAAGGCTGCGTTTGACCCCAGATTCAGAAACTTTTCTCCTGAGGCTATCTCTACAATGGCAGTAGGTATCATCTACCTAAGACAAAGGCCTTATTTTCAAAAGTAGCAGATGTTTCAGGACTGTGGCACTTCAGAAGATTAATGGAACTCAGGTGACTGAATGTTCCTCCATATAAATGAAAATCAAAACATAAAAAACATTCCTGAATATGTTGGGCAGGGAAAAAAAAGTCTGTTCTAGCACCTTCTCTGGCATGGAGTGAAAGCCAGTAGGTCAGGGCTTCCTGTGAGGAACTGGTATAGTCCAGACACATGGCTCCCACCTTTGTGACAATTATGCCTTCAGCTGCATCCAAAGCAGGCCCACTCTGGATTCCATTTCCCCAGCAAAGCCAATGTTTCCCTGTCTCTTTCCGTGGCCTGATTCTGTGAGACCCACATGCCCTTGCCTTGGGGATGCAGGAGGAACCGGGCGGGCTAATGCAGGACTGTGGTGCCATTGCACAAGGTGGAGAGAAAGATACCGGCTCCGCTCTGTCCAGAGGCTGCGCAGAGCAGTGAGGTTGTGTTTCTTCCTGCTGGGAGGGGAAAGCGACTCAGATGCCCCTTAATAGAGATGCAGGAGTCCTCACTCGTCTTCTGTTTTGATGTATCGGCTTGGCATTCGCACCTGGAGCAGTGCTGCTGCCTTGGCTTCCCCATGTCCCTGTTCCCTCCTCACTGGGCAGCTAGGCATCCCTGTTCAGCTGCTGCCTCATGTGCCCGAGACTGATTGGCTATCTGTACAAAGGGCATGAGTGCTAATTTAATGAGGAATTGGAGAAGTCGCAATGCTGGCCATCTTTCCAGAGAATATTATACTAAAATCTTTTCAGTGTGGCTTTAGAACATGCAGAAACTTTGTATCCTTTGTCTTCCTGTTATGTCATTTTTACAAATCATTTCGAGGAAATAAAGGAGAAGTAGCAAGATATGAACATATTCTTTAAATATTGTATTTATCACACTGACTCACTATCTGCAGTGGCTGAATTTTCCTAATTTGGGCATGGGTAGGGGACAAAAAAGGGCTTTTGGAAAGAAAAGGAATTCTTTTTGGATGGGTTTCCAGCCTTCACATATCTAACAAGACCAGGAAATCAAGCTATTTGTTGTCAGTAGCAAAATTGTGGGATGGATAAGGTGGAAGAAGAACTGGGGATGGTTAGATAGAGAAAGCTTATGCCTAGAGGTGTCTAGGGTGGTAACTTGCACATTGCCCCTCCCCCCAGAAGAATTACATCATGAAAAGAGGACATCAATTTATACAATCTTTGTTTAGGGAGGCGTATGTATATAAGTACAAATTTAGGAAAAAACCTTATTGAAATAGAGATGCAGTCTGTTTCCCCATATCGGGGGATTGTGATCAGTGACGCATGTGCCTTGCTCAGTCCCTTATTCAATAGCTTACTCTTGGTAGACAGCTTCAAGGTCTTTCCAAGACTCTCCCACTTTTAAACCAGGTCTAGACCTGGCACTGCCCTCTGCTAGTTCTGCAAACTAGAGGACTGTCTTCTGCAGTGTAGGACACCTGGCCACACAAGAGGTGCCCCGACGGGTCCCGTCTGAATGGAGCAATGGAACAAATGGGCAGAGATGGAGGAACTCACGAAGCTAATTGAAGAGACGAATCCCTCTCCCTGCCCAGGCCTTCCCCGCACTCGCTCGCTGCTGTGGGAGCCGCACGAAGCAGCCCCTGGCCATTCCGAGGTGCCGCTGCAGCACAAGCTCCTCCATCCGTGGCAGGACAAATCAGGGCCATCCAGCGGTTCTCCTTTTTACCGAGCCTCTTCGCCCTTGAGGTGTGAAATGAGGATTAGCAAATGTGTGCATATTGGTTTTCAGGTTTTATGGATCCGAACAATGGGCATTCATACACTGATCCTTATTGGGAGAAAGAGGAGGCAAGCCTTCTTTCATTTTCGGGACATAAAGCCTATGCGAAAAGCATGTGGCTGAGTGGTTTTTTGTATGGCGTGTATGAATATTTATACCAATATAGAAGCATGGTCTAGGAGCGGATTAGCAGCTAATGTGCTGGCCTGCAGCCACCGTTCTAGGCTGCGCACAGGACCTGAACCGGGACTGCAGGCTGTGCCCGAGGAGCAAGGGGCAGGCGACCCAGAGCCTCCAGGGGAACAACAGTTCTCCCCTGGCAGGATCAAGGCCTGGCCTTCTGTGGCTTTATCATAGTAGGTAGGGTTCAGCGGCACACCGGGTGAACCTCAGCGTTACGTAAACAAAAGCCTGGGTATTGTTACGTAATGGAAATGGGAAGAGGTAGCAATACTGAGAAGTATTATGCTGCTTAGCCCATAAGCCCTCTCAGGACACATTCTAGTGAGCTCCTCCATAGTCCTGCAGACTCAGAGGATTGCAGGCATCCTCTCAAGGACGGAAGGAGCATGGAGACACAGATCTGCTCTGCACTTCTCCCATCGCACAAAACACCTGGATGGCCAATTTCAGCTATCTGTGCTTTTTGCCAGGGGAAGCTGAGGCCTGGAGCCTCTCCTTCCCTTCCCTTCCCTTCCCTTCCCTTCCCTTCCCTTCCCTTCCCACCCCCGGGAGCACCCCTGCAGCAGCAGCTCCAAGGCCAGTCTTCTGACTTCGGAGCCACAGCCAACGCGGAAAGGACGGCACTGGCTGCCGGGGTGGAGGGAGGGCACTTCAAGGTCAGAGTTTCCATTCTGACCTTGCAGTGCATTTCTGAAACGGAATAACAGCCTTTCCGGTAGCCATTGAGCAGCGAAAGGCTTGTGCCCTCAGGTTTGCAGCAGCCACATGAATTGTACTCTCTATGGAACTAAAAGCTTGCTTGAGTCCTCCTACTAATAGGAAAGAATAATCAGACATTCTTATTTTTGCAATGGGTCAGCTCCAGACTTGATAGCCAGAACAGGCCCACTGAAGTCAATAGCACTTAAGTAAGTCACGATGGATGGGAGTCCAGTTGATTGTAATGAGCCTTCTCTAAGTCTCGCTCAGTCTGGATCTGACCCAGTATCTTCTGGTAGACATTGGTAGATCTCTTCCTAGCTGTATGCTTTTCAGAATGCTCCTTGGAAAACCTAGGAATAAAAACCCAGTTTGATGTGGAGGCATATGTTCAAAGGTTTTTTTTTTTTTTTTTGGCTAAAGAGATTAAACAAACACAAAAGAGATTAAACAGATTCCTGGAAAATAGGACTATCAGTAAAGTGAAACCGTCTTGTTCAGAAGCAGTATCCTTCTGAATACCAGATACTGCAGAATTGGGTAGCAGAGGCTGCGGGGAAGATGTGGCAATTCTTTGTTTAAGGGGGCAGAGCTGTGTGTGCGCTCAGACCCCCTGTGCTGCCTAAGCTAGTTTGCCTCCTTTGGAAGCTGTCTGTCACCCACGTGTCCATGTGGTCTTCTCCTACGGATGGAGTGGGAAGGGGTGCCCTCTTGCCCTTCAGCTCAGGCAACAAACTGACCTGGGGACATACTGCAGAGGCCTGGATCCAGCTTCCTTCTTGTGCCTGCAGGATGGATACTACTGGTGGAATGGGGCTTCCATATCCTCTCCTCTGGGGAGCCCCCCATGTGCCCAGACATTCTGAGGGTTGGGAGGACCCTTTGGAGATCTGGAGGGCATGATGTGGGGGGCTGCAGCAGCGGGGAGAGGCTGCGGAAATCCATTTCACCAGCAGTCTTCAATTGTATTCTCTATGGAATATGTACTCTCTATGGAAGGATACAGAAATCCAGTTTCACCGGCAGCTATAACAAGGGCAGTGGCATCCAACCCAAGGAAAGCCTGTTTCCTTCAAGTTGTGCCCATCAGTCCCCCGAAGTAGCTGCCTGCCCACCACACAAAGCGGAATGTTGGGCTAGATCTGTTCCCACAGGGGAAGCATTTTTGCACCGGTCTGGCAAGCATCCGTTCACCAGTGTTGCTGAGAAAGCTTATAAGAGCTGTGTCAGATTAGCCGTATGAATGAATAAAATGCATGTGATGCTGTACAAATTCAGAGTGTAGAATGAAGAACATAAGAACATAAAAATAGGTTGTGACATGTTTCATGTGGCCCACATTAAGAGAGACCTGCACATGGAAAAATAAGAGAACAGTGGAAACAAAAACATTTTCCCTGGCATGCTTGCTTTCCCCATGTAGGATGATTGCTTTAATTCTCATCTGTCTCTGACTATCATTTATAGTTGTCATTTTTCCTTTTAGCGCATGATTTCAAACACTGTCAGAACAGTGAAATTCTGCCAGAGCCAACCTTTCAGTAAGTATTGCAAAGTGTGTATTTTCCTGACTATAATTTTCATCAGCTTCTACTGCCCTAGGTTATAACTGGGGTCACAATCTAGAATTATAGATTCCAGCAGCCAGACACTCCAGATGTGTGGGACTCCAACTCCCAGCATCCTGGAGTGCTAGGTTGGTGATGCCTAGACTAGAGGCACTATCTAATCCCAGTGATTGCAGGATTGTGTCCCCTGGAGCATTTTACTGGACAGATGCAGGTAACATTTTGAGATTCCAGGAGCCCTTTACTCCATGTGGCAATGCTACCTGTGCTAAAACAATGATGTTCAAAGCTTATCCGGTATCAGTGGAAATAAGAAACAAAAGTTAAATGTGGGACCAGGTTGTGGAACGCTTCCCAAGGAAGAATACGACAAGGTCCATTTTGCACAGATGAAGGTAACGGAAGGTTTGCAGATGGCTGGCCCGGGATTTTCCCCCTTCGTATCCTTTCACTAGAAAGCATAAGTTATTTGTATATTCTGCTCAGGTTTAAGATTGACTAAGCATACGAACGGCACATCATTTCTGTTTCATCAGATCCTGACGCATCTCTGGCAAATAAGAACCATCAGGATGTCCGGAGTTATGTGCGGCAATTAAGCGTGATTGACAACCAGAGGACTTTATCGCAGATGTCACACCGGCTAGAGCCACGGCGTGCTTAAGTGTTCCGAGCGATGACACCTCCCTTTTTCTCTCTCTGGCACAAGGTCATTTGTTCAGAATGCCAGCCCTTCCTGCTGCTGCACTGCCACTGCAAACATAAGCGACGAGAGATGAGAACCTCTCCGGTAGTGAACGCACAATGTCCCTCCCACCCCCGAGGAATGACAGAGGCATTTGGTGGCTGAGGGGTCCAGCTTGCACTGTAGCTTGGAGGTTGCTAGTGTTGCGTCCTGTTAGCGAATTCTGAAACATACTCGAAGTCTTGTACAGAACAGGAATTTTGACTTAAAATGAGAGAGAAAGAGAGGGAAGATTTCAGCACTGGTGGAAAGAGAACTCGCATGTCTGCTGTTGCTAAGGAATATATAGGTGGGTTCTCTTATCTAATAGAAGAAATGGCAGCATTTTCTAATCCATTATCAAATTAAAGGCCAACATTTGCTATTGATTTTTGCATGTTTGGCTCACATGAGCTTCAGTGGCAAAGATAACTAATGGCAGAAAACTGGTACAGTCGTGTATGACTATGGCTCTAGTATTCAGAGAATAGAAAACCTTTCACTGCAAGAGAACTATATTTTTAAAGGACAGCTCTTAACCACATTTGCCTTACAGCTGTAAAGCATTGTGGCCATGAAAGTTAACCCTGGCACTGACTGGGCCTCTAGTGCTTAGGTACATATTTGTTTACATTTCATTTATTTTGGACGGCATTTTTTTTTAACTGCTAATCAGGATTTTACAGAAAGCCAGGACAAAGGTAAAGAGGTTTTAGGGACAGAAACCATTCAAAGCAGCAAAAAACCAACACCAACTTCTTCAAAAAAGAGCACAATATGCACAATTTATTTCAAGGTAAACTTTTCCTGGACACTGAAATTTTCAGCATCAGCTGCACTTTGGGCTGATTGGGTCATATTTTCTGGACTTTAAATTTTACAAAATATCTTCTAATTTTCAAGAATTGTTTTGCACTTTTAAGTAGGCAGTATACAAAATGTTAATTCATTGAGAGAGTTATTTATTTCTTTATGTGGTTGTTGTGTCATAATATTTTTTATCTATTTTTATTTAGCATGTCATTGAGGTACTGTTTGGTCTTTGGACTTGGTCTAGATATCATGCCAACAAAGAGTGTCTTGTATGTTTTATGTAAATAAAGTGCACTGTCTTCATTAAATGTAACTGCCAACTAAAATATGTTTGCAGACATTTATTAAAAATGGTAACTTCTGTTATTTGTACCTTTATCCTTTCTAATCTATTACTACCAATACTGTGTGCTGCTCAGTGTGGACTGTAATGTTTGCCCAATGAAAACTGGAGACCGCACTGTCTGTTGTTTGATGAGTGCCTTCTTCCTCAGTGATGTCATTAATAGCGGCGAGTTTAATGGGCATGGCTGAAGCACAAGTGTGGGGTCAGTGCCTGGCATGCTAGGGCAGCTGCCAGGGCCCCAGTGGGGGAGCAGAGTTCACTAGCACCGATGCCTCTCCTGGGCCTTCCTTCTCAGGCAGCTGGGCCTGTGAGCCTCCATTTGGATGCCCTGGTGTTCCACAGTGGCACAATATCAGGCCCAGTAAGGCATTCTGAGGGATGACCATGGATACTTTTCGTCTAGCTCCACTGCCATAAGCATGAAGTTGCCCTTCTCAGCTTCAAGAAGTCCTAGTTTTAGTCCCTTGCCTGCTCAGTCGAATGGGAAAGCCTTGCTGGAGACCTTCTAAAGAATGGTATGATAGCCTCAGGTTTCATGAACTACTTAATGTGCTGCAACATTCATCGGTGAGAATCCTCTTTTGAAAGAAAAGGACCCAAAGATAAATCAGGCAGAGATTGCATAGTACTTGCTTTCTGAAATCAAACAGATACTGCAAAACAGAGCACGCAGTAAAGAGCTCCCTCGTCATCTCTGCCCTGTGTCAAACGGATCGTATTCAGTGCAAGCAAAAAGAATCAAACACCTTCCCAAATGCAGGCAAGTTTTTCCCAAGTGACGGGTAGTGCTTAACCCTAAAAAAACAGTTTAAAATACCAGGCTGTGTTCCTAATCCACACCCTAACATAAACTGGGAGCATAGATCCTCAGGTGTAAATAAACATTTCTTGTCTGTGACTTGGGCAAAAGGGGCTAAAACTAGTTGCTTTAAGCTAAGTCTCTGTATGTTTCTATAAGAAGGGGTGATATGCCAGGGTCCAAATGGAGGAGTCATCTTCAAATCTCAAAGGAGTCAGGGTTTTTAGTGGAGCCAGGACTTCCATGATCCCAGTAGGGTGCAATCCTATCCATATTTAGTACAAAAAAAAGTCCGCACTTCTCTTCTTTCCAGGCATCCATGCCTTACAGCCTCCAGGAAGTTTTCTACAGCCACTAGCATTAAGCCATTTCAGCCGTGGGACTTAAGGTGGTTTTGTAGCACTCTTTCAACAGAGATGTGCATTGCTTCCATACATGATCATGACCAGAGCGATACATTGGCAAGACCTTCCGCTCTCCTAATGCTACATGCACATACTTGGGAATGCACAACATGGTTTTACAGCAAAGGACAATATTTTTACCTGAAAAACAATAGAATGAGCATCTGTGACCATGTACAGCTAGTGAATATAAAATGGTTTTTAAAAAACCAAGGAAAAAAAGATGCAACGGGGAGCAGTCCCAACCTAGTACAGTGCTGACCCAACCATGCTGGCTCAATTTTAATGGAGGCAGTTTACTGCTCGACCCATCACCTGCTGCTCTCTCAGTGGGCATTTGTTCCCTCCCCAGGTGCATCTTCAGTCCTGAAGTCTAGCCTCAGGGCAGCACTGAAAGGTTCTCCTTCCCCAGTGTAGCCTTTGTTTTCATTTTACTCAGAGAAACTGAACCTGGGTTAAGAAGCATATCATCTGAAACGTGCAGCAATTATCAGCAAAGATGTCTGTGTTACCTCCTTAATGCTATTAATTGTAGTAGCAGGAATAATCTAGGAACGCAGCTGGGGTGCAGGAATTTATAAATGATCAAACTAATGTTGCATTTGAAACAGTATTCTCCTCTCTGCTACTCAAGCCACCCCCCATGGTCTCAAAGGAGCTAGATGTTGATGATAAAATAAACAGCTTAAATTAACACTTATGACAATTGATACCCTCCTCGTCAGATTTCATGTCAACAGACACTATCAAAGATGGGGACAATTTGCATCTCTTAAAGCAAAAGTTACATAGGTTTCACAGATGAAGAAGAAGACACCAAGATCTTGCCTGCACCTTTAAAAAAGTCTGTTGCCACCAGAGCTGGGAGCAGTTCTGTGAAAGACTAATGAAATCAATCTAAGCTGCTGGTTAAAGGCACTCCTTGTCCCAGCACAAGCCTTGTGGCTTCAGTCACAGAGAAAGATCAAACAGCACCTCCAAGCTGCAAACTTGTTCTTTCACAGGCAGTGCAACTCCATCCAAAAGTGGGTGAATCCATATTACCACCACCAAGTCTCAGTTTTTTGTTCCTCAGTTGGTCCGTGATTGAGCTCAAACACTGGTCCCCCCTGCAGCACACCTGAATTAGAAAGAAGCAGAGCTGAATGTCACTCCCTGTGCTTTTTGTGGCACCTCACTGCTCGTATCTGGTGAGCACACCGAGTGGCTTTAGATAGATGCTCCAAAGCGCACGGGACGTGACTGCAACCTGGGAGATCCCATAGCATCCGTGTCAAGTGGTCAGACTGTGGTCCCCCAGCATCACGGTTTGCGATTTGGATAGGAAAGCAACCTCTGCAGAACAATTTACCAGTCCAGCAAGGCAGTCCAGGAGGATACCGTGGCTGATTCTCTGAACCACCACGAGCTCCTAGAGGATCAACTCCCCCATCGCCCTCCTAGCATGGAGCAACCAGAAGGGTGGCTGAGGCAGTTTCTGCAACCAACCCCAGACCTCATGGTTCTTCCACTGTAAACCAGGCTTGGACTAGGCAGCCCACTAAATAGAGGACGCCTTCCAATGCAGCACTATCCTTGGAGAGCTCTTCCAATGTCTAGAGGGCTGTCCTCTGTAAAATGCGATACCTGGCTGAATGGGACACCTGCCCTATGGACCAATGGGCAGGTTTTGCTGGGGGTGGTGGATGCCATCTTGCAAAAGTGTTCTTAACCAGCACGATGATGGTAGTGCGATGGAATTCACTGTAGAGCAGCAACCCTCAGCGGTCCACAGCAGGCGTTCTTCCTCTCATTCACGCACCTAAGAAATACATTCAAATAAAATCAATTCCTGCAATATTTGTCTAGAGCAGAAATCCAATGTTGTGCAGTTGTAGGAGAAACTTCCAGGCTAGTACAAAACACACTACATCTAACTCTTTCTTGTAGTATTCAAGATTTTTAACTGAGAAGCCAAGTCCCAAGAGTTTTTTTAAACATGATGAAATACTGCATTGAGCACTGCAGCATTACAGGATGCTGTCTGCTGCTCGGTTCTTCCAACGAAGGGAGATAAAAAGACAAAACAAAACAATTCACTCCATGGAGAGGCAAAAAGGCCAGACAATTCTGTGCAAGTAAAATAACTTCTCATAATTTTTTATGCCATTTAAAATATCTTAAAAAACAAGTTAAGAGAAAATCAAAGGGTTTAACCTGCAGGGGTACCCAGAAGGGATAATGAGTTTTGCTATGAAAAATAAAATGAAAAAAGAAATATTTTAACAAAATGTAACTGGAGAAAATTATAAGTCTAAATTGTTAGCGTAGCTTCTTAGTAAGGTCAACTGCATAATATACGGTACCTTAACCTCTTCCAGCAATTTTTAAACACCATGCAGCTTAAATAGCCTTCTTCTGAATTCAGAGGTATTCCTTCTGGGAGACCTGAATGCAAATCAAGAGGTAATAGTGGAAGGAAATTAAAAGATGTGCTATTCTCATTTCATTTTTTTCCCTACTGATAATAAGAAAAGCAGCATAGAGTGTGCTATAGCAAAGTGAACCTCTGCCTCCTTGAATAGCTTTTCTTTCACCGTTAATCTGAAATGCATTACACCCTGCCTTTTCAAATAACCATAGTGTTCTTTACTCTGATCAGCATTAAAGTTCAGCAGGCACAAGCAGCAGGTGTCACCAAAGGTCAATGTATTAGCAATCAAAGGAAATAATAGCTGGATTAAAAAGTTTTCCTTAAAAAAAAAGGGAAAAAAGAGGGGGAAAAAGTGGAAACTTCTACCATACCCTGACTCTACTCTCACGTAAACATTCCAGGTGCAGGCTTCGTGTTTTGGAGTGAAGATGAATTTAAGTCCCTTGCAGATTTGAATCTGTGGAAATCCAGGTTGATTTGCTTTCCTCCTCTTTGCTTGGGCAGGATATTAGCTGCCCCCTTCATTGGGAGCAGAAGAACAAGGCCCCACCCAGCAGAATGGACAGAGGTACCCCAGCACAGCAGGAATGACTTGCCTTGTTGGAGGCAAGTGAAGCAAAATGCACCATCACCTGAACACGGGTCCCTCTGCCCACCTTTCAGGTGATTAAGTCCAGTGTTATAAATGCACCTGTGTCTCAATCTCTAATGCATTTAAAGTGGTGGAGATGCCCATCTGGGTTCTTTCCTTTTGTGTGTCCTTTAGCAAACACCTACACGCTTTCATCCTTCCCACTCCATTCCATTTCTCTGCTTAGCCAAACTGAGAGGGAAATCTTGTCCTCACAGCCAGGTTCAATATGTCTAGATGGGCTCCTTTCAGGCTTGCAGGATCTAACTAGAACCTTGAGACCCACCAGCTAGAGGAGGGGGCAAAAGACATACACAAACAATTAAGGGTTACAGGTCTAGGAATATGGAATGTTTGTCCACTCTTAACTCAAGCTTAAAAAAAAAATCAGCAGCATAATTTAGAATGGGATTTCCCACTGGTGTTGCTAAACAATCAGGAGGCTGAAATCCTTGCTCTTCTTCTGCAAATCACCCAGAGATCTACTAATAATCACTCCTGCTATTAGTGGCTGCTAATGGAGGTGGGCTGGGTTCTTTTCCTTGGGGCTGGCTGAGTCAATGGCAGCAGGAAAGTGAAAGGGGGGAGTGGGTGGGGGGAATATTACCTCCTCTCTTGGGCATTGTCCAACTCACATTCTTGCTTGAGACTCTTGCTGAACGCAGCAGGCATTGTTACCCTGTTGCCCAAGCTACTGCTGGCTTGAGCAACCCTGAATCTCCCAGATTTACATGTGAGACTGCAGAGGAGCAGCTGCTCATGCAGAGGCCCTTGAAGCTTTTGCAAGTATGAAAATGCCTGCATGTTTGTGCAGTGCTGCCCTTGGCAGGGCGCAAGTGACAAATGCAGGGCAGCCCAAGAGCCTCAAGATGCGGAGCGCTATGGAGGTTCTGGGGACCTTTTAAAGTCCTCCTCAATGGGCACCCCCTCCCTTCCCACTGCCTCTCCCCAGTTACTGCCCCCCCCTCCTCCGCCTCGTCACTGTCACGTGCTTCCTTGGCTGGCAGAGATGCAGGGAGGGAGGAGACCAGGCAGGTCCTGCTCCTCCCCACCCCCATCATCCCCTTGGCTGGAGCAAGAAGCAGGTGAAGACACACTTGGGTGGTGGCCAGAAACAGCATCTCCAAAGAATTCTCTGCTTGGCAGGTGCCCAGCTGAGCCAGTGCCATTCCTTCCTTCATTCCTTGAATTTCCATATCAATGAATACCCTAATACTGAATTGCTCTGGGCAGTTTGCAAAGCTTAAAACCTTAAAAATACCTTACATAGCTCTAAAACAACAACAAAAATTCAAGACCTGATTAAAATCACATCATATAGTACCAAGCACTTGTCTTAACCTTGGTGCTGAAAAGATGTTCATGTCAGAAGGACCTAATTAGAATGATCTTTCCTGGGGTGTGTGTGTGGGGGGGGGGGCAGTTTTCAGCAAGCAGGCTGGCTTCCTCCTTCCCACCCTCTGAGCCTCCCCCAAGAGGCACCTGGAGGAAGGCCTTCGGCAGCTACTGCAATGTATGGGAAGTCAGTTTCTGGATTCCCTCCCCCCTCCCCCCCAGGAACTGAGCATGGAGTGTGGACAGACCATCTCTGCTCGAATGTCCATGACTGACAGCTCCACACACCTTTCAGGGATTGCACCTTTTAAGTATGATCTGAACCATCCTGTGTTGGAAGAAATGTGTGCAGACGAGTGCCTGTGCTGGGAATGGTCCACAGCGCAGCCGTTTGGGGCCATGACGGTAAACATCCAAGAGAAAATTCTTCGTATCAGACCACTTGCCGGTGCCAAGACCTCGCTACTCCTCTTGCTTGAATCCTAGTTGTCAAAAGCATGCACAAGGTGGTCACAAGGCCACACCAGCGAGCATTTCCCCTGTTGCTTTATCCCCATCCGCAGGTATGGGAAGGGACCCTGTGCATGTACCAAAATGTTTATGCCCATCTGAGCGAGGAGGGAAATCCTGATGGACTCAGGACTGGCTGCAGCAGTCTTGGATCCGCCTCTTGTCCTCACCCACTTTGCTTCTTTGTGCAAAAATGTCTTGCTTTTGTTTGCAACATTCTGAAATATTTGCTTCTTTGTTTTTCAATATTTGTACCTCCTTGTCTGATAGAGACAGTCACAGAGCAGCAATGTGTGGAATCGGTGTTGGACAGTATGGGAAAAGAGAATCTGGGGGTTCCCTTCTGGCTTTTGTCTGAATATGTGTTAAATAGCGATAAAACATTTTCCCTTGCACGTGTGTGTGTGTGTGTGTGTGTGTGTGTGTGTGTGTGCGTGCATGCACAGGTGTGCACACATAGAAAGGAACTGGTATCTTGCTGTTTTCAAAATCCCATTTCAGGCGAACTGTCTTCTCAATGGAGACTTGGCCAAGCCCTCTGAAATGACGAGGTCCAGCACCAACTGCAGCCACACAAAAATGGGCCAGGGTGATATTAGATTCGATTAGACAACGGAAACAGATGAAACAATGAGATGATCAGGCGGATTCAAAAATAAGCACAGTGTTAAAAACTGCATTACACCACAGAGAAAAGCTGCTCTGAAATTAGAACAGCAATTTAACTCTATTGGATTGCAAAGTTTAATATAAGAACTAGCATGAGGGCTATATATAAGATTAAGAGCATGTTTGGGAATATTTACAATGTAGGAGTAAGTGCCAGCTGAGTAAAGCTATCAACTACAAACTGTGATATTAGTAGAAATATTAAAGGATCAAATGGTTTAATTTCAGTATTACCTGAAGGGGCCGTAGTGGCGGAAATGAAACACAGTGCCTTTTATATTGTACTTATGCTCTAGACTTCTTCTGAATCCAAGGAGCAACACCCAAACCTGTGTTTCAACAGGGAGACATGCCACTGTGCTTCAGCGCTGCAAACTCAGCTCACAAGGAAACCACGGGAGCTAAATTGTTGAGCATGTTTATGCAAAATTTTCCCCTAGAAAATATGGAGTGACCAGCTTGGGATTGGCAGCAGCCAGTTAGAAACAGTTTTCAAACAGGGCAAACTATTGATTTGGTTGAAAAGCAAGCTGCTAATCCAGAGCTTCCACTGTCCATCACAGAGAGAAAAGGTTCTCCGTAGAAAATTCTAGGACAAAAGATTGTACCACCCTATCTGGTTTGTTGTAACAAAACTGACATGCCTGTATCTCCCTCCCTGCAAGGTAGGACACTGAATTTCCACGCAACCCAGTAACTGAATTGCCACCACTCTCTGCCACCACTCATATTTTTAATAACTCTTATTTCCCCAAAATGTGAGAATATAGACTTCCATAGTTATGGATAAAAGCCCCTCTGCCAGAGAGGTCTTTAAATTTTGAAGGGTATGTGAGAAGCAGTTTGATGCTCGGGTAAGGGCCACTTTCAGACTAGGCAAAGAACAAAATATCCAAATCACATTTTCAATTTAGTATATTGATTAAAGAATTAATATGCCACTTTAAAAATAAAGTGGAATGGCAGACCAGCTCACTATCTCTTGCTTATCAGGATCCTAAGAGTAACATAGGAAAGAGCCTTGTCTGGCCTCTTTCCCAACCAATCATGAGGTTTTCCGTGGATGCCAGTCAGCCTCCACAGAGGGTTATTCAGGTGACCGGTCAATAGTGAGGAAGGACCTAGTCTGGAACCTTCCTGCTGATTCCTATAGCAGCCATCAGCATAAGGTGGAGCTATCCTAGAATGTGTTTCAGAAAGTGGGGTTTGATTAAATATTGTTTCCTGCTTCTGTGGATAACATTCCTATAACCATCCAGTTTGAATTAACCGGACCTCTCATGGAGGAATTCTGTCCCATATTGGGGTTAATGCAGCCAAATATTAGGTGAGAATTTCAATTCAATTCAATGCTGAGAAGAATTTATCAACATTCACAACATTCTCCATATGTGGGACAAAAAAAAGAATGTGATAGTTTAGCATTTCCAATGTGGGAGAAAGCCTCCCCCCCCCCAAACCCAGGACTTTGTGCTTAACCCTTGAAAGTCTGCCTGGGAATTGCTGTGCATTCAGCCATGCTAGTGGTACTGAATTAGGGATGCCCCCCCCCCCTTGTGACAGGCTCCACATCATCTGCTATAGGGTAGGCAAATACATCTTGGTTGACTCCATGCTTGGATAACTTTTCAATTTTGCTGGCACAGATAGGTGTGAATTTCGTTCCATTTCATGTTTATATGAATTTACCAAAATTCACCAAGTGCATATTTGGGAGAGAAAAATGAGGTTAAAAAATTAGTGTAGGGCAAAGCAAAGCAGATCGATTTGCCAACTCCAGTATGCCATATTCAACCAGCTTTAAGTTTGTACCAGGTCTGAAGCAACTTCCTATGAATCAGAATATTCTATTCAAATGTGCCAGCAAGTGGTCTGAATAATTCATTGTTGCCTCAGGGAAAAAGGTGGGGGTGAAAGATGTAAGCAAATTAGTCACCACATCTGATGTAATAATCAAGTTCTGCCGGGATGTGAAAACCATGAGATCTGTTCAGGGAAGTCAAACGGACATGGCAGATTGTAAAATTAAGAGCGCTCATTAATACATACAGCAGTGGGAGTGAACTGGTGTAACAAGACAAGGCTTGAATCAACAAGCTTCGCTCCCACTGATGCAGAATTCTGCACTCTATGGAAGTTGCACCAAGAATGTATATACATATATATATTTAAGGATGCAGATTAAGGAAGGATTAAGAGCAGGGTACAGGCAAAGAAGAAGAAAACTTGTACCACATTGCTGTCATCATCATCAGTATTTTTCTACAAATTGCAATGCTGTGATGATAGGCTGGACGTCCACATGGTGGGCATGTCGTGAGCGGAGCCAGCTGGTGCTGGGGGTCAGACTAGATGGCCCGGAGGCCCCTTCTGACTCACTCCATTCCTATGTCTCTATGATGAACAGGGCAGGAGGGACAGTCAAGTCCACCTTCGACCGCTCAGTTGCTACATTTGCAAATGGACCAAGAAGGCGAGAAGGTGGTTCAGCTATAATTTCTCCCTCCTCCTTCCCTAACAGATGCATCTGGTCTGTGTGAAGAGGCATGGATGTTGCTTGTGCTCGTGGCAGGAGGGCGTCGGAGGGAAGGCTGCCTATGGGCCTTGTGATCATCCTTAGAGCCTGACTGGGGAGCAGCATCTTCTGGAGTGCTAATGCTGGAAAACCTCCATTTAGGATCAATCACTGCAAATCAACCCAACAACGTAAAACGGCAGTAAGTCTCTGGTTGTCCTATGCACAAAACCCCAAAGGAGTTAAATAGCCTGCACCCCTAAAGTTCTCAGAGGGCTGAAAACATAGCATCCTACTGCCATTGGTCTGTATTTTAAGCCCTGGAGCAGGCGAGATGTTTGCAATGACAGAGCCTGAGTTCCATGAAGACTCTGAAATCTAAATAGGAGAGGTCAGCAGGAGATGGGAATAAACTGCAACATTTTCTGGCAGTTACTTCTCTCATCCCAGTGTTTGGTTTAATAGTCCAGCTCACTGTTAACTGACATGCAGCAGCAAGCTGTGTTAAGGAACAGTGCAATGGTTCTGGATTTAGTCAGATTGAAAGCAGAGCCATTGAAGTCAATGGAACCTCATTTAGCCATGTGGAGCCAACCCACTGACAGAGAAAATCTCAGGAGACAATCACTGGAAAGATGTGTCAAGTTGTGTGGGTTCTACCCCAGTCTATATTATAATTACATTATGAGCAAAAGCAAGAGGGAAACGAATTTTGTTTATTTCGTAGGTCCTGCATTCAAGGATGCATCACCAAACAGTGCCTTGGGTGGCAATACCAAGCAGGGAGGGAGGGATTTCGGCAGAGAGCTTACTGGAGGTTTTAACCAAGGAACTGGAAATGTGGATTAAGAGCACATTTTAAGCAACATGGTTTAATTTTGTTAAAGGTGCGAGTCATGTAATGGGCAGATAAACGTGTCATGGTAGACCATCCTGCGAACAAGTCATGGTGAGCGGATTGTTCACTGAACAAGCTGCAGGGCACATGACAGCTGACTGGGCACCAGAGCTTGTTCTCCTCCTCTTCTCCCTTGGTCCTGCAGCCCATATACTCGTGTCCTTCATGGCAGACCTGGTCTTGCCTCTTGCCCCATTGAGTTGCTACCTTTTTTCATCCATCCCCATTTTTTCCCTGGAGATTCAAAAAGTTGCAATTGGGATTCGTTCTTCCCTTGATTTCCTAGTTTATCGTAGATGCCCAAGTGTGCATTTAGGGACCTCTGGCCAGTGTGGCCTTCTGTGGTCAATTCCTTTGTCTGCTTCAGCTGTCAAGGGGAAGACAAGGCAGGGCTGCAAAGAGGCCGAGTCTGGCAATTTCCAGAGGTCACCTGCCTCACTGTCAATAGAAAAACACCAATTGGCGGGGGAAATACCGGGAAAGTTTGATCAACAAAAAAAAGGGAGAGGTGGCAATATCACCCACTTAGTAAAGTAATCCTCTCAATTGTTGGAAACACCAATTCTTTCCCTCCTTGACGCAGCTCCTCTCTGGAGCACTTGCTGCTGGGATTCCCATGTTTCCTTGAGAGTTCTAAAAACCCCCCACAAGATGTATGCAAATATGGTGCTGAGGAAGCAAGTGAAGGAGAAATTGTGTCAGTTTAAGGCCTGGGACATACATGGGAGGGATCTGCACACCTGCAGTAACTGCTCCAACAAGCCGGAAGGAGAAGTTAGTATGCCCACTTTCTAGAGTTGCTGCAGATGATGTCACTCACCTATGTATATATGTATTTGCCACAATTATTCATTGTGATACCTATAGCACATTGCTATGACATGCATGCAGGTTGCATCTTTGTGATATATGCGTTTTTCTTCCTAAATCAATTGTGCTGTATTCAATGCGTATATAGGAAAGAGTATTACACAAAACAATGACTATACTGAGTGAACTAAGTGAAAAGTATGCGGTGCTGCTATTGCATACATAAGGACATCATGGGCTGGGCTGTAAGGCAAGCCCTCTGGCTGGCAGATGCCATCCATCAGCCCAACAGGAAGGGGCTGGGTGCAAGGGGCGCCCACCCTTGCCACCCCCCATCCCTCAGATCCGTTCCCAAAGGTTGAGGGCGCTAGAGCAGATTTTGGAGAGAAATAAGTGCTGCCAAGGCAAGGAGAGGATTCCCCATCGTTGCTGCTCTGCTCAGTCAAGTGGCCTCTGACTTATGGTGGCCCCATGAATGAAAGCCCTTCAGCATGTTCTCTCCATGACAGCCCTGCTCAGCTGTTGCAAATGGAAGGCTGTGGCTTCCTTGATGGACTCAATCCATCACTTATTCGCTCGTCTTCTTCTGCCTTTGACTTTCTCTAGTATTACCATCTTCTTCAGGAAGTCTTGCTTTCTTATGATGTGTCTGAAGTAGGACAGGGTCAGTTTTGTCAGTTTTGCTTCTAGGGAAAGCTCTTGAAATGTGCTGTTATGTGAGCAGAAGTTTACCCATGCAACATTAGATTTTGTCTAGAAAAATATGCTCCTGCATGTTTGGGTACCCTATAAAATAGAATGGCCTTCTGCTTGGGGAGCAATATATTTCAATTCAACCCAATGGATAAAAGGTATCAGAAAGTTCTGAAAACTTGTAGTGCCACTAATGGGAGCTGGGCAGGAGAAGGACAGCATCAATTGATCGTCCTCATTTGTTCCAAAGAGGTTTTCAGAGGGAAACTACATAGCAGGTTGTGCACTGTGCTTCCCAGCTTCAGATCCACATCACCTATGTTGTTATTGTTATTTGCTGTCAAGTCATGTCCAACTTATCGGAATCCTATAAATGAACGCCCTCCGGAAAGTTCTGTCCTTGGCAGTCCGGCTTAGCTTGCAAACTCAGAGCTACGGCTTCCTTTTCCTGTGGCTTCCACTTCAGAGTTAGTCTCCCCCTTCTTTTGCCTAGCATTATCATCTTCTCCAGCAAATCTTATCTTCTCAGACTCTGTTCAAACTATGACAGCCTCTTTTTTATCACTTTTGCTTCTGGGTGAGTTTTGGCTTGATTTAATCTAGGACCCACGCACTTCTCTTTCTGTCGGTCCAGGGTATTTGCAAAACTGTCCTCCAGCACCATGTTTCGAACATGCCAATTTTCTACTTGCCAGTTGTCTTCACTGTCAGCTTTCACCTGCAAACCTAGGCATTGGGAATATATCAGTGTTGATCTTGGCCTTGGTTTCCAATGAAACATCCTTACACTTGACAATCCTTTCTAGTTCTTTCATTGTTGCCCTTCCTAGTCTCAGTCTTTTAATTATCCATTTGGTGATGGAGCCAAGGTATGCAAACTATTACACAACTTCAATTTCTTCATTGTTGACCTTATACTTGTGCAACACCTCTGTCATCCCCATTTTTGCTTTCTTAAAGTTCTGCTGAGGTCCTACTTTTGCACTTTATTTTACATTATTACATTCCTACTTTTATTACTGCATAATCTGTGCTCCTGCTAGTACTGTAACATCTTACCTGCTGATGTATGAGTCTCAGTAACGACTGGAACTCTGAGCTCTAAAATATATTTCAGGACCATTGTCCGCAGTCATGCCATTATATCACCACCGGGTGCGTAAGGTTGCTAATGGTTCTACCAACAACTAACCTGCTAAAATGTGTTTTCTAAGCCAGTCTGTTAATGCCCAGAGTCAGTCCTCCCATATCCCTATCAGCAGCACTAGGTACCAACCTTGCAAAATAGATGTCCCTACTACTCCTTAAAACCAATTCTCACAGGAAGTCCTTTAGAAAGAGATATAAAATCTCTGGAATGTGTTAAAGTAGAGATTATTTAATTCCTGGGGTGGCAGTGTAAGAATCATCCTATGCTCATTATCTCAAAAGTAAATCCCACTGTTGGCCTTTCTACCATGTAGGTATTTCTACCATATAGGATTTCAACCATGCAGTGCAATGCTCCACCGTGTACTCAGAAGTCGGCCCTGCTGTGCTCAAGGGGGGTTTCCTCCTCACTGTGCCTGTTTTGGATCGAAGCCTTACAAAGCAATCCTGAGCTCTTTTCTCCAGCAGTCACTCCAGTGGATTTAAATGGCCAAATGGTTTAAGTAAACATTATTTTATTGTCTTAGGCAATAAAATTCAAACTCCACGGCTTGAACCAAATAATGAAGAGTAGACCACCGTAGGCCAGACCAACCATAGGCCAAGTCACCGAAAATTCCGCCTTGGTGCCTGGAAGTTATACCAGTTGTGCACCAGAGAATTTCCGTGTCGAGTGCTTCAGACAGCAGACCTGCCGGTGCAGCCCACTGAGCATAAGCAGGCTTGGCGTGCCCGTCCCTCGGTTAACAGCAAACACCAGCAGGAGTCCGGAGGTCTCTTGCAAATTTCCCCAAAAGCTTTCCAAGAAGCCTTCGCCAATATAACTCTGCTCATATTTAAAACACCACATGGACACCAGCTCAGTGGCAGAGCAGCTGCCTTGCGTGCAAAAGTTTGCTGGTTAAAGGTTAATCTCTGGTATCTTCAGGTAGTGCTGGGTGGGAACCCCACTCCTGCTTGCGTTCTGTTGTATCTCAAAGGAATGGCCTTTTCTTTATTCGTTCATTCTGTTTTAATATATGAAGAAATCCCGCGCGGCTCTGCCCTGCAGTTTGGTCGAGGCCTGGGGCTGATAAAGTTGGACTTTGCTCCGTGAGTCGCGTGTGTGGGCGGGGGGGCGGGTTACGAGCTGGCGTCCTCTTCAGGTGAAGGCTTGAGGGCGCGGAGCCCCGCGAGGGGGACGCGGGTTGCCGCTGCTCCGGGCTCAGCGGGGCGCGCGGTGGCGCTTCCAGCGCGGGCTCCGGAGACACCAAGCGGCCGGATTGTTCGCCTCCTTTGACATGAGCCGGAAGCGTGCGAGACACAGCGTGCGCGCGCGCGCGCAGAAACACACACACACTCTCACACGGCGCGCGCTCACACACCCACAAACACACAAGAAAAACACGCTCGCTCCCTCGCGCGCGCGCATACGCACTCCCCGCGCGTCGCAAGAGGTCCCGCCGGCTGAAGGCGCCCCGAGACGGAAGAAGCGAGCCGAGCGGCTCCTCACGGACAAGTTCGCGGCTCCTCTCGGCGGGCAGCGCCACTCCGGTGTCCCCGCAGGAAGGTAAAGGCGCGCGCTGCGTCGTTGCGCAAACCGGGCTGGCTGGCTGAAGTGGGGCTGCCTTCTGCGGGAGGAGAATGCCCGAGGCTGCGCCCCGCGCCTCCTTCCCACGAGGGGGGACGGGGCAGCGGGCCGGGCTGGGCCGGGCGGGGGGCCGGGCCAGGGGCGCGCCGCAGCTCCCCGTTTGGCGCCGCTGAGAGCCCAAAGGCGCGTCGATCCACCCGAGCTAGAAAGGTTGGCAGCTTAGCGCGTGTTTGGAGCAGGAGAGACCTCTCGGAGTAATAAATTTCCCTGCTGCGCTCGCTCTGGCCGGCCTCAGCCTCTTGAAAAGGGGACCGCGCGCCTGGCTTGCCAAGTCAGACCCTTTCGCCTGCCAAGAAGGTTTTATATAAGTTTGCTAACGAGTTGGAAACGTCCCTTCTTGTTCTTGGAATCCAACGTTGTGTTTAACTTAAAAGCACGCTCGTGCTCTCTTTACACTTTATGGCTCTTGTTTTTAACTTGCTATGGAGACTGGAATTCCACCAGTAGGCCCTGGTGGCGGTGATGCTGCTGCTTTTTTCCTGAATCAGGTGTACCTGAGCAACTCCTCTCTTGCAACAGGCACAGGGATGAGTAGGTTCATATTTCATTCTCCTGAGTTTCGGCCTTTTCCCAACCTCCTCAGAAAGGTCACTTAGAATCATGGTTTTGTTTTTCCTTTGGTTTTTTTATGCTTTTATTTTGTGGCCCCCATGGAAGGAGAAAAGCTACAAGTTATGCAACCAATAAAAACATTAAAAAACACAATTAAAGCCCACTTAGATATTTAGCTTTGTGAGGAAATTAGTTTTCTTTTTGCAGTGTCTGTGAAGAATGCAATCTCTTAAGCAACATTCGGAATGCCCTGAAATGACTATGCAGTACTGCAGCTCTGACAGCTTGATACCTGGCATATTTACTCAGAAGTAAGCCTTAATGAGTTTTAAGTGTGCTTGGACTTAGATGCTGCATTAAAAACATCTGAGAGAGCTGCACTGTTAAAATGCAGAAGTCCCAAGTAAGAGTGCAAAGGGTTTAGTAGCTTGGAAGGGGGTGACATCAAGGGAATTGTGGGAAATTAAAATGACTGCTTGCCTCTGCTAGACACCGGTTGCAGCCAGGCATTGGCGCCAGTGAGCTTACCAAGGTGTGAAGCCCTGACAGCTGCTTGACCCGTGAGTGCTGAAGCTGGGCTTCTGATCTCTGATTAGTATTCCTTGAGAATAAGGCTGGTTTTGTGCCCTTGTTTCAAGTCCAAAACCAAACAGCTGAAATAAATTGAGGTGTCAAAACCTTGCACATGTTTAAGTGTCATTGCAGATTTTGAGATACATACACATTTGTTCGGACATAGATTTAGTTGTATAAGCTACCTTGAAATGTTTTATCTGTGACTTATGCAGAAACTATTAGAAAGTCATAACAAGAGTGATGTAGCATCTTGCAGAGCACTGTACACTTGTGTGAAAAATGGAAACTTAATATTTGACTGCTTGTCTTTCTATCTGTTTTGTCATGATTGCTCTGTAGAACAGAACACCCAGTCGTCCTAAAACCCTAGGCTTTAGCACTTTTATAAAAATTAAAAAGTTAAAATAGTAATAATGCTTAAGATTCATATATAAAGGTAGCATTTGATGGAATCTGTAGGCTCAAAAGATCTTAATTGTCTGTTCACTTAATACATTCATATCTTACTTTTCCTCCAAAGAACTGATTCAGCATCAATTCTTCCCCAAATTCATCTGAGCAACAATTGTGTGATGTAAATCAGGCTTCAAGAGTAAGATTGACCTACTGTTACCAAATACGCTTCTTGGCTGATGGAGGATTTCAGCTGGAGTCTCCTTCTCCTAGTCAGATATTTTGATTCCAAAATGAGGACCCTTTTCAGCCTGAGAGCAGCACTGGGGGACCCATGGCAGCAGTGGGTGGCACCATCCTCAAAATTGGCATGGTTGCCTGCACACACACACAGTCATTCACACCAACACAGAAACACAGGCACTCATTCTGTTCTCACATACTCCCCCACACACTCCATTCACCCATACATTTGTACACCTGTTTCTTACACATACACACATTCCAACAAAAAGCAGCACACTGCCTCTGGGAGTGGAAAAAGCTCTGTTCCCCTGGAGAGCTCATTGCCTTGGCATGATGCAGAGCAACATGGTGGCACAGTATGGAAGAGCTGTGGGAGGAGAGGGTCTGGAGAGAAAGAGAAGTAAGAATGGGCAAATCTGCCAGTTTTGCTTTCTCCCCTATCCGGTTTTTTTTAACTGATCTCATGTTCTTCCTTTCCTAAATATTAAGAACTTTCTGAATCCTGGTAAATTCTAATAGAAAAATGAACTGAAGTGAAATTCTCACCCACCTATACCATTCAAATTTAGTAGATATTGTTGTTATCAGCATGGAGAAGATCCATGAAGATGAGGAGTCCATCCAGAAAGAGAAAGACTTATACAGCTAAATCCCTGATTTATACAGCTAAGTCCCTGATTAAGATTCATACCCATCCTTTGGAGAGCAAAGCATGCAAAGCCCCAGGCCTGAAGTGGCAAATCTGTCAGTTCTGGTTTCTCCCACATTCTGTTTTGGTTTGGCATAGCTTGGCTTGGTTTTGAGAAGTTCTAAGGGTAGAACTGGCTGCCTGGTTGGGGAGGACCTGCAGACTGTATTCTGTCCACAGCTGGGAGATTCCATGACATGCCTCTGGCTTACGTTTACCACTGCTTACTGCCTAGTCATCCACAGGTAGTGCTGGTCTCGAGGGTGGATGAGAAGTCATGCATGCCTCATTCATCTCACCACTTTCCCCTGCCCACATACTTTGAGTCAGGGTGCTCCAGAGCATAGGTAAGAGACGCAGTGTGGTATGGCGGGGAGCGTCCTGGACTGGGGACCTGGAAATTCAGGTTCCCATTCAGCCATGAAGCTTGCTGGGTGACTTTGGCTCACTCATGGCCTAACCCACCTCTCATGGTGTTGCTGTGAGGATTAAATGGAGTGGAGGAAGACTATGGAAGCTGCCTTAGGTTCCTCTCAAAAAGGAGAAAAGGCAGGATATAAATGTAATCACCATAATCTTAATCATTAGAATTTGCATCAAGCCAGAAAAGTGGAACAGAACTGCAATATAGGAGGCAGATACAAAGTTCCCATTTAGACAGAAAGTCTTTGTTTTTGTTTGTTGACAAAGGCTTTGCTGATCTCTAGAACTACAAATCCCGGAATTCCTGGTCATTGGCCATGCTGACTGGAGCTGATAGGAGTTAAAAGTCCAAATCATCTCAAGTTGCCATGTTGGTGAAATGTGGCATAGATAAGGTTGGGCAAAAATAGAATGAGCATCTTCCGTATGTGGCAGCAGTATCCACAGTGAACTGAGCACTATGCTTAATGTTCATATAATGCCACTTCTAAAGGTATGGACTATTAAATTGTTTTGAATTGTTTTGAATATTTACAGAATGCTTTTTAACTCAAGTATTTAATTTTAATTTAAAATAAAGTTCACAAAGCAGCTAACAAAAGTGCAGCAAAGCAAATAGTTTGCATACTTGAGCAGGAAAATCATCCCCCCCCCCCCCACAAGCATGTAAGTACCATGTAACTAAACCCCAGACATTACCACAGTTAAAACTATTCACTACCAAAAATGCCACTGGATCACTGTTCAATTAAAAACATGGTTAAAATTGCCCTTGCATTGAAGCACTAGCCTTGGGACCATAGGAAACAAGGAGTTCCATGCATAGGGAAAGACACTGCACCCAGCTTAGAAACCAGATTGGCTGGTAGAAGAGGGAAGCCACTCCCTCCAGTTCCTGCACCGAAATTCAGCTACCTTTTCTTCCTCTTCAAATTCCCAGCAGACTAGTACTTTTTTTAAAAAAGGGTAATATATTCATGTGGGCTTACTGGGTGGGCAAACAGAAGGGATTTAAACTGGTTGCTAAAGTTTAATAATAAGGATGTCATGCAAGTCCAGATGGGCAGAGCCTTCCATGTATGGAGAGATGCCATGAAAAGCCCCTTCAGGTGAGGTATTGGGAGTTCTTCCATACAGGACTTTCATCCCACCTCATTCACCAGATTTTATGGTACATTCTGAGGTCTTCCTCTTCAGACCCAACTTTCCTTTGTCGATTTTCTTAAAAAAAAAACCCTTTTAGTAGAAAAGGCTAGGAGACCTCAGTCTGTGTTGATATCTTAAGGGCCATGGCACATTTTTGTTAATCATGATACCATCTCTTGCTCCCAGCACAACCCTGGTGTGCACAATCTGACTGCTTAAGAACACTAGAAATCAAAGAAAGATAAGTTACAAGGGATTTTCAAACAGAAGAGAAAACATGTTTGGTTAAAATTCTATATATAGAAGTTAGCAAGCTTGTGAAAGTCTTTGGTTGATGACTTTCTTTTGGGAGCAAGGTTTTGAGAAAAGCCAAGGGTAAAATTTGTAGGGGATTTTGGTGTGGTTAAGCTCCCCCGCCACAAAAAAAAGCTCTTGTTCTGCCTGGTAAGTGAAACTTTCTGGCCCTGGGAGTCACCACAGAGAAATCTTCCTCTGACAGCTTCTCCTTTAGGCAGCTGCTGAAAATGTCAGGACCCTTGCTTGGACAGAAAACGATCCTAATAATGAGACCTAATAAATGCACACTTTCTATCCTAAAAAAATGAAAGCTGTATTTGCTATTTACAGTGCGGTTTTTCTTATGGAGAATGTAACGGAATAAACCGACATGTTATATGTATTTTTCTGTCTGTCACTGCTTTGGGTGTTTGCAAGGGGATTGCACTTGAAATCCCAAGAGCTGAGTGCAATATTGGGACACGAAAGCACGAATCTAAAAATGGATTGTAAAAGTTCTGGAAAGCCAAGGAACTGCTTTTTTCCCCAAATAAGGAAACTTGGCACATTCTGGTATATGTTTTAAGCTAGCACAAATGTAGTACTGCTTTATTGGCAATACATTGGCATGTTGCCTTTCTAAAGGAAGCACTGAAAGCCACTTTGTGCTTTGGTTTTATTTTAATTAATTTTTAAGATCTTCATTTGGAAAGGGGAGATTTGTAGAGAATCATCTGGTTCTTGGATTCTTTGGAAATATGGTAACTAATTGTTCAAGACATGTTAGTACTATTATGTTAGGTCACGTCTGTGTGCTTGAAGTGTTATGGATTTGGTACTCTGTTAAGATACACAATTTGTTCAGTTTGCGGAAACACTGCTATCTTGGGATATGCTTACTTCATGCAAAAAGCTAGATGCCTTAATATCACATATTAAATTAACATAGCTCTATAATTTGATAAGTTTACCATAAGATGATTAAACAAGGCCACAGTGCTAAATGTCTTTCCTACTGAGTAAGTCCAATTGAACATAGAGGAATTTTTTTCCTGAATAAACATACTTGGGATTGTACTGCACAGTGTCTGGACTTTTCTAGAAAATTTGCTTAAGACTGTAAAAGCAATTTTCACATGATGAAGAAAATGAAATTGAAAATACAATGCTTTGTCATTATCTCTAACAATCATAATTCCAGCAAGGCTTGAAATATAAGGTGCCAAATGAAACATTAAACTGAGTGATTGGCATGGATGTACATAGCTCCCCAGTCTCTTCCTCTGCAAAATGTTCAGTACTGGAACAATACTTAAACTATTTTAATCAATGTTGACCTTTGCATCCTGCTGCAAGTTTCATCCAGTGACTTTAAAAGGCAACAGTCCAAATGTTCAGCATTCTCCAAAGTCTTGTTGGAACAAATACATATGTCCTCTTCTAGTATATCAACAATGTTAAGGCCTGATGGGCCTTTGTGGGAAAAGAATATTGTAAGCACAGCATCTCAGAAGGTCTTACTTCTCTGGAATAACTGTTCCATCCAAACAAATGCGATGTTTGAAACTGTGGCCCTGTAATCTGTCTGAATACAGGAAGAGGCATTCCATCTGGCAAGCAGCTCCCAAGCTGGGATCAAGAGCCAGAGTATGTGGGATTCTTAGATTCCTGCCTGCTTCTGGACAAAAGATTTTAGCAGAAGGAACGAGAGTGTAACAGGCTAAACCCTTCAGGGTTTAAGCTCACTTCTCCAAATAAGTCCACAAAATTTATGCACTGATAAAAATAAGCTCTCTTTAAATTAAAAGAACATCCCTACCCAATTACTTAAACAATCGTTACGATTAAAAAGCAAATGGCTTTTTTGTGGGATCCAGGCTCAGCTTTGCAGATGAGCCTACAAACATCTTTCTTTGACAACCATAAAGGAAAAGGAAAAAAGTCCAACACTTCTTAGAGAGTCTTACTGCTTAGTTACTGGGGGATGATTTTTACTGACAGGCAACCAAATGAGCACCTGTCTACACATTTAATCTTTTCCTTCAAATACTGCTTTTTAAGTTCCCTGTTTTTAAGAGAGCTTGGAGCCCAACTCCAGCAAAGGAAGGGAAGGAACACTGTAGGCTGCTGTAGCTTATTGTACTGCAGTAAACACAAGGCTGTGAATATCCTCTTTCCCATCTAGGCTTATTCTCATTTAGGAACATTTTAGGCCCTTAGGGCATAAAGGCAACTATCAGATAACAGAGTCATGCTGAGCAGCATAGATTTAACAATACTGAACTGACAGTGCTGTTGTTAAAGAGTTGGATATATAAAGCACATACTACAATGGGCTGCTGGGTATTAACATTGAAATACAAAATGCAACAAAGGTTGCTTAGATTCTTTTCTCTCTGATGTGAAAGACAACACTTTCTAAGCTATAAAAATAATAGTCTGGAAGTGAATACATCGCCTTCTCATCTCAGAAAAACTGCAGAATGTAAGTTTGCTGCTCAGGTGGGGTTTTGTGTGTGTGGAGGGGGTGACTCGTGGGCCTCATTAAGTTGTTTCAATCAGATTGAAGTTGGAGTCCATCCTGGAGAGAAATTTCTAAAGTAACCCTCACCTTAAGCGCTTTCTTTTCATGAGGTAATGGTTACTTTAGAAAAGTCTCTCTATGATAGATAAGGATGGAGCCATTCCTTCAAATGCGCTTCATGTGTTCCTAATCTGTTGCAGACAACAAAACCAATCACCAAAACCTTCCCTGTGGCTCTCATACTATAGTAGCCAGGCACTCCCAATTGAGCCTCTGCAAACGATCGGGTCATAAGACTTGAGAAAATTCACAGTGTTGCTTTCCTTGTTATTTTCTCAAGAAGGAGCCGTTTTAGAAAGGCACATTGCATGCTCACAAATGGAAAGTTCCTCTTTCAGAAGGCTCTGACCAGAGTGAAGGTTATCTGAGGACCACTGCTTTATCCTGTCTAAGGGAAATACCAATTTCCGGAGCATTTTCATACACCGATACACAGGCAACCAGTAGGGGGAAAGCAGGGGAGGAGAGTGAGAAAGAGAAAAACCCTTGTTATTTTGCTGCTATTTTAATGTTTAGTTGGTTTTAACTGGGTTTAGTATATTAATGGCCAGATGCTGTGGGGTTTATTTATTCTACTCATTTATTGGAAGCTGTCCCGAGATGTTTGTAGGGGATGGGATAGAAAAGCTTTAAATAAATAAATAGCCCACAGGCAGAATGGTGGCTCTACACTGAACCTTAAGATTAAGCTCCTGTCCTCAGCCCTCCTTCCCTTGGGGGTGAAGGAGTGCGGGAAATGAGATCACAGTCACATGCTAAGTTCCAAGTATTTATGTCTTGTGAACAGACAAGCAGAATACATGCTTTGGAACTGGAGAAAACGCCTGATCTGATCCTAAGCATGTGTTCACTGGCCAGCTTTCCTTGGCTTCAGCAAAACATCTTTCCAGTTGTGTGTTGAATGGCTGGGAGACGAACTAGTGCAGTGGTGCAACCTGTAACATCTGGATTTTGGACCCGAGACAGTTGTGCCACAGGAGATACATTGCTTTTATAGCAAGGTTTGTCTGTGCATAACTAGTTAGACTGGTCTTGATGCTGATTCTGCCATCAGTCAAGTTACCCATTGCCCTTTTGTGGAAGATAATGAAACATTCCACCACCAGCACTGTCACGTGCATGCAGATGCCAGTTTTTCGCTTAGGTATTGCGGCACTTCATTTCCTTTTCTTGCCTGAGTCACCTCCTTTCTCCTTCCCCCCTTTCCCTCTCTCACTTTATGGGTTTTCACCAAAGTTCATTATAAGGGATATAATGGACATGGTAAGTAAGCACTGCCATGTGCTCCGATGGAAGGAACTGATGATGAGACATCTTTGCACTGTTGATGCCTGTCAACACTGCCCTTTCCCTGGGGCATCCACTAGTGACTCATGGGATATGGGGGCTTTTAATGCTGATCTAACTGTGTTGGCAAATTGTGCTTAGTTTCTCCAAGTGTTGATTCTGTTTCCTGTACTTATATGAGTATGCCATTTGTATTTACATTATGGTCTCTGTTTTTATGAACTGTCGTGAACTGCCCAGAGAGCTTTAAATGTTGAGTTGTATAGAAATGGAATTAAATGGGAAAAAATGAATTGCAACCTGACATGCCTCAAGCCAGCCAGTGATACTAGGCAGGAGTGGGACATGCACTGCGTCATGTTGTTGTCTTAGACATGGCAGGGAACAAATGAAATAAATGCATGACGTATCAGCAACTCTCTGTCTTACACTATCTAGTTTGGCTCTACTCAAAGACATCATTCTTCTTGCAGATTATTGCCAGTAATAAAATCTTATTGTTAACATTTGTGTTTGTGAGGATTGCCTTCTTGGGAGCAAATCCAACAGAAGTGAGTGGCTCAGAATGCTGCAGATGAGTCTGTTTTGTTACAGAATCTGTGGCATGCAAAACAGAAAGCAGAGTGCAGTGTGCGGAAACAAATGAAGAAGAAAGTCTAAGCCACTAAGAGACAAAACGAGAGGTGATGGAAGCAAAATGAACAACAACCCCCCCTCCATCTCTGCCCAGGTGCCACCAAAGTACTAATGCTGGATAACCTAAATTGCTATTTTTATTTATTGAATTGGAGACAGAAAAAGAGAAAACTACAACAATACATAGGCCACATTTGCTGTTTCTGCAGATAAAGAGGTTGTGAATCTTGTTTTTGAGAAATCAGTTTTAAAGGAATAGGTTACATGGGGCAATAGAAATAAACAGCAGGTTGTTGCATCCTATTCTGTAAAATACCCCACAAAGGAACAATAAACAAGTATATTGTTATTATCACCATTAATATTAATAATGGTATTTATATAGTTTTTCACATACATATAGACTATTCAGTGTGCTTCAGGACCTTCTCTGCTGTTATCTTTGTGGCGTGGGAGGTAAGTTCACTGTTCACTAAGATCATCGACAGAGGTCCTTCTCTGCCTCTGTGTATCTCAAAAGAAGTGAGGGGGGAAGGGCAAGGAGAAGGGCCTTTTCCATGGTGGCACCCTGCTTATGGAATATGCTTCCCAGGGAGGCGAGCCTAGAATCATCATTGATTTCTTTTAGCTGCCAAGTAAAGACTGGTCTGTTTAAACAGGCATTTAATAGCTAACTTGGTTTTCTAAACACTGTTTAATATTGCTACTTGTCTTTTCAATTGAATTTTCTCGTTGCATTGCCATTGTTTTTATATTTTATTCTTTGTGTTTTATATTGCATTGTTTTTTTTATTGGTTTTATATGGTTTTAATAACAACAAATAACAAATTGTGTTATTTGTTGTTGTCTTAAATTGTTTTAGCTGTTTTATTGTAAGCTGTCTGGGGAGCCGCTAGGCTATAGAGCATAATGCAAATACAAATAATAGTAATAGTAGTAGTAGTAGTAATAATTATTATTATTATTTAAAAATGTGGTTCACATACATATAGAGTACTCAGTGTGCTTTAGGTACATTAGGCCCCTTTCTGCTATAAACTTTGTGGTGTGGGAGGTATTTACAAATTGGGCAATACTGGCACTGAATGACTCATATTCTGGACTCCTCATACATGACAGAATGACTTTTTGGTGTTAGCATAACCATTTGGAGAAAGTGTTTGTTACAATGGGTTCCACACTTTGTTATACTGTCAGAAGAAAGGCACAGGAACTGATACTGTGCTTTCACCTTGGCCTGGATCCTGATAGGAAATTGTATTCATTCCATCCTTTTTTATGCTATTGACTGGTGACCATGGGCTTGGTAAGTATATTTGTAGAGGTCCTTTTTCCATCCCTGCATTATTTTCTGGTTGGATTCCGCAAAATTCCGTGTTATACTTGGGCCCATATTAGGCCCGCTCTGTTAGCCTAGGGACTGCCGAAAATGTAGGGGGAGAGTTCATCTGGTTTGCAGGCCTTTTACAAGATAAAACTGTTATTTCAGTTATTTGTTTGAGGGAAAGAAGAATGGCAGGGAAGGTTTGGAGGGGCAGCCCCCCCTCCACAGGTCTGCTTATGTGTAACTCTTTCCCATCTGTAGATGGAGCTACTGATCTTGCATAGCGCTAAGACATCCTTTGCTCAGCTTCTCTGTTCCTTCTAACCCTGGTTGGTAATCTCTGCTAAGTGCACTGATTGAGCTTTGCAAGAAAATGCAGATGGGTCTTGACAATGCATATGGCAGAAATTCCATTGGCAAGGTTTTTGTGATTTTAATTGTGTGACTAAAGACATGTGCCTAAAGGAAGGATTGCAACAGAATTAATCATACGCACCCAATTTGTACATCACAATGGGCAATTCCTGGGTTGTATAATCAAGGAATTAAAAGAGAAGTGGAGTGCGCAAGCCATCTGAGTGGTGCCATATTTGGTTTCAATTAACAGTGCAAGAATATTCCTTGGTGATTTTGTGATATCTGGGTTGTTTATGGTTAGGCAACTGAGAATTGAATCCCACATTTATCCACGCTTTAACAATTAAGGAATTAAAAATTGTGATGTGCACACCATTTCAGAGCCAAATACATGACAGTGTAACAAAAAGTTTCTCTGTATCTTTAAAGGGAGCCCCTAGTGCAGATATAAGCAACTTGGTACCCTCCAGATGTTTTGGATTACAATTCTCATCATTCCTGATGTTTGACCATGGTGACTTATGTAGTCTAAACATCTGAATGGGTTAGTTCTTCGTCGTGGCCTCTGTGCATCACACATATGGGTGCTGCGCCTGCGCAGTGCCTTTGGCCGGAAGATTGATAGCTAATGGTTTTTGGTGGGAAAAAGCGCCTCTCCCCCTCCTCCTCTAGCCTATAAGGAGCGGAGCATCTGCCATTTTGTTCAGCCTTTGCGATCGCTGTTCACTGTGCCTTGTGCCACTTTCACTCTCGCTCTGACCGTTGCTCGTCTTGTTTGTTCTCGATTGTTCTTCTCTCCCAATTATTATAGCCCTGTTAGTATTAGTAGTTCTTGTAGAAATTCTTGTTCCTCTTGAGAGTTCTCTGTTTTTTCTATCGTTCTAACTCTCTTTGATCTTCTATAAAAAAAAAACCAAAAACCAAAAATATATTCTTACCCTCTGCACTATCTTCTCCTTTTTTCCTTTTCTTATGATGGCGCAGCGAGCGGCTTTCCGCAAGTGCACGGAATGCGGGTCTAAGATGTCTCCTGCAGACCCGCATGACCTATGCCTCCTCTGCCTGGGGGAAGGGCATAGGACCGATAAGTGTTCTCACTGCCTGGCCTTCTCTAAGCAGGCCAGGAAAAATCACGAGAACCGCCTACGGAGGCCTTTGTGGGATCGGGCTCTTCTGCAGTCTGACCCACTAGTCACCACTCCGAAGCCTGGCTCTTCCACTGCTCCTCTGCCTTCACGCCCTTTGGCTCCGCCCTCTCACCCTTCAGATGAAGGCGCGTCTACCATGGGTGCTTGGCCTGCTTCTCTGAAGAAGAACCATGAGAAATGCGAGCATGCCGATACTCACAAATTGGCAGACCACAAGAAGGCCAGGAAGGAGAAGGCTCCGAAGCCGTCGAAATCTAAGGATCTGGAGCGTCCCAGGCATCGTGACTCGGGTTCGATGGCCCCCTCGGTACTGGCGGCAGTCACCGTACTGACTCCACCTGACCCGGCCCTTCAGGCGGCTATGAGGGTTACCCCTCAAGGGTCCCCTCACCGTGTGGCTGACCTTTCGGCAGAGCCTCTCCCAACTCTACCACAGGAGTCGATTTCTGAGGGGGAGGTTCAAGATTCTTCCCCTAGGTCTAGGTCTCCCACACCTATGCCCGCAGCCACATTGGAGGCGGATGTTGAAATGTCCCCGCCCAGGAGCTGGAGGAGTCGCTCCGTGGAACACCGTTCCGAAGGATGGTACCGTCCCTACTATCAGGCCTGGGGCAATCCGCATTCTGTCAGATACTACCCTGGTCCCAGGGGTTGATCTTCACCACCTCCTCACGACTGTCCACTGTCCTCAGGCCCGAGACATGCGTCCCCGATACCTCCTCAGGATGAGAGTAGCTGGTCCTTCTCTCCGGCTGAGTCCTCTTCATCGGCTCCCCTGTACTATGGTGCTGCTTCTGATGATTCGGAGGTCGATTCTACCTCCCCAGACGTCACTGTGACCTCCCAGGACCCTGCGTCACCGGACAAATCACACGTCTCCTTCGCGGAGTTGATGTCCCGCCTTGTCCAGTCCCTTGAGATCGATGCCGTCCAGCGTCCGGGACTGAGTACGGGTAAGTTTTATGACGTCATCCGCGGGGAACAATCTACATCAGTCGTCCTGCCGCTGATCACCACCTTGCAACAGGCGATGATGCAACCCTGGGACTTGCCCGCTCTCCCTCAACCGACTTTGCAGAGGTACGAATCCATGTACCAGGTTCGGGAGGAGAGGACATACCCTTCCTCCTCCGCCACCCCGAACCAAAGTCGGTGGTGGTGGAGTCCTCCCAGGGCAGAGAGGCAGGAGGTCACACCGCACCGAGGAACAAGGAGGGACGGAAGAGCGACTCCCTGGCCAGGTGAGTGTACACTGCCTCTGGCCTAGGACTGAGAATTTCCAGTTACGAGGCGACGCTTGCGAGGTATCAATACTTCATTATGCAGCGCCTCCATAACATCGTCTCAGCCCTCCCGGACCACCAGGGTGACCTGGCTAAGGTCTTCATCAAGGAGGCGATGCAAGTCACCGTCCAGCAATTGTCCATTGCCCAACATCATGTGGACACAGACTCGAGGGCCTTGGTCGGTGCCATCTCCTTCCGGAGGCACGTCTGGTTACGGAACTGTAACTTCCTGAAGGAGACGAAGAGGTGAATAGAGGAAATGCCCTTTGCCGGGTCTGGGCTTTTCCACTCGAGGACCGACCACAAGCTAAAGAAACTCCATGAGTCTCGCATGACAGCACAGAGGATGGAGCTACAGACCCACACCAGGCGTAAGTGATCATGGACCCGTCCATCTTATAGGCAATCATACCAGCCTCAACAGCAGCCTCAACACTGGTAGCAGCAACAGCAATGCAGCCGTCAACAGCCTCCACAACGGTACCAGCAGGGCCGTCGTCGTTCCGACGGAGGTAGGAGACAGCGTTGACGGGACGGACGAACCACTCCTCTGATTCCTTTTATACCCACCCCCCTCTCATCTGGGGACTGACTGAAAGGCCGACTCCCCATTTGGGAGTCCATCACATCTGATCGGTGGGTATTGTCCATCATACAGCACGGCTATCGGATAGAATTCGACATCATTCCTCCATTGAGTCCGATCTGGTTTACATCATGCTCGCCGGTATTGCTCGATGAAGTCCAACAACTTCTTCGTAAAGGAACAATTCAACAAGTGGCCCGGGCTGACGGTCCTCATGGATTCTATTCCAGATATTTTACGGTCCCGAAGCGGGACGGTGGTCTGCGTCTGATCTTGGACTTACGCAATCTGAATCAATTCATCGCAACGAAAAAGTTTCGAATGACCACCCTTCAAAATATTCTGCCACTGCTAAGGAAAGAGGATTGGTTCGCCTCATTGGACTTGAAGGACGCTTATTTCCACATTCCCATTCACCCAAATTATAGGCGCTTCCTTTGTTTTGCTGTTGCATCCCAATTATTCGAATTTACAGTTTTGCCTTTCGGACTGGCTACCGCTCCGAGAGTGTTCACCAAATGTATGGCCCCTGTCTGCGCTTTTCTACACCTCCAAGGGGTACAAATTTACCCTTACCTTGACGACTGGTTGCTGGTGTCCCAATCTAGGGAAGCACTTCTCGCTTCCATCCGTATGACCTGTGCCTTATTAGACGAACTGGGACTATGCATTAATACTGAGAAATCTTCTCTTCTTCTGGTACAGACGATTACTTTCATCGGAGCCCGTTTGGATTCTACGGTGGGAAAAGCCTTCCTTCCTTGGGACAGACAACAAACTCTTGCTCGCCACATCCATCGAATGCAACGAGACAGCACAGTTCGGGCAAAGTCCATCCAGAGACTTCTGGGGCATATGGCTTCCTCAGTTGCTGTGGTCCCACATGCCAGACTTCGACTTCGTCCCATACAACTCCTGTTAAACAAGATGTTCCGTCCACAGAGGAATTTGCCATCAAAGTTGATTCGAATTCCATCCTCTGTGCTCCATTCTCTACTCTGGTGGTCAGTTCCAGCCAATCTGACTGTTGGGGTTCCATTCAGACCCCGATGCCCTTCGGTAACCCTTGGTACCGATGCATCTCTCCTGGGATGGGGAGCAGTATGCTCCGATTTACACACTCAGGGCACGTGGAATCATCAAGAATCCAGGAATCATATCAACTTCCTGGAACTCCTGGCTGTATTCAAGGCCCTGCGTTCTTTCGAGGACGTTCTCTGACATCGAGTTGTTCAGATAACTTTGGACAATATAGCCACTGTCTTTTATCTGAACAAGCTAGGGGGAACAAAGTCACCGGCTCTGGCCAGACTCTCGATGAAAATCTGGGATTGGTGCATCCCGAGAGACATTACGCCAATGGCAGTCCATCTAGCTGGTACGGACAATGTGGAAGCGAATCTTCTCAGCAGACACATGCTCATCTCTCATGAATGGGAACTAGATCCTCGGATGCGCGACCGTCTTGTCTGTCGTTGGGGGTTTCCCGATGTGGACTTATTCGCCACCCAACAGAACAAGGTGTGTGATGTTTTCTGTTCGAGAGCGGGAATCAGACACGGATCCCTAGGGGACGCCTTCATGATCCCCTGGAGCAACCTGAACTTTACGCCTTTCCCCCGATCCCTCTTACTATGAGAGTGATAGCGAAGATTGTACACAATCGGACCACAGGATTACTGATTACCCCTTGGTGGCCATGCCAAGCTTGGTTTTCGACACTGCTCAACATCTCCCACAGAGAATACCTCCATCTTCCACTGCTTCCGTACCTCATAACCCAACGGGACGGCACGCTTCACCATCCAGATCTACCGTCATGAACTTAACAGCGTGGCGAATCCGATAACTGACATTTCACTATCAGTATCGATGGCATCTGTAAGTGGATCGAATCCTGCCTCCAGATCCGGTGAGTTCAGCGCTTCTTCACTTGTTCCTCCCGTGTCATCGGATCCAAGCAACGTCCTGTCGGTGCCGACAGCCTTTCATCCAGATATTCAGCACATCCTTGATTCTGCGTTAAAACCGTCTGCGCGGAAGTCCTATGTGGCAAAATGGTGACGATTATCAACCTTTGCCGAGCCTTATTCGTTCTCTCCATATGCTGCATATCTATACATCAGATCCTTCAGTTCCTATTAGAACTGCATCAGTCTGGACTGAAGCCATCTTCTATTAAAGTGTACACGGCAGCAATCGCCTATCATTGTGGCTTAGTTGACAGATCACCCATCTTCTCTCAGCCTGTTATAAAGAGATTTCTGTAGGGACTTCATAATCTTAACCCATCAATCAGACCACTGATGCCTACCTGGAGTCTCTCTGTAGTCTTACAAGCCCTTACAAGAGCTCCCTTCGAACCCTTAGCAACAGTCGATTTATGCCTTGTTTCCTGGAAGACAGCGTTTCTTGTGGCAGTTACTTCAGCTCGAAGGGCTAGCGAGCTATGCGCTCTCTGCATAGATCCTCCTTACCTGAATTTTCACAGAGAAAAAGTTGTCTTGCGATTAGATCCATCTTTTCTTCCTAAGGTAGCCACCTCTTTTCATATGGGACAAGACATTGTCTTACCTGCCTTTTTTCCATCCCCGACGACTCCATTAGAAAGATCGTTGCACTCACTTTACGTTCGACACTGCCTAGCCTTCTATAGATCGAGGACTGAGTCTATTCGACGCTCAAATAAACTCTTCGTCAAATACTCTACCCGAGATCAAGGCGCTCTGATCACTCCTCAGAGGCTTTCCAAGTGGATAGTCCATACAATTACCCTGTCTTATCAGCTGGCTAGTATTGACTTACCTAGAGTTCTTCGAAGCCACTCGCCTAGGGCTGTCGCTACATCCTCTGCTTTCGCGTCGGGAGTCCCCATTGATGACGTATGCAGAGCAGCTACTTGGGCAGCTCTTTGCACTTTCGCTAAGCATTATCGCCTAGATGTTCACGCTAGGCAAGACTGCTCCTTTGGCAGGGCCGGTCTTTCATCTGTTCTTCTTGAGGACACCTCCCCTCCTCCAATAATGGTAAGCTTGTTAATCTACCCATATGTGTGATGCACAGAGGCCACGACGAAGAAAAGCAGGTTGCTTACCTGTAACTGATGTTCTTCGAGTGGCCATCTGTGCAGTCACACAACCCACCCGCCGGCCCTTCTTGGTGTCGGTGAGTGGACATTTTCATCGATACTGAACGTTTCCCTTTTTTTCATGGTACCAATATCATTTATAGTAGGGATATTTTTTCCACATGGGGGCGAACATTCGGTCTTCAAAGACTGAACAAAATGGCGGACGCTCCGCTCTTTATAGGCTAGAAGGGGAGGGGGAGCGGAGCTTTTTCCCGCCAAAAATCGTTAGCTATCAATCTTCCGGCCAAAGGCACTGTGCAGGCACAGCACCCGTATGTGTGACTGCACAGATGGCCACTCGAAGAACATCAGTTACAGGAAAGCAACCTGCTTTTACTCCCTGCCCTAGTAGAGGAAGTGTCTGTGGAGAAACAAGTTCTGTGGAGAAACTTTAAAAATAAGGAAGGCTTATATTGTTGTGATGGTACAATACATTAGCTAGCACTTTTTTTTTGCTTATAAAGCACCACTTCAAAGCTAAGGCAGCTTTTTCAAAACATGCATCCTTGCTGGGTTGTTGGAAGTTGCAGTTCACCACCTCTGGAGGGCAATAGGCTGGGGAAGTCTGAGTCAAGCAAATAGTTTGAAAATCACCAGTGGATATCACCACCTGAGCCATGAGCACCTTGGGTTGTGCTATGTGAGTCACTGAGAATCAGACTCAGCTGTGCCCCTCCTTCCCATCTCCAATTTGTAATGGGGAAATAACTTAGTCAGTAGCAGACATGGAAACTCAGTAGATGGTTGAACCTGTTTTTTAGGTTTACCTTTCCCCCTGATTATGACAGCGTTCTCAAGTAAAAATATATAGGGGCTAGACCCAGAGAATGGTTGTGATACATACACGTGTGCGTGTGCACTCACTCAAATACAGCTTTGCAATGTAATAGAATTTGGTCAAGAAACAGCTCATGGCAGTCACTTATTTCTCCAGCTGTGAACTCTCTGCAAGACCAGAGTAACCTGTTCAGTACAGAACTGTGCAAAAAAGTCCTCCCAGAGTCTTTGTAAATTGCTATGTGATTGTGCTTGCTTTGTTGGTTATTTAAAACTAACCAACTGAACAAGCTCTGTTGTTGGATATACAGCACAGTATTGCCACACTGTGAGATGGAGTCAGGCTTTTCAGGTACACTGTCATGTCCCTAAAATTTACATTTACCCTGTTCGTACATCACGTTGCTTTTGATAGCAGTTGCAGCGATCTGCATTGTGCACAAGCTGCTTCAGGCTTCCAGCTGGCCTAGGAATGTGGGATTCATAGGTTGTTTCCATGACAACAAGTTTGACAACAGGTTGTTTCCTGACAACTTGGAGTCGTTTGTGTTTTAAACAACCCCAAGTTAACCTATGGTTTGTTCTCATTCTTGAAGACTGGGGTTAATTAACTTTTCTGCTAACCTGAACATTGCGTGTGACAGGGTTTTTCCTCTCTTTTTGAATCTGTGGGCGCATTTGCAATTTTGTGGGTACTCTCACAAAATGGCTGCCATAGGAGGGCAGCCATTAATCAATTCACATTGATAAAATGGCTGTTATGGTGCATATGGTCAGTCGCAAAGTACTAATTCTCTCTGAAGGCAAACTGGTGAGGCTGAAAGAAAAGCAACTTGCACAAGAACTGAAGTGCAAGGCAGAATTCATGTCTGAGCTCCCATACATAGGCAGGACACCTTACATCATATAGCCTCTCCTCCAAAATACTAAGCCACTCATTCAAACTCTTGAGGGCAGCACCTCAGTTTCCAGCATGCCTGTCTCCAAGTCCAAAAGAAGAAGAAAGGACAGGAAAGGGGGCAGAGACCGTGGCTGGTGCCAGGGGAGGACTCACCATGTTGGAGATTCCAGGTGTGATTTTCCAGTGTGATCTTTTAGTCAGGGGGTCAGACTTAGGCTGGATCATAATCCGTAAGAAGATGCCCTGTGACTCACAACTTTAAGGGAAGAATGTTTGTTCTACTTATAAGGAATATGGTATGATCTCTTATTACTGAAAAAGAAATCCTGTGTTGGCAAACATGTGGGGGTTTGGTTTATTGCAGTCGAGATAAATTATTCTGCATTTACCGTTGAAACTACAGCTAAACCATTTCTGGAACAGACTTTGGCTGAGTTTTCTCACCCTGCATCTGCTTTAGTGAGAATTTTCAGACGGACGGCTTGGTCTGGAGAGGCCTAAAGTAGTGGTTATGCTGGAATGTTCAGGGGCTTAGGTTATGTATATTTCTCAAAGTGTTCACAGCATGGATACATGGCATACCCCACATTCCAGAACTCCTAGGCAAGCTGGCAGTTGCAGAGTGCTTCCCCTTGACAGGGTATGTCACTCTGAGGGAACCGGTCTTGTACTCTCTGTGCGCATGCACAGATCCCACACAGACAGACAGACAGACAGACGTGAGTTGTTCCAGCAACTGAAAATAGGAGAGCGTGCAGTGGATTTTCTAGCTGTTTATATATACTCAGTGTGAGTGTCCAAGGTTCTACCGGCAGAACTTTGCTTGCATTATCATATAAGGAAAAGTTTAAGAATACAATGAATTGTAGCGACAGAAGTATAATTAGTTTTCCCCCATTTCTTTTACAGATTTTTTTCGTGGTATATTTTGTCATTATGAGATGTTGTCTCTCGGAGCTTCATTTGTGCAAATTAAATTTGATGACTTGCAGTTCTTTGAAAACTGTGGCGGAGGGAGTTTTGGCAGTGTATACCGAGCCAGATGGATCTCTCAGGACAAGGAGGTGGCTGTGAAGAAGCTGCTTAAAATAGAAAAGGAGGTAAGCATGCAGTTAACTGGTTCTTTCTGTCAGAAAAATGACTGAGTAGTAACATTTCAGTTGGTGGCTAAACACAAGCTCTTTCTTTTTTTATAGTATCTTCCCTCTTGTGTCCGAGCATTTAATATTGCCCAGCCCCACTGGCAGCCCCCTTTTTTCCTAGTTGGTTGCCAGGGTACTTCTGATGGAATGACTTAATGTAATTAAACTTTGCATATAGGAGGACATACTGAAAAGTAAACTTTGACATTCAGCATGTTGGTGAATGGGATAGAGTCAACTTCATGTTTATTTCCTGATTTTTAAACCAGTGTCTAGCAAGAGCCTAATAGGATAGCTTCTCTTTTGTTAAAATATTGCTAATCTAGTGGTGCACTTTTGCACTCGGTTATAAAAGTACCTGTCATGTTGATTTTTCTGAGAATTGCATGCTTCTCATTGCAGGCGGGATTGCAGCCTAGATGCGCAACATCATATTTCAGTCAGATCTTTATTTACAGAAAGATGTTGTCATACGAATAGGTATTCTCAGTATGAACTCCGGCTTCTGTTATAAGGCCACACAACTCAGGAAGACAACATTATTTATATGTAGGTAGCAAAATACCCTCACAAAATTAGAAATGAAGTAGTGGTATGAATAGGTTGAAAGTACTTACAATCCTGTCCTATGTATGTTTACTGAGATTTACTGAGATATAAGTGAAAATTATTTCCAAGGAGTGTTTTGGATTGTACCCTGCTTTTCCGTGCTTGGTCAGGATGCTAACTGAGTAGGTTTGTTGATTATGCAAACTATAAGAGAATATCTCAAGAGCACATTATGGAAACTTTAAGAGTGCATCTTGAGTGATACATTGCTGTTTAATAACGGATATGCAGCCCAATCCTGTGTACACGTATTAGGGTATGATTTGCTTCTTAGTAAACATGCATATGACTGGGTTGCATATCTGTTATAAGATAGCAATCCAGAGCAGGTTATGTCATTTATATCAAAGCCAAGCACATTGGTTATTTCAGAATGCAAGAAAAGAGAAATATACTGAAACGAAATAGCAAATTAAATCTATAATATAGAAATTTAAATTACCAAATATGCCTAACTTGTGCCATTGAAGACCACCCAGTTTCTGACTTGCTTGATAGTATTTACTGATTAAGTATTTGACATGTAAAGAAAATAAAGTCAACTCACTATAATGGGCTGGGATTTTCTAAAGGAGTCTACGTGTGGTGGCTTTTTATAGTTGTCTGGGCTAAAGGATCTCTCACTTTGGTGTTCTGCTTGTTGTCACGATAGGTTAACGGTGCAACTGTATATATACCTACTCAGAAGTCAGTTCCACTGAGTTCAGTGGCTTTACTCCTCTCAGGTGCCTGTAGGAATGCAGCCGAAAGTGGAAGGGATTTGATTTGACATTCCTGAATTCAGTGGGATTTTAAGTAAATCTAAATACTAAGGGCCACATCCTGCAGGTCTGAAGCAGACATCCACTCATTCAGGGGTATTTCCCCTTGTTCTCCCCCTCTGCACCCCTGTCTACATATTTACCCTGCGGTGCTTTGGAGCAATATTCGTGTGTGATGGGAGCTGAATGGAGAGAGGGAATCTCCCACCAGCGGTTTGCATTCCGCTGATGGATGAATTGCATTGGGTGCAAGCCCAAGTGTAAAACATGCTTCATTTGCTTGTAAAATATCTCTCAATGACATCATTGTGAGCTTCAGGGTAATTGTGCTTGGGACTATAATTCCGGATGTTCTAGATTCTCATATGGATTTCTATCCAGAATAGGCAATTTATCCTCACTTACTATTTTTTCAGTAGGGTTAAATTTATGGTTAGAAAAATGCACGCCACGTGCAAACCTTGATTTTCTTGAGTGATTCAGTCTCAAAGTTCTTTTATCGCTGGTTGAAGCTTAGGTCTATAAGGAATGTTTTGAGTAATAACAGCACAAGTTATCAGATAAGAACTTTTATTTTAAGATCAGTGAGATGCTGTACAAGTTAATTTCCATAAATATACTTTTGGCAGACTTATGAGTACAGAACAGTTTCAGTCTTGGAAAGATTTAATTAAAATCCATTGTTTTCTGTTGTTTGAACCAGCAAATAAAATACCACCTAGTCATGGAGATTTGATTTGTTCAGCTGTTAACAGAAAAACATTAATCATATTTCCTTAGTGTTCTTTCTTGCATCTATAACATATTTATATGTAAATTCAACATACCGGTAATCTCTGAGAGCGGGGGATGGTATTTGCCTTGTGGATCAATATGGAGTCTAGTTTTATAATAATATGTCTGTAGATTATGTACTTCATATCCTTGCTGTTTATAGAGCTTACCTCCAGTAGGAAGGCACAGCCCTCTAAAAGTCAATAACAGTTCATATGAGTATTTGATCTATATTTATTATTCACGTGTGTTGTAAGCAACTCTTGCTGCAGGCTGACATATCTAGGCTGCCTCATTTTGCCCTCTAATCCACCCTGTGACTCAGGTTAGGCTGTGTGGTGTCTGAGCCCATGCTAAACTTTATGGTCAGATGCAGACTTAAATCTGGATTTCTCACATCTAAATCCATCATGCTTAGCTGCTTCACTATACTTACTGCATTATACACTGGTACACTTCACTGCTTTATTATTAAGGAAGGCATTAGAGAAATCTGTTAAAGAAAATCGTTTCTGCAAATGAAATTGTGGAGAAGGATCAAACATGGCAACATTTCCTGTCTCTGTCCTTTCTTGTTGGAAAGGAACAGAAAAGGCATTCCTGGCTTCCTTACTGATAAATCCTCCAAGCCTTCTATGACACTAATAAAATGATTAGAATTTGATAATGGTGCTTTTTATTGCCACCTGCTTATTGCATTCTTTGGGTAAAGAGCTGGCTTCCTGAAATCACTGATGTTTGAAACCTCAGGTGCCCCTGGGCCTTGCCTGAAAGGTTAAGTAACTGCAGCAGGTAGAAGCACTATTCAGACTCCTCATTGGGTGTCTGCTGCTACATATTTCTCAATTTTGAATGAGTTTTCGGTATTATAATATGGTTGATCATTGCCCTGTATCTGCATGGAGTAGATGGTCTTGCCATAGGTACCTTGCGAAGCGTGTGGGGAACTGAGCCTGTGAAATTGACTTTACCTTCCTAGAACATTTTGGGCATAATTCAAAGTGCTTTGAAAGCTTTGAAAGCCCTTTAATAAGTTGGACTCCCAAGGGCTGCTGTACATGAGGCATAACCGAGTGCTTTGCCAAGGCCGTTGCTTCTCTTTTCTTTGCAGAAGGACTGCTGTGTCCTTCACACAAGTCTCCCCACTGCCATTCCACTCCAGGTTGTCTCTCTGCCTTTCCATGTGCTCCAGTGTGTTCCACTACACAGTGCAAGATGGCACAGTAGTACGGAGCAGGACTGAGACATTTCATAAGGCTTCTGCATGGAATAATGGCATCATCTAGGAAAATACTGCATTATCCCTGCTCTTTAAAAAGCCATGGAAGAGGCTGGAAAACAAAGAAGAGACCCTAGGAGGAGGATAACATTGCAGGAGGGCCCTGCAAACTTCCATGAGTGAGGGGTCACAAGCGCACCGTGAATGTCTTGGGCAGAGAAAACCCTGAGACCGTGCGTTTCAATCCTGATTCCTTAAATGCTGCTGGTCTAAAATGCATACATCAGCCGTGAATATCAGGCTTGCTGATGGGGGGTCATGGGAGCTGTAGTCCATAATCAAGTGGGGACTAAGGTGGCAAACCAGTGTTAAGGAGCGTAAAGGCCGTTTTCTTCTTCATTAGCTGTAGGAATGAGCAAAGTTATATCAACTTAATTATGTTTTTTCCCATCCACGTGTATACATTTTGGAGGCTTCCCACCTCATCCTGGAGGCTTACCAAAGACTGAGGATGCAAGAGACAGGGTAAGAATATAGTGCTTGGGCTGTAATTTGGTAGCAGCAATCACATTAATTGGACAGCCTCTTGCTTGTGTTCCTCTGACGTGCTTATTGAAAAGCTGGAAAAGCATGCATCGCTTGATTGTTATGTGCCTACACCCCACTTCCAAGCAATGAGAAGTTTCAAGGGTCCCAACACTTCCTCTGGATCCAATTTCCTTTGGTGAAGGTCACCAAAGACTTAAGGTGTGCCTGTGACATAAGGGTTATTTATACCTGTGCGTAAGCTGAGGGTCTGCAGCATTAACAGTCCAACAGGCTTGCTGTATATCAGATATCTAGGGGAACCCATAGTGCAATCGGGTTTCTGGCAGAGAGCAAAAATGTGCTGACTCTGCTCCAGCACAGACTCACTAAGCTACAGGCATAGCTTGTTTTCACAGACTCTTGAGTTAATGTAGCAGGAGTGAGAAAGATAAGCTGCAGCTTAGTTATGTCATCTCTGAAGACAGTCACCATTCAGTTGATCTTCATAAGGGTAGAGAACCAGCCGGGCTAAACTTGTCCACCCCATTTGACCAAGTTTATGTTCATTAGCACAGACTCATTTAGACCAAACCCTTTACTTATAATATTTATATGCCAGACTGTCCTGGACCAAAAACCCTGGCTTATTCGGCATGTATCATGAAATCAAGTACTAATAAAGAAAAAGATCAAGATACCCATATGCCTTAATGAAATGGATATGATGAACTAGTAGCAGAACAAATAAATAAATGATATATTGGGCTGAATCCAGGCATAGTTATGCTTCAAATAGATCCATTTAAATTAATGGTATGGGTTAGTTATGATTATATTGTGTACTGCTGATTTCAGTTAGTCTACCCTAAGCAAGGCTAAGTCTGGATACAGTTCAGTGATGTTGTGCTTTCTCAGGGTTGAATCCAGACATATCCTTTGACCTGACTTAGGTCTTTGCTGTGACACACCATTCAGGGATGGGTTTCTCCTGGGGTGGCTGGTGCTCTATTAGAAGAGGTGAGGCCTGTTTTTAGGTTAGATATTAACTTACTATATTATGCTGTCTTTTTCTGCCCAGTTTCTTATCTGAAAGTCCAACTTAGTTAGCAGTATGAATATTCGGTTTTAATTCTGCTTTCCCTACAAACCTTTCCTGCACTAAAAAAAAAAAAGCAATTCAAATGCAAATGCAAATTTAAGTCTGTAGGAGGAAAAAGCTGCATTCCTACATGGTATGAAAAAGGTGTTGACAAGGAGAGAAGGAAGTGCGATTAGCAGTGGTGGGGAATGTTTTGTGTTTCCTGAGTTGGATGTTTGTAGGCAAAGGAGGGTGGTTGAGTAAGGCGATTTTTATACATATAGAAAAATGTGATATATAGGTGATTATTTATTTACTTTGGAGAGTATTTAGATGCTTCTTCCTTTGCTGGGGTTCCATATGTGCTGAGCAACTGTAGGGAAAGCATAGGCCCGAGTCACCTTTTAAAAATACCTTTTAAAATGTTGATGGGAGAGCAATGCTGGAAGTATCTACAATATTGTATTTTGTCATACATCAATATGCTCTGCCGAAAAGCATGACATTAGAAGAGAAATCTCAGCAGCAAAAGGGATGTGATTCTAAAAAGTAATGCAGAAGCTCAGGAAAACAAAACAAGCAGGGTAGGGTCTTCCTGGAACTGTACTTCATTTTCCCAAGTTTTAAAAAAACCTCCCAGAATTAAGATGGGAAATTGTACATTTGACTGCTGTCTTGTAATAACAAAGAACACCTTTTCCACATTGAGGCTACATCAATTCATCCTAAAATGCCAGCTTTCTGTAGTAGAGGTTATTGTAAAAAATGAGGGAAATGTACTGGCAAAATACAGTATTGAAGCTACTGGACTTGCAGCATTGCTCTTCACCAGCATTTAAAAAAGACATTTTTTCACGGTATGCCTTGACACTGCAATTTTGTGACTTGGGCCTATGCTTTCACTACAGTTGCACAGCGCATATGGCACCTCAATAAAGGTGGAAGCATATAAAAGTTGTCCAGAGCAAATAATCATGTATTTCCAGAATATATTTTAAACCTTTCTAATATAATGCAATGTTTAGCAATTACTGTATTTGATAGAAATGTTAACGTAATCCTTGCATTCTTACCATCTTACTACCATCTTCTGCTTCTATTGGGAAGGTGACTCTTGCAAATAGTTTGTCTAGCTTTTGGTTTAGTATCTCAGATAAAATGGATAGAAAAAGATTAAATGGAATTATAAAATAACGCAGCTGCAGCCTTGTTAAGTTCCTCTCTGCTTACGCTGTCTGCCATTTAAGATGTGCATGAAGAAAGTTTCCTTTTTAAGAGGGCAGTATAAACAGTTATAAGGAAACATTGAGCACCTGTTTATGTTAACTGGGCTCTGCACAGATACAGAGAAAGCTACCCGTCAGTCACTGCTACGTAAATACACCAATCGGCTGAACATAAGAATTGCTGCTCCAGCACATAGGGGTTTAGAACTGGCTCAAGACAAGAATCTCTGTGGTGGCGCAGTTCATTGCGTATGGTCTCACATTGGTTTTGCTGTGATCCCACAACGCTTGCATAGGCCGGCGCTGGTGCAAACGTTTCAGATGCATTGCTATGTGATAACGGCCAAAGGTTGTCCAGGGTAGTCCTCTGGTAGCTTTTGATTTGATTTCAATTTTCTGCATTCAATTTTTGCATGTTTCTCATCTTTTTGTTTTTCCAGCTTCTGAAATGGTGGCCACAGACCTCCAATTACTCTCATAAGGGCTGAATTTGTTCAGTGGCACCTCTGCACACTCCAGGCAAATGGATGCAGTGTGGTGTGGGGGGATGGATTCTGAAGTCACGTTTTCCTGGAATAAATGAGTTTGGCTTCTATGGGGAAAAGATATGTGAGCGTGTTGGTGCAAGTTCAGCATTTTTGAGCATTTCTCAGATTGTGTGAGAATGAGTGGGAGAGTCAGGAAGAAGAGGAGCATAAGACATCTACTAAAAGAACATCCACAGTGCATTTTCACAAAGTGTATGTTCTTGCATTATAAGCGGGGGTAGGGTGAGGAGCAGCATATTGATCAGTAACAGGTTATGGGATATAATGCCAATTGCACTGCCTGTTTGCATAATTTTCTGCAGCAGCCAACATGTGTGGAAAAACTGCAGTTCTGAGCACTTGCTAAATTAAATAGTATTGCATTGCTGGATCTTATGATCCACATTTTAAGATTCTATTTAACTTCAATTAAAACTGAAAACAAAACAAAAAAATCCCTCTGGACTTTGTTATCCTTTGGGTCCTTTCATATTACCCACATGTCCCCAAGTACTTAAAACTGCATCCTGGTTGTCTTCCTTAGCTTTAATAACTTGGAAATTAATGTGCAAAGCTACATTTTTATCGCAGGTCATCTCTGGGTTTGATGGTGGAACTTACTGGGCCAACTAAGAAAAACTATAAAAATAAATTCAACCTATTTATTTCCACTTTATGTGTAAGCAACTTATAGAAACAAAATTTTGTGGAATGAACACTACATTGGTAAAAACTATATGTACTCGGTAAGGTACCTAACGTAACAGGCTAAGATACACCTTCTTGGAAGGGAAAGGGTAGGAGTCTCCTAAATCTTGAATACTGGGGTAATTCAGGATGAAGGGCTGCTGGCACTTTCAGAAGACCTTATGCAGCTATTCCATCTTTTCTTTCATAACAGAGTTTCTGCAGTAGGAAAAAAAGCAGTACCCACCCCTGCAGGCCACGTTTTGGGTGGGAAAGAGAGACACGAATGTGGGCATCTAATATTTTGCCTAACTCATCAAAGTATGGAAGATCAGCCATGAATATTTAAGGTCAAGCCAGTGTTTGCACTTGAGTGGTTATGTGACCTACTTTACAGAGCAGTCACTGTCCTCTGTTTGAAGCACTGTCCAATCTGTGTCCAATTTAAAGATAAAGAACAAAGAGTCTGGAAGAATCCCCTTGGAGTTGCCAAACAAGACTTGACTCCTCGACAGCAGCCTGAGGTGGTATCCAAGTCACTCAGGTCACCAGTCTCTGTTTTTTCCACTGTGGAAAAACGTGCTGTGTTGCCATTTAAATTATAGCAATTATTTTGAAATAATAATTATGCACACCTATACATATAAATCAGCATTTTATGCCAATATTTGTCCTGTTTTTGCATGCATTGCATTTCTTCTTTTTTAGCCATAAGTAAATGGAAGCCCTAGTTTGCAAGGTGCCGCTCTTGTCACACACCTACTTAGATACAGCACTTTTGTTGAGGGATAATCTTATGCTGGCTGGGTGTCTTTTCCTCCAGTCTGCCGCCCAAGATTTTCATGGCTTTTGGACTGGCCTTTGCAGAGACACTCAAAAGGTATTGAGAGAAGGTGCATTAATCTCTTCTGCTTTCCTTCCGATAACACTCCACCTCAGTTGCGTTACTAGGCCTCAAGGTAAGAAGAAGAACAAGCGTTAAATGTACACCCCTGCCCTGCCCGTCATTCCTTCCCATAGGGAGATTTAATGACAACAAAAAGATCCTGCCTCTGTCTGTGAATAATTTGCAGGTCAGGAAAATGTATATAAACTAAGGCAGTTTCTCTCTGTAGGCTTATTATGTTTTCTGCGTGGTGCCAAAAGGGACAGGGAAGGTAGCTCATGAGCCAAAGGCTACCTGCGCCAATCATGCCTGAGCAGGATCCCTTGGAAAAGTAACCACTGAGCAGGCTGAGAGCTGAGAAGAGTTTTGCTCCATCAGATTAAGTGTCCATCCTGCCCAGCATTCTGTTCACACAGCCGTCAACCAGGGGACAAGTGCAGGAGAACTCGCCTGTTGATGTTCCGCAGCAGCTGATAGTTACTCATTTACAATATTAATTTATGCCTCACGTTCTTTTCATCGTGGGACTCAGGGTGGCTGCATGGGAATGCCAGGTGAGCTCCACTCGGTGTACTGACCAAACCCAGACCTATTTTGGATCAGCCTCATGTGCTGTCAGATCATGCCCTGATTTAGAGAGGAACACTGCCTTTAATATTAGATGGATAATGGTGTTAACATGTAGCTAGCTTCCATTTAAAGAAAAAGAGTTGCATCATTAGATGATTATATATATGTCTGATAGTACCAAGGCTTAGCAAGGAAATGATAATTCTCAGAAGTCATTTGCCATGCTCTGACTTGCTTGCATTTAAGCCCAGTAAAGTCAATGGATTTAGGCATGCCTAAGTTTGTCTTGGAGTGTAGTCTAAGTGGATAGATTCCCAGTTAACTTAAATAGCTTTTCAAATCACATGGGTGCTCTTTGCAATCATTTTTATTTTTAATTGGAGGAGAGATATTGTGGAAAGAGGATCTGTTCTGCAGATTAGAGTTGGTGGCTGGCAGGAGAAAGTCTTTTGGAATAAGTGACACTTAACACTGTCACCGCTTTGGCACTGATTTTCAAACACAAGCAATATTTTTCTCCTTTAGCTGGTTACTTGATTTCCCTGTGTGTGGTGTTTGTGTTTAAGGGAAGAGACTTTTAAGGAGAGAGACTAGATAACTATTCTCAAAAGCAGAGGTAATGGCTTTCTTTATCTTCTTTTACATCTCTAATTTTTCTTTTTTCCATTGGCCTGGTCAGAGTTTAGAACTGCTAAAAGGTATCTGGATAGGGAGGGCAAGACCTTGCAGTTTCAGCCCCCTTCTAATTACACATTCATCCCAAACAGTACAAAGCAAAAATACAATCTCTTTCTTTACAAATCACAAACCAGTTTTCTCTCAGTCTTAAATTGGCGGTTTGGACTACATTCACCAGCGCTACTGAAGGACCTCAACAGAAAAGGGAAGGAAACAGAGGGAGGGAAAGAAAGAGAGCTCCCAAATGGCAACCTTTTGAATAGTCCAAGTTCAATCCTTAAAACAAAAAGTGATTTTTCCCCCAATAATGTGCTCTGCAGCCTCTCACCTCTCATCCTGGGAAACATGAAAGAGGAAGTAAAAGAGATGACCCAAATCATAGAGTTCCTTTGATAGAAGAAATTCAGCTGTTTTGAACACTTACAATCAAAGGAAGTGGTTTCCCTAATTATATGAACTATGTGAAAGCTCTCAGAACAGCTTTTCCACCCCAGGATTCCTTACACTTTAGAAGTTTGCATAAAAGCTCACATGGAGAATCAGATGCAAAGTGTTTGATTCAAATTTTATTAAGCAGAAGTGTGCATACATTCTTATTGCTTGACTTAACAGCTGGTTGGGTTTGGACCACAATTGGATTTGATGGAAATATTCCTGTCCTATGCTTTTTGAATATTTCAGCGCTCATGTTCTATTACCAGACACCCCTTTTGAAAGAACTGTAGCAGTGGATAAATTGGGAAGGGATGGAGCAGTCTCTTTGTGAGCTTTCGAGTGAAGATTCTGCCCTTTTGGCTTGATTGGAAAATTCTATGGGGCCAAACCCACTTTTCACTGTTCTTAAAAAAGAGGTGAGGATGAAATCTTAATTTTTTAATATTAAAAAGAACCATGCACAGTAGAAAATATTCTTCCTGAAGAAATAAGGTCTGGTTGCTTTAACTTGAGTATGATTTTAACTATAAGGTTTGAGTTCCATAGATTCTTTGAATCAGAGTGCAGTCTTTTCAGTGGTTTGCTGACAGTTTTCTTCTTCTGGCTTATGTACAGGGAAAATACATTAGGAAAGAAAGGATGCTTATCCCAGTCATAATTATATTAAGTTTTAATGGCATAACACTTTTTTAGAGTAACTTTTTTCAATAAAGCTTCATCTAAAGCAACAACACATCAATTATAACATCACATTCATAACATTTGATATATTCTTCCTATCTTAATACAGTTGGCCACAATTTCTTTAACGTCCAGAGTTAGGGTTTTTTTTTTAAAGTTTTTGTAGCATTGTTCACCAAAGGGACCAACATACTTTGCATGCATGTCATGCATTCCCTGAATGGGGACACAACAGCACACCATTGGTGACAAGCCACAGTTGGTTGCCGTGTCGTAGAGACCCAGTCTGTTTCCTGTGAGGCACATGGGGAGGCTATCACTGGTTTATCATCCATTTTTTAAAAACAGTGCACAAATGTTTTTGCATTTTAAAATAAATCTGCTTGAACTTAGACAAGTGTGCACTTGCACATTTACATAAATCCAAAGTGGCATTCCGAGGGTGGTGTGCCTGCAGTCAAGATTGGCCTTTCACCCAGAGTGGCATTCAGGAGCTATATTTTTGAATTCGGTTTGTCAGATGTCATAAAGAAAATGAAAAATGGAAATGCCAGGCTGTTGTGGCAAGTAATCTTGTGAATGAAAGGGGGGCTGCCACTAGAGCACAACCTAGAGCAGTGAGATCCTGGAGTGAGGATTTGACCCTGACTCCTTTCATGTTTGCATACACTTTATATAAGCACTAGATTTCAAGAAAGACACTGAGGATGTTATAGTGTGCACAACTCAGGTACAGGAAAGCATTGAGCTGAGACTAGTTTGCAAGCAATGGTATGAACATGAGACACTATGACAGAACTATCATGATTCAGCAAGTAGCTGTGAATTAAGGTAGAATACAGGTAGGTTGAAATATGATTTGAGTGCATCTGTCTTTTTGCAATCTCACTAAGTGTTCAGAGAAACTAAGGCTGCTTCCAGACAGAGAGTTACTTATTCTGCAGATCAAAAGTCTTCGTACGCCTACTCTGGCTTTTCCTCATCAATAGATTTCTGGTCAGAAAAAGCACAAAAGAAGCAGTGGGACAGCGTGGTGGAAGAGGTTGCAAATGGAAGATGTAATTGTCTGGATCCTTCCTAAAATTCTGTGATTGAGATCAAATTGATTGCAGGATGAAAGCCTGCATCTGGAAGCACCCTAACAAGCCTGAAGGTGGATATTAGTGATGTTAAGGTACTTGAATGTTCTTGATTTACATCTCCAGAAATGTACTGGGGAAGATGCAGTGAATTACAAACTAGGTCCATGTTTTCTAAAATACAGCTTTCAAAGGCTGGTGCCTCAAATTCAGTTCAGGCAGAACTGCAGGAGGAGGCAGGATTGGAATCCTTAGATGAAATGCTATGAGGGCCGGTGAAGCCGGAGATAAGCCAAGAGGCTTCTGAGAGCCAGTCAGCATCTGGTTCTGTGCTAATCTCTCTTGAACAGGCAGAGTTGCATGGTGTTGGACTTAACTGTATTAGTCTAATTGGCAGACATCAGATTAAGAAGGCAGCCCAGTTGAGCAGCACCAGGCATTCCGACCCATTGGCCCACACGTGGCATGGGACCCCTTGAAGGTGAAGTCAGCCAGTCTAGCAGGCTGGTATTAACATAATACAGACTGTAGTTAGGAAGCCTTTTGTCTTGATCTACTTGGAAGGAGGAAGGGAGAGACCAGCTCCTGGCAGCCCCACCCTTGCTGCATTTGGCTCTGAGAACCTCTCTAAAATGGAATTTAGCTCTCTGGCTGCAAGAGGTTCAATGCCCCTCATGTACATAGTTCTTAACATATTTGGGGAAAAGAAAGGAGAAAATATTTGAGAGCATTCTGAAGGAAATGCATGAATGTGTCCTTGATTCATGACTCTTCCATGCATATTATGGATGCGTGTTAAAATGTGTTAACAAACAGTGCTACAAATAAGGAGGTTCTTTCCATTATGTGTTTCAGCTGTCCGGACTTAAAAGCACCATCTCAAGGTTTTCATATTTGAAGACAAAAGTAAGAGCAGTGTAGAATAAATCAGTATATTGCCCTGTATTTTTGTGTCTGCCAGCTGAAAAAAATACACTGATTCCTCTATGAGGACAAAACTTAAAATTTAAACTTGCGGATTAGCTGTAATCCTTTGGCTTGTTATACATTTATGATTTCTCCTGTAGAACAAATATAATAAAACATTTTCTAAGTATGATCTCTGGGTTCTAACTGCCTCACACTGCAATTTTGTTTTGTTTGCTTGCTTAGTCTGTATGGTGAAGTATTATTTATTTATTTGAAACGTTTGCATGCCACCCAATTGTGCCACAGCACTTCCAGGTGGCTCATAACCACAAGATAAAAACACAATAAAAATATAATGAAAACCAATAACACATTAAAAATCAGCAACAAAATACAAGCAAAAAATACAAAACAAAGGTCTTATGGCATCATTAGCATTAGTAATACTAATTAGTAATCAGAATTTCTGGTTTCTGCACATAGCTCTCTCCTGCTGGATTAAAGCAAGGCTCTGCAGAAATATTCACCCCTCCTTTGATTTTTCTGCATTTTGTTGTAAGGCAACCTGAAATTGTAATGGGGCTCATTGGCATTGTTATCTGATGTACACAAGACACCAGTGCGAAATATTTTTACCATGGCACAGTAAGTAAACAAAAACAAACTGGCGCTGGTCAGTTGCTCAAGTATTCAACCCCTTTGCTATGATATGCCTAAACAAGCTGTGGTCAATCACTGTCTGTAGAAATCAGTGTGAGTAGAGGCATGCAATCCATCTGTGTGCCACCCCAGTGCCACATGATCCCGGATTAAATATACCTGCATCTGGAAGACTCCAACGATAATTGGAGAGCTCATTTGAACAAACAGCATCATGAAGAGCAAGGAGCTATCAAAACAACTCTGGGTTTCATCAGGGCCCCCTTGGCTGAGAGTGGCTTATGGGCAACTTATTCATCTCGTTCACTTATGTATGTTGACATTTACTTTCAGATTTATAGTTCACTGTGCAACTGAAGTTGTCAACTGGATTTTGTTTGGATATTTTATTTCCTAAAGAGATTCTGAGAGACAGTGAGCCTATTTGAGGAGATACACTGTGAGAGAAAGGTGGCTGTTTCATTTCGCATCTGGAGAGATTTGCTGTTGGGAGTGAAAACTAGTGACCTCAGTAAAACTGATGCAAACCAGAATTTGTGGCTATAACATAACTGCAAGCTATGCATAATGTAGTTTTTCTTCCATAATGCAGTCTCACCAGTATAAAAATGTGTAGTGACTGTACCAATAATGTTTTAAATTAGATGGCCAGGAGTAGAACATATTTTCAGGGCTTTGAGACAATTGAACACAAAGTATACATGGAGCCCTTTCAACAAGATTGAAATCCTGTCGTTTAGCAAGAAGCCCAAGTAGTGTGTGTGGAGGGGAACCAGTGGATCAAATGGTTCTTTCTGCACAGGCGAGGCTGCTGGATTGCAGACAGGAACTGCATGCTCATACATGTTTGCCTACATGGCTGCTCAAACAGCAGGACTCTGCTTCTCTCCCCCCACAGCAACATTGTGGGAGTCGTGTGGAATAACTAAGCCAGCGTGGTTGAAATGGCTAGTGCATTAATTAACTGTGTTGGTTTTCCAATTTCACACTGCCTGCAGCTCAGTAATAGAAAGAAAGCAGAATGAAAGGAAAGTGAGAAATTTTAACATAAATTATGAATGGAAATAGTTCTTTGAGTTTCCCAGCTCCAAGTCTTTATTTATCCATCAATATGGGGAGGCTGCTTATATGATTTCCTGCAAATATCATCAAATGCAGTTTAGCTGCTCCAAAAAAACCTTGGCAACATTAGTGTGGATCGATTCATATTAGCGGGCCTAATAGGCTAATTAATGCTTGAATTGCTGTGGTGCATACTTGTCTCGTGCAATTGCTATTTCAAATATCCATCCTCCAATCAGCCTGACTGGAGGTTGCTCTGTGATATCAGAATAGGAAAATGGCTTCAACAGTGGGCTGATCATGGGTTAACTATGGGTTAATTGTTAAACAAAATCAATTTCTAGTTAACTACTAATTGGGTTCTTTAAGACATGATTAATTATAGTGCCCTGGTTTGGAAGTCACAGAGCAACCTCTTTATCAGAATGATCAGAGCTTGCATATTGAAAGAGGCTTTGGTACTTAATGGGGCAGGTACTGCAGCAAATCATGGGTTAACCAATCCATGAATAATCAATGGACCCATGATTTGATGCCATTACATGCAAACTGTCATGGATTTAAATAATAATTTAAATCAGGAACAAAGAAGGTTAGTTTAAATCATTGGTTTAAATTAAGTTTCCCACTGTGTCATTTTTCACACATATCTTGAACAATGGTGCAAATCTGACCACAAAGCCATGTTAAATTACCAATTATATAGAATATTATTTATACTGTTAGACAGTATCAAGCAGGTTTTGCATCTGTCGCAGAAATAAGTTCCATTGAGTTCATGGGCATTTGAGTGTAGGACTGCAGCCTTCATCTGAGAAACAAAGATGCATATTGGACAGTTTTCTCTTCTCCTTTTCCCAGTGTGGTTCCTTTCTAATTCACCCTGGCTTGACCTTTACTCTTCCAAAAAACAAAGGAGGAATAAAAGAACAAGAAAAAAAAATCATGACTGATACATCAAAGCAAAGCTTGCTAGTTACTGGGCAGGAAAAAAATGCATTTTTAAAAAAAAAAAAATTTGCATTTAAGAAGAGCCCTGCTAGATCGGTCTAAGGGCACACTGAGTCCAGCGTTCTGTTCACACAGTGATGGACCAGCTGTCTCATGGAAGCCCATGCGTACTACACTATCCTCCCACCCAGTCGTTTAATTAGGATTTCCTTTTATCTGTCTTGAATCTTCCTCCGATCAACTTGACCCTGGATCCTTGTATTGTGAGAAAGGGAGAAAATGTTGCCTCCACTTCCTACATGATATTGTATGCCTCTATCATATCTCCTTTACCCCCTTTTAAGCTAAGCAGTCCCACATGTTGTGATCTTTCCTTGTAGAAAGGAAATTAATTTTTTCCATACATTTCCAACCCTACAATATTCTTTTTTTGGTGCAGCAACCAAAATTGTACACAGTATCCTAAATACTGGGCACCATAGATTTGTATAAGGGAAGTACAAGTTTGGTGGCCTTATTTTTAGTTCTGTTCTTTGATAGGCCCAACATAGATTTTGCCTGTTTCCCAGGTGCTGCACACCGTATTGGCATTTTTATTGAACTGCCCACTTTCCAGGATCTTTCTTGGTCAGTCACTGCTAGCTCAGATCAGCTTGCACTTGAAGTTCCAACAGGTTTCACTTTACATTTGCTCACATTGAATTGCAGTTGCCATTTTAATTCCCATTCTGCCAGTTTGGAGAGATTCTTTTGGAGCTCCTCACAATCCACTTTTGTTTTAACCACCCCAAATAATTTAGTGTGTCAGCAACCTTGGTCATTTCACTGTTTACTTCTAATTCCAGATAATTTATGAGTAAATTGGAAAGCCATTCCTGTGGGACCCCGCTGTTTACATCCTTTGACTGAGAGAATTTTCCTTTTATTTCTATTCTCGGCTTTCTTTTACTGATCCATAAGAGGACCCAAGGGGAAAAGGAAAGACCACTTCACACAGCCCATAATTAAACTATTAAACTATTCCAGTTGCTGGAGAACTTGAGTAGATGGATACTGCTGTACTTGTGTCATGCTTGCGGGCTTCCATGGGTCTTCTTGTTCCTTGCCTGCTAAGTTTGCTCAGGAATCTTTGGTGAGGGTCTTCATCAAAAGCCTTTTGAGCGTCCAAGTAAAGAAGGGCTACAAGATCATTCCTGTCCACATGTTTACTGACACTCTCAAAGAACTTTAAAAGGTTAGTGTGGTAGGACTTAGCATTGTAGAAGCCATGTTGACGCTTTTTCAATAGGGCTTGTCCTTCTGTATGCTTATTATGATTGATCCATAGGCTGCAACTGAGTGTAATGTTCTTAGCTTTTTAATTCCTGGCATAATTTGGACTGTCCCTTTCCCTAACAGAAATGCAGACTCAAAATTTTGGGGCTAGAAAACAGTTGATTTGTGGCAGAGCTGTCTTTGGGTTCTTGAGGTTCCTTAGGTGCAACACTCTCAGTGGGTCCTCTTCCTCAGTGAGGCGGCTTTCTCCCTACCATTGTCACCAGCTGCTGTTGGTCTCCATCCTCTTTTTCATCACTGCCACCAGTTGCTTGCTTGTCAGGCACCTGCTGCTTCTCCTTCTCAGCACCACCGCTGTGTGGGCTAGAGCAAGAAGCAGGTGAAAAAGCGGTTGCATTGATGAGCAGCTCCAGGGGCTTTTGCCAGTGCACCCTCTGGGGTTGTGGGCTACTGGCATGTTCCCAGCCATGAATTCCCTTGACAACAGCATTGATCCATGGCTTTCCTAGATCCTTACTCAGGCATTTTAAAAGTTTGAGCTTTAGAAATATTGTAGAGTATTCCATATTGTACTTCCTATTGCAGAGTCTCAGTTTCTGACAGACAGTGGTCTCTACTCTGTCCCTCTTGATTGTTCTCAGAGATTATGTGGAGAGGCATATTGTATGAACTGACAATTTCAGAGGTTGTGGCAGTTCTGAAAATTACTAGTGTGGTCACAGAAATCTGACTGTATCTGTTGAGTCCTACACATATTTTCCATTCCATTCATACATTGCTTCCCTTTACCTGAAGATGATTTGGTATGAAGCCATTTGTGTGATCTCGGCCTTGCTCTCTCAGAAAATAGGCATTCTTTCTGCAGTGAAAGAAATGTATTTCTGTATTTCTTTCTGCTGCACAGAGTGTTCTATTCTTATTTTACTAAACCTGCATGCAGTTTTATATTTACATTTAACATTTTCCTTGGATTTTGAACAGGCAGAAATACTCAGTGTGCTCAGCCACAGAAACATCATTCAGTTTTATGGAGCTGTTATTGAACCCCCCAACTATGGCATTGTTACAGGTAAGTTGCTCCTCCTCCTTTGGGTGGACGATGGGTAGAGTGGTGGTGACCATGGCATGTTTTACATGCCAAGTCTGATGTTTCTGAAATCAGCTGTATCTTAGTAAAGGTCCATGTACTGCCGCTTTATCTATCCAGCAGGTCTGAAAATCATACACTTAGCTCAGGGTAGCAAAAGACATTTTAATTCTGTTCTCGGTTGTACACTGCTGTTAACATCAGATTCTGCCCAAACATGGTTCCAGTTAGAGAGGTACTTCATGCTCTGCATCCTACAACAACTCTCCAACAGCAGGACAAAGCTGCCTGTCTTTAGAGTAGGCACTAGGTCTTAATGGTTTTTCTCACCTTCCAGTCTCTGAACAGCCATACTAACACAGTCTGAGAGTGAGTAGCACTTCTCCTGCATTTGGGCTGTCACACTTTTCCTAACGACATTACAGTCACGTTCCCTCAGTGATGGTAGCAAGCAGTTCTTCTAAACATTAGTGGTAAAAATGTTTTTATGTCATGCTTGCATATCAAGCATCAGATTTGCTTGAAGTTATCAAGCAATAATGCTATGTACAGTCCCTACCAGACATCATTCCCAGTTTGCATTTTGTAAATGTGCGCTGAAATAACCATGAAGTGGGAAGCTGCCATCTCTCCACTATTAATATTAGTATCTAGAGAAGGTTTAAACAGTTTAAAGCCAAATAAAAGCTACCCATGAGAAACAAACAGAAATTGTTCCTTTCAACTAGAACAATGATCTTTTCAGTTAAGCATAAATAAGTTTATATAATGTATCATGGAGTTTATCTTTAAGTGTTACTTATCTTGATTTACTTGAACTGTATAGACAAAGTTGCAAGCGCATTCTTGGTTGACAATGTATCGTGTCTAAAGCAGTGGTGTGTACAATACAAGGCTAATCAGTGGGTTCAGAAGAGTAAACCAATGGCAATGTAAAACTGCAAGAATGGGATTGGTAACAAGCAACAAAAGCTGAAATAGGGATTGATTATGATTGAGAGAGAGTCCTTGAAAATCTGTGTGTTTTAATGTAATTTGCCAGAATGTTAATGTGTGATTTACATAATGCCATGTGCAGTATTTTCTGTGAAAACAAAGTAGCACATCTTAGAAAGTTTCAGAGATGGTACTTAGTTTAAATTTTGTGGACATTAAGGTCCATCCTTGAAAACACATAGAGAACTGCATTACTTAAGTAATAAGTAATTATAGGTCCAGATAGTGGGTTGGATCCAAATTTAATTACAGTTAAGGAAGACTTACTGAAATCAATGTAACTTAAGTTATTCATAACTGATGATGTCCTGATGGGCTTACTGTAAGGATGACTAAATCTGGATCCAACCCATGTTGGCCTATTGTGGAATATGAATATCAGTAGGATATAAATCTTTATATAATTTGTGGGTTAAGAAATAAATTTCCATATATTAACATTTCTGAGTGCTCTTTTATTGGACCAGATTCTAGATGGTAAGATAGAAATTTTTCCATACGAGCTCTGTAATGTAATACTGCATCACTTGCATAATACTTGATTCCCTGCAGTCTGGGTTATATCAGCAAATGTGTTTATGAGCCACATACATGAAAAACAAGTGCAGAAACATGTAGGGAGAAGGGCTTTTACAGTCTTGCATAACATTTCATTTGGATGGAACAATTTCTTGACCAGCTGGGATAACCAAGAACCATAATTTTACCATAGTATCTCATCTTCATGAATTGGTCCATTAAATCATGGCATTTGAAAAAGGAATTCAACCGAGTTTCGTCTTATTTGCTGTTTTTGAGCATTACTGCCTTTAGTCCCCCCCTTCACTGTTTGTGTCTAGAAGCTAACTTTAGAGAAAGTAACTCAAGATTTTGGAGACTTCTTTTGAGAAGGACTGATGCTCCTGCTCAGGCTGGTGAATTCAGAGCACAGTTTAGGAGGTGCAGAATTTGACCTGAAGCAATGTGGTGCACCAGCATGAGAGCACGTGTGTGTATCTTAAGACGTTTATATCCCCTTGTCAAGACACGCAAAGGGGGGGGGGTGTTTGAACAGTATGATTATACTTCAGAAGAAGGTTAGCAATTAGAACTACTGAGTTCAGTCATGGCAGTGCCAGTATGTTCTGTACATTTATGTGCTCAGTTTGGAAGAGCAAAATAGTTTTTCTCAATAATATGCATCTTGCAACCAACAATAATTTATATGGCTACTGCTATATAATCATCATAGTGTCAAATAGATTGTTCTTTTTGTTGACCAGTTCTTCTGTCCATTAAGTAAGTATATGCATTTATTTTTAAAATACATTTTATACCATTCTTCAACAATAAAAATTTTCATGGTAGCCTGTTTCATATGCTTTTTGTTATTATTATTTTTATAATTTCATCTTAATTAAAATAATTTTATACAACTTGTACCAGTTAGTAATAGCATCCTTTGCTTTAAATTAATGCACTTGAACTCCACCTATTGCATGCTAATTGGACTACTTTGTTGCAGTATTCTAAGAAGTGTAAATCTACTTATGTGGAAAGCTAGGATTGCCAGTCATTGTTGCTATATGCCTGTCCATTAATGAGACTCCAGGCTTAATTCTGTGTAAGTTTAGGCAAAGGAAAAAAAAACCCCTACAACTCCATACTCTGGCCATGCCTGGGCCATGCTGGAAGCTGTATGTCCTTCCTACCTTCCTTTTTTCCATATTTACTTATTTTTTGCAAAAAGTTGCCTAGGAATGTGTTCTCAGTAGTTCTAAATTGTGTGGATTTTCTTAACAGAATATGCATCTGCTGGATCACTGTATGACTACATTAATAGCAACAGAAGTGAAGAAATGGATATGGATCATATTATGACTTGGGCAACTGATATAGCTAAAGGTAAGTGAGAGTCATTGATAGTGGTGTTTAGAACATGACAATATATAAAATATGTTAATCATGGGGTAAATAGTCTTCCTTCAGATCTCATATTTAGTCTACATTCAGAACAGCTTAATCCTTAGTCTGAATTGGTCATAACTTACGCTAGCAACTTGGTTACTTTTCCTGATTCTCTTAAAAACCTGCTATTGAATCTTGATTTATCAAATGGACTGTAGTGTAGTGTAGTGTAGTGGTTAAGAGTGTGGGACTGAGAGTCAGGTGATCTGGGTTCTAGTCCCTTTCAGCCATGGAGCCCACTGGGTGACCTAGGGTCAGTCACCGACTCTCAGCCCTACTCCACAGGATTGTTGATGTAATTGAGAGCAGCATCAGGAGAGTGATGTAAGCAGCTTTGAGCACATTGGGGGGAAAAGCAGGATATAAATCTTAAAAATAAATAAGATAATTTCAGGCAGCTTTTGAGAATGCCTACAGAAATTATTTGTCACTTGTGCTCACAGTAACAAAGTTTCCAGTTTTCTCTAAAAGCATAATCCTATTGCCTCTTAAGACAGAAGAAAGGCATATGACTCAAAGGATTCCCCCAGAGGCTGGTGACATGTCAGGCTGCCCCAGGAAGTGCAATGAGGGAAAACCTGCCAGCACATAACTAGCACATGCGGCAGTGTTAATCATGCCATGATTATGAGAAGTGATTCAACAAATGGAATTCACAGATGAGAATGTTGCAAAAACAACTTTGGCTACCTTGCATTTTTATAGGACTAGGGGTAGTCATCTAGTAGTTTGGACAGTAGATTGTGATTATATTTTTATTAGATCTAAAACTTACTAGATTAAGAAAAAGACTCAAGGTGATTTAAAACAAAATCAAAGTATACAAAATTAGAATAGCTAAAACAAATGTCCACGCCATGCTACCCCATACAACTGCCCCATAAAACTACAAGAAATCAGTGACAACCATTAAACTGTTTCATGAAATGGATGCATTAAAATAATAATGCTATGCCATCAGATGCCTGGGAATTCACAAAAGTCTTGACCTAGTGCTGGAAAGATTACTACCGTGTTTCCCCAAAAATAAGACTAGGTCTTATATTAATTTTTACTCCAAAAGACGTACAAGGGCTTATTTTCAGGTGATGTCTTATTTTTTCATGTACAACAATCTACATTTATTCATTTATCCATGTACAAAAATCTACATTTATCCATGTACAAAAATCTACATTTATTCAAATACAGTGATGTCATCTTCTGGAACATTGTCATAACTCTCCAAACCTCAAATTGTGTTGCAACGGACGTACTAAATGCGTCCGTCTGGCTGATGATCTTAACTGGGGCTTATTTTTGGGGTAGGGCTTATATTACGAGCATCCTAAAAAATCATGCTAGGGTTTATTTTCCAGTTAGGTCTTATTTTCGGGGAAACAGGGTATATTAGCTCCAAGCAGGCCTTGCTGGGGAAAGCATTACACAATCAGGGGGCTACCGCTGAAAAGGCCCTCTCCCTAGTTCCTATCCTCTGAACTTTTCTAAGGGGAGGGCCTCAGATGTGGAAAGTAGGGTATGGGTGGGTTCTTACTGGGGGTCTTATCTGTGCAGGACAGGGCCTAGGTGTGGGATTCTGGGTGTTTAATACTCTTGGGAATGTTTGGCATATTTGAACTGCTAGAGGCCTCTGCTTTGGAACTTACTGATTTATGTAGAGCTGAACTGGCTGCAATAGCAATGCAAGCAGTGGCATATAAAATTAGATTAAACATTGGTTAAGAATGATCTCTAGCAAATCCTTGTGCCTGCCTAGGATAACCTTTAAGGAAAGGAACAAACAGTTTGGAAGTGGCTTATTTCCTCTTACTCGTAGTGGTATAATTGGGGTTTTCTGAAGTATACATATAAATATAAGGAGATTGAGGGGAGAATTTGCTGGAAGATTTCTGAGGCAGCGACTGGCTAACATATCCTATTTCTAAAACTGTGCCATTGTGTAAGAAGTTTTGTTTTGTTCTGCCTTGCTTTTTAAAGGATTTGCAGAAGCTCAGAGACTGGATACCTGTTACTAAAGTTCAGCTAAATCTGAATAACTCAGTTGTGCTAGAAGGGAGTTAGACAAGCTAGAAGTAGGCTTTATATTGTGTGTACCAGCTCATGTGGTTTCAGACAGGTTGAAAGAGCTTGTACGTGCAAGTCTCCATTGTCTTGTATAATGCACTGAGAAAATAAAATCTGGAGTCAGAGATATTTGGCAATATAACTGCTTGTGGGCATGATAGGCAGCGGGGGAGACTGCCTGTTTTGTATCTACAGTACTTTATGCCATGGAAAAAAATCTTACGGGAGATCGTTATGCTTGGTCAGGACGATTCAGGGTGGTATCCAACTTTGCCCCCGCACTAGCACTGATGCTCTGTTAGTACAAACCAGTGCTTATGCAATGTATGCACCTGCCGAGCGATGAAGAAGAGCAGTGACTTGCAGCCAAATTTCTCCTCTGCACCAGGGTTGGCTACTGACTTCAGAATTGTAAGTTTGCAGTTGATTTCATGCAGGGTTGTGTACATTTTATGTATCAATACTGGTATTATAAGAGGGACAACCATGGAGACCTGGAATTTCATGTTTGTTCTATGGGATAGAGTTTGTGCTCATTTTATTTCAGTTAACATGTTAAAAAGGTAATGGTTCCCCCATGACGTTAAGTACAGTTGTGTCTGATTCTAGGGGGTGGTGCTGATCTTCATTTCTTAGCTGAGGAAACCAGCGTTTGTCCGCAGTAGTTTTATATAAACATGCCATAACTTTGTGACATAATCCTTTGTTACATTTTGCTTTGTGATGGTCTGGAAAGATAATCTTTCTCTTTCGATATTTTCCCATTTGGGCCATGACAAGTTCTGCCTGTGTTTTAGATATCTATAGATACCTCATTTCATTGGGAAATGAAAACAGCATCACTGTTTCCTTCTGCACTATTTGCAGAGATGCACATGTGGCCCTGTTTCCTCATTACCTTTTGTTGAAACTTGTATTGGGTAGCAGACATTTCACTAGAGTATATACACTTTTTCCCTCACTGTAATGGAGTTCTATTCTTGCCCCTTTTTAAAAAGTGGTACCTTCTTGTTTATCTAAATTGAAAGTACTTCTTTCTTATGTAAAGTGATTACCCTAGAAATTATCACCAAACCTTGATTTATCATTCCTGTGCAGTCCACAACACACAGGGGGTCCCCATTATCCTCTATAAGAAAACAATTAAGTGGGGCTCATAAAGGAAAGTAATTTCCTTTATGAGCTCTAGCATTTCGTGGTCAGGAGAAAGAAAAGCATCTTCCAAACATGGACACTGGACTTCATGCATGATATGGCATATAAGTGAGCCACCCCGAGGCTTCGGCGAATGGGGCGGCATAGAAATTTTCTAAACAAACAAACAAACAAGTCTGCTAAATAAATAAATACGCGTAAGTTCCATTGACATCAGTGAATAGCTCCCAGAGGTGTGCTGAGAGAGAGAGGAGAGATCCTCTGCTCATTCCTTTTCTGAACCAGCTATTCCTAGTACTGATAAGAAGTCATCTTGCTGCAACAATTTTTAAAACCTTTAATTTCCTTTTAGGAATGCACTATTTGCACATGGAGGCTCCAGTGAAAGTAATCCACAGGGATCTGAAGTCCCGAAACGGTAATACAGCATGAATGTGCATGTTTAGCTCTGTGCTATTTAATTGTTCTGCAAAAACTGGGTTTTAGTGTTATGACTGGAAATACAAGGGGGGAAAACAGTACAGTTAGAATGTGTTCCATGTGTTTCTGAAAACACTGAAAAAATGTTTTGTCCTGTTTGTCCCAAGGGAAGGTTACTGGGGTCTTTGAGATTTTCCCATCTGTAAAGTTACTCCAAAAAACATTTGGGTATTTGCTTCTGCATCATGGGAAACATCAGAATGAAATACCTCATGGAATTTGCATCATAGAATATCTGTGGCATCTATTGAACATAATGTTTTAAAGTAAATTAGTACGTATTACTTGCTAACATTATGATTTTCTATTAAAACAGATATATTGACACAGTTTAACATTGGCAAACTTGCAAGTTAAGTCTGACATTTAGATTAGATTCTGAAGATTATCATGCCTATCTTCTAGCAAGGGTGATCTTCATGCAGAAGCAGGTCTTTTTCCCAGATCAGCTTGCTAGATGCAAGGATTATACACGTGCAAAGATTAAACAATAAAAATAACACTTGTGTAGCTACCCCCTGCAACCATCCTATACCCACAACTGTGTCCCTTTTGAACAAGTCAGCATGTGCATACCAGTTGGTTGAAGGTGAATCAAGCCCTCCATTTGCTCCACCTCCAGAATACAATTGGTTTTGTCAAAGCTGATACCTTTCTAACTCATTAGTACTTGCAAGGAAGCACTCACCATTTTAAAAACATTTTCTCCAAAAGTCATCGCTTTTCAGGCTCAAAGAAAATAATCCAAATGGTGCTTGCTTATTTGTAAATCACAGTGAAATTTGTTTTCCTTATTAATTAAGGAAGACTTGGTAGATATATCCAGCTGAAGAAAGAATCATGAGAATTTTCTGCTTTAATTTTCATTAGTGGGCTACTAGTTGACATGGACCTTCTCCAGGCTTTGCTTAGAGACTTGTCAGTTTTGCTTTCTGTGCCAGTTCTTCTGCGTACCGTACATAAGGTAGAAAACCAGGATCATCTTTAGGTGCCATCTGGGTGTGCCTGTTCCTCTCCTTCATACCACCGGGAGCAACAAGAGGTTTGCGGGGCAATGCCTGTGCAGACCCAAATATTGCTCCTTTGACATGCCTGCCCCACTTGCAAAATCAGCTACACTGTAACACAGAAGGGCTCCAGCCATCTCAAACTGTTTTGCTTTGCACACGGGGGACACCCTTGTTAAGAAATGGACTTTGGTTCTTGTTAGTGAGCCAGATGAGAAGCCACTGAAACATGTTCAGCACCAAAGATCTGTAGTTTTTTGTCTCTTGATCTGCAGGTTGTTAGTGACTGCAGTTCAGGCTTCTCTGTAGCTGTTTGTCCTGATGGAATGTCCTTACGCCAGGTGTGATTAGTACAATGGGACACACCCAAAGTTGATGTGCAAAGAAAAAAAGGAAGTTAATCCTTAATTTCATGTAATTAATGTTTATGTTTATCATTTTAAAGACTGGCAGGAGCACCTCTTCCAGCTGTTGAGGGCACCAGGTTGTGGAAAGCTGCTATAAATGCGGAGCCTGTATTCAGTTAACATGACCAATACCTGTTAATAGACTAGATCTTTTCTAATCCATTTATCAATCTTTCTAACTTATTTATAAAACCTTTAAAATTTAATTAAGTACTGTGTAGCAATTTTTGTTTTCAGTCCTGTCTGTCTGTTTTGTTTTGTACCTAAGGTAAGCCAATTATATTGGATGACCCTCAATCCTAATATTATTCCCACAGCAGTGGCTTTCCCCTGGTGCTCTTTTCCTAACCTAAAATGTCCAAAATATTTTATTTTTTGTTCTGGGAAGATACAGCAGTTGACCTTATATAGAATATTTCTTGCCCTCTGATACCTTTTTGTAAATTCCAAATGTAATAATGCAGATGCATATGACAGCCTTATAATACCTTTATGATACAGTTTTATTTTTCAATAATTTCCCAGTAATTACTAACATTGAGTGTTTCCTTTTCCTCTGCTATACCTTTGAGTCAATATCTCCAGTAGACTGTCCACCATGATCCCAAGATATATTTTGGTAGACATAGACCAGCCTTTCCCTACCTAGTTCTTTCAAGAAGTTTGGGTTCCAACAATAGTTATCTTTTGGTTGTGTATGCTGGAATTGCAGTCCAAACATTTGGAGGGGACCAGGTCGGAGACAGTATGAGGCAGTATGGATTCTGATTGCCAAATAAACATGCCCATCATCAGGATGGGAAGATTTCTTTAAGGAAACTGAACAGTTTGTTTATAGTTATAATGGCATTTCCTTACTACTGTTTTTTTTTTTAATTTTCAGTGGTTATAGCTGGTGATGGAGTATTAAAGGTAGGCTGCTTCAGCCATATATAAAAGATATTAGGTATCTTTTTTTCTTCAAGTGTGTGAACAATTGTTTTACTGCTTGTTCGTTTGTTCATTTGTTTGTTGACTTCTTTGTCTAGATTTGTGACTTTGGTGCTTCAAGGTTCCACTCACATACAACACACATGTCTCTAGTTGGTACCTTTCCTTGGATGGCTCCAGAGGTTATCCAGAGTCTCCCCGTATCAGAAACATGTGACACATATTCATATGGTGTGGTGAGTAGCCTCTGTGAACCTCCAAACAATATTTAACAAGTCCATCTTAGATTAGCTAGATCCTAGTAGGCTGCTGCTATTAACTTACACATCAAAATTCTGCTCTTGTCTATCCAGATGTAAACTCCCAGGTAAGTACATATAAGGTGGCACCCATAATCTAGATCTAATCCAGTGTTTTTGGAGAAAAGTCCACCTCACTAAAGGGAAACAGTAAACATGCAAGAGCTGGTGTTTCAGCTTGGCTAATAACCATACTGCTTCGGCCCAGTAGACTGAGTCTGCAGGTTCCAATGACAGATACTGCAAATCTTTGAATATTTATTTTTAGCTGGTTATGGAAATGGTTTTCAAGTTAAACAGCGAAAAGAATTTGAAAAGTTATGAGCAAGTATGACCATTTAGAAAGCTTACTGTGTATTGGCCCTTATCTAAATGTTTATGGATGCATAATAACATGGATCAGTTTCTAAGACAGTTGTTTTAGTAAGCTGAAGTGCATTGGTTTTGATTTTCTTATCACAGGGTTCAGTCAAGCTTTTCTCCTCACATGTCTTCCATTTTTCCTAACACAAACCTTTAGGCCAACAATATGTTTTGAAGATACGAACTTGTCCATGAAAAACAGGACCATTTTTCTTTTAAAACAACCTTGTCCATAAATGCAAGTTTTGAACAGCCTAGTATCACAAACCAGAGCACTTACAAGTGGCTTTTGTACTAGACAGACATCTGCTTTTCATCAATTGAAGTGCAGCTGAAATTCTGATAACAAAGAGCAGAATCCTTTTCAAATGTAAACTACTAAGTTGTTGAAAAATGGCATTCTGTTGGCAGAATCCATGGCCTTTCTTTTATTTGTTTTTTCCCCGGGTTTTCCCTGCTAGAATGGGTCGTATTCATTGAACTATCATATTGTTTTTCTATTTTCTACTTTCGATGAAAAAGGAAGAAAGTATTTTCCCACCATAGCACAATGTAATGCTGTCAACCCAAAGGTCCAAGTTTTTCCTTGGTCGGTCCTGCCTCTTCTGAATTAGTCACAAGAAAATTAGGGAGGGTGGCATATATTGTTCGTGCTGTGCCCTTCTTTTTCATGGTTTATCTGTCTTTTTGAGATTTGGCAATAATTTAATGGGACACGTAAGGGTGTGCAACTCTCTCTCATTCTTACTTGGAGGAGAATCCCATTGAAAACAGTGGGACTTGCTTCTGTGTAAATGGGTACAATTACATTATACTCTAAGCTTCTTGGTGGTTTTTACAGATATGAGTGAAATATAAGAAGACAGGTTTGCGATCAGAGTCTTGGCCTTTTAGCACAGTTAGTAGACCTTAAATGCCAGGTTACATCATAGGTTTTTACCCAGCAATCCCTAATATATCAAAGATGTCAGTAATTCAAACAACTGATACAGTCTTTCAAAATATTACACATCATTCTTCTACATTAGGAGGAAAATAGTATGCATACTTTTACCTGATAGGTAAAAGAAGGATGATGATAACTCTTGAAATAGTTACAGCATATTCAATTGAAACATCAATTCAGTGGTATTCCTTTTACCAATGCATGCATAGATACACTTAATTGCATAATTAATTATTAATTGTAATAAAATTAAGTTTGGAAGTATAGACCTGGTGAAGAAGCATCATGACACTAACAGCATTGAATGTATGTTGCCTCGAGTATGAAAACTTACTGATACAGTGAGTGAAAGGTACATTCTGTCTAATCCAGATTACGGCTCTGCAAACCCTGCTTGCTTCTTTCCTAGCTAGAGTTGGTGGCTGTGATCTTATGAGATGTTAAGGTTTTCCCACAGTGTGAAGTATTGAGAGGTACTTGGGAAGCTCCACCAGCCGCAGTGTGTGGGAATACCTCTGAGGCTTTGGTTTTGGCCACTGATTGTAAGAAGCTTTTTTATTAAATTTCTGGAGAGATAACATTAAAAGTGGGAGGGTATCTACAGCAGGTTACAGTGGCTCACACTTTGGTATTTCCGGTTGGCTTCAACCAGCTTTATATGGGCAGCATCTATCAATGAGTTTGCCTTTTCCTACAGATTACCTTCAGAGTTCCAGTTAGAGGCCATTCTGTCTATCTGAACTGAACCTGAATGCTAACTCACAGGACATGCCTGTGAGCTCTTAGAGAAGGTAGTAATATTTGGAATACCTAACCGGGTGGTTCAATTCCACTGCCAAAAGGGAGCATTCTACATCCATAAACAAAGGATTTTGGCCTCCTAGGCTTGCTGGACTATTTTACCCTTTGGGGTACTGTGGGATCACCATCTCAGTGCAACTCACATGAGATTCCAGTATGCAATTAAGTGAATAAGTTGGAGCCATGCTAACTAAAACATGATGTTTATATGAACTGCTGGTTTGGTTAAAAGTAAAATATGGCTATTAAACAGTTAAACTGAAAAACAGCATTATGCCATTGGGATTTATACAGAAATATACTGCAAGACGGGGAGCCATTGTTCGGTAGGTCGTAACACTTCTCATGTGTTGAGCTAACTGTTTTCTTTGTAGAAGTGACTCTGGAAGTAACACATTTCTAAAATTGTAGATTAGCTTCTAAGCAATAGCTTTTATACAACAGAGACAGGGTTGCAGCAACATTTTCTAGTAAGATTGGAAGAGAAGAAATCCAGTAGTTGTAATGTCCCAACCATCGGATGTAAACAGCTAGGGAACATAGGAGGAGGACCATAACCTTGTCTGTTCCACGAAATCCAGCCCCACACCTCCCTGAGTAATTATTAAATCAGAGTTTGACATAAAATAATAGAGAGAAATATTCAAAATTAATTTAGTATGAGGGCCTTGCACACAAACATGTGTCCAGGTTCTTGCAAATGGGCTCTGGTTGCCTGCTAATTGGATACAGATAGTGCTGCTTTAAGGTTTAATAATGCATTTAAAATACAAAATACAGAAATAAAAATTCTTTTCTTTTTTCCTACTCTAGGTTCTCTGGGAGATGCTAACAAGGGAGGTCCCCTTTAAAGGCTTGGAAGGATTACAAGTAGCTTGGCTTGTCGTAGAAAAAAACGAGGTAAGACTACGTTTCTACATTCAGGTACATAGATCAGAAAACAGTATTGGGTTTTGCAAAAGACTATTTCATCTTCTTCAAATTGAAAGTAAGTTCACGCGTATGGAAAGATTAGCAGTAGGAGCTAACACAAAGGGTCAAAGTGATGTTATTCCTCATGAATGGACCCTTTACATCTAATTGTTGCAGCTTCACGTCGTGATGCTGTAGATCAAAAATTGTACAAGTACTGTACTAGTTTCTCAGTCTCAATTGTAAAACCTAGGGGTTTGTTCTTAGTGATGAAAGAAGCCATTGCGTCCAAGGTAGGGGAACAGTTTAACTCCATCTCCTGCGTTTAGGACATCTTTATACTGGCCGGGAGTTGATATATCTGTAAGAGACCTTCAGCTACTTCAACTTAACTCTCCCAGCAGGAGTCACTATAGTACAAGAAACTGCCACTTAGATGAGGATTTCAAAAATAAAAGAAGAAAAAATAGTTTAAAAAAAGAGGGAAATTACAGTTTTGCCACCTACGTTCCCCGCTACATTGAAGATGAGCTCCTCACTGGTACTGGTAAGGCTGTGCCGTAGTTGCAAGCTTCCTCCATGCCGTGTCTTTCCATTTCAAAAGAACTTCAGTGGCGTAAACACCCTTTGTACCGTGTCCCCAGCGTTGCTTTTCTTCTTTTTCCTACAAATTGAAGCTTTCAGGTAGTTGAACATGTCCGCGTGTATTTGAACACATGGCTCCTTGATATCAAAGGCGGGAAGTACATTAAAAAAATTTTTTTGTTAAGTTGCGGCTGTATTGCACACAGGGAAAGTATGGAAATCCTCCTCTATCTAGGGAGGCTAGAAGGTTGGGTACCATTATAAAAGTGACTTGGGTAATTTCTATGGTATGGCTTCTTTATTCCTTTTATAAAGCTGGCTTCCCAAAGTGTTTTAGAAACTTTTAAGTAATATAGTTATTACCAGAGAGGGAGTGCATTAACGTATAAATGTTATGGTCTCTTTTAAAATTTTGTTTGAATGTTAGGTTGGCTGAGCTGGCTGTAAGCCTATATGGAATACCCAACATAGTTGGGAATGTTTCCTTCATTCAAAATAAATGCATACCTGTAACTTCCTACCAAATAATTTTAAATTATTAGGGTGCAATAGGGATGAACTTAGTTTTTAAGCATAAGGAGGAGCTTTCTTGATCCAGTGCAAGATTTTTTTGCCACCCCCATGGAGACAAGGTGACACAAGAAACTCCTCTGTATGAATGAATTATCTGATTCCATGTTTGGATACAGGTTTTTGGTGTATAACATATAGTATGGTACTGTGATGACTGCTTAAATGGCTGCTCTACTTGGCAGCTAAAATTAAGCATGTTAAAAGGTGGATTCGTTCCATTGCTGCACACTATTCCTCTTGAAATAAATGAAACTCAGAAATGCTTGAATGCCTGGATTGCCACTCTGAAACTTGTGGAGAAGGAGAAATGGATTAACAAAGACCAAACTTTCTTGCCGTTGTAACTACAAATTAAGGGGTGGATCCAACCTATGTGGAAATCAATGGAACATGTTAATGATGATTATCATAAGTCCCATGGAATTCAAGGAGGCTAAAATATCACTAGCTTAGTCTGGATCCAGCGCTGTGTTTGTTGTGTTGAATGTACACTTACACCTAGTCTCAGGCCAAATTCTTGTCTCTTTCAAGTGAGAGCAGGTGTAATCCATAGGAAGATGAGAAGTTCACCTTTATGGTACAAGCAGAAGACTTTGTGTCTTGCAGTTCCTCAGAGATCTATAGGACAGCATACCTTTTATTCTAACTACTCTGTTAGATTAGAGATGGAGACCTTTCTACAGCATCACGTGAGATTCACAGCAAGTTATTTGAACTCAGACTTTCATACTCCATATCCGGTACTTAAGGCGTAAAAGGAGACATGTTGGGTCAGACCACAGGTCCATCTAATCCAGCATTTTGGTCAAACAGTGGTCAGCCAGCAGTCCCAGGAAACATGGAGGACACGAGTGCAACAACACTGTCTCAGTTGTCTTTTCCAGTACCTAGATATGCTGCCTCTGAGACTGGGAGCAGCATATAGGCTTCACTAAACCATACTGGTTCACAGAATTAGTAAAACATCAGTGAATGAGAGTATAGCCATTTATATGTCTACTCAGAAGCAAGTCCCACTGAGGTCAGTGGGATTTATCCCCAGGTTGATGCCACCAGGGTTGTAGCCTGAAAGGACTTTTTTACTTTTACCAGACTTCTCTTGGAGCTTGCAGGTTTTACACTCCAAAACATCCTAAGGATGAAAGTTCATATTAGATATGTCATTATCTAACATCAAATTACTACTAAGAAATGTCACTTTTATTAGCGTATGACACTCTTTACGACCTGCTACCTAGAAATTACCTGACAAATAACATTCTGCTCAAGTAAGACGAATGTAAGTGATGATTACATGTCTTTTAGTAACTCATTTTCCATCTCCTGGAACAGTGAGGGTTACAGACAAATGCCATTGCTAGACTATCAGGTGTATTTTTAGGCAAATGACTTGCCTGTGTATCAAGTGTCAGTGCCACTTTGTTTATGCCAATAGAGTTCTTGAATATACTTTTAGTAAAGATTTTTTAAAACAATTATAATACTACCTATTTTAATTATGGTGCACCTGATTGTGAATTTATTGTGTATATTTCTTTTTTCTTGCTTTCTTTTTTCAGCATTCTTTCCTGTGTAACAGTTTATATTGCATTCTTTTTCTGACATGCAATGGCTTACAAAATTTTGCAGGTCCCAGTAGTGTGATATAAATCCATTTTGCCTAGGTTACTTTGAATGCCTTTTTTAAAAGTTCAGTAAATGTTCAAAAAACTTGAGTACAAAATGTTGAGTGGACAGGAATTCAGATTTAATTGCATTCTCTCATTAGATCAGGCAGATTTATGGAATCTTAGATTATCTCAATCATGGCATTGCTCGAGAGAGCCTAGCCTTGATCCTGTTACAGTGCAACCCTAAACATGTGCTTTCAGAAGTGAACTCCATTAATTTCAGTGTTGACTGACTCTCATATAAGTATATATGGGATTGCAGCTTTAGAAATCTAAGGTGCAATCCTATGTATGTTTAGAGGGAAAAGTCCTAGAACTCCAAAAATTTGCCAGCCATAGATAGGATTGCATCCTTAATTGCAGCATGAAATGTTCATGAGTGTTTTTTATGTATTATATGTTGTCTAAAAGCACGAAGTGAGAAAATCTAGTCTTTTGTGCTTTATATACAAAATAGTTCCTATGCCTCATTTAGTTCTCTTGTCGCTAGGTTACTAATTGTTCATTTGTAGTTGTTTGTTAGTAGTAGATTTTTCAATAGTTTTCTTTTACATTTGAATTTGTTTTAGTATTACTTAGGGCACAGTCCTATGCTTGTTTAGGCAGAAAAGGTTCTGCAACTCACAGCATTTCTCTGCCAACGTATTAGCTAGTCAAAGCTGATAATATGTTTAGATGCTTCTTGTATGACTCGATATTTACACTTAAAAAGTGTAACATGAATAGTTATTTTTATATTTAGTCTTAGGTTCTTATGTATTGCAAGCCATGGTTCCTCCTTCAAACAAACACCAGTCACAGTCAACGTCCTTGCAAAACACTCTTTATTGCTTCTAAATGCAAGTCACTCAGATGAGTCTCTGAGCATGCACAAATGGTATGTTGAACCCAATCTAAAGATTGCCTCCTGAAGCTCTCCTTATGAACATGCGTGCACCCCAGCCCTTTGGAAGGCACCCCCTGAAAGCGAGCATGCCCGCATTCTGCTCGCTCCTGATCCAGTTGGCCCTCTTGCCTCTGCTGGTGCTTTGCCACTGGGTCCAGCTGAGAGGGGAGGGCTTGGTCCACATCTGGGAGTTCCTCATCCCCTGCAGCCCCTTGCACTGGCTGTGCACCTGAGCCATTCTCAGGAAAGGTCTGGTGTGGCAAAGCAGCTAGCCTTTAGATACTCTGCCTCTCGTCTTCCTCCCCATGTTGCATCCTAGGACCTTGAGCCAACCCAAGCGCCCCAGCCTCGCTGAGACATTTTTCAGCATCTGTGACACGGCTGGTCTCCTGTGGGAATGCCTGCCATCTTCCTAGCTCCCAGCATTACGCCATGCTATGTATAACTCCAAGTCCCTGTACAGTTTTCCTCTGGAGCAGCAGGAATGACTTGATCTTTCCATTTGCTGTGTTATCACCTGCCCCTCATCCACCATCAGTAGATCTGTGACATTACAAATATTCTAGTTATTAGAAAACTGGAACAAAGCCTTAACTAGCATAGACAATGGTGAAGGATAATGGGAGTTGGACTCCCATGGGACAATGGGAGTCCAAACAACATTTGGAAGGACTATATGTTTCTCATCTCTTTTTTAGTCCATTACAAGTCATTGCAAAGGGACATTTACCTAGACCAGTTCACAAGTAGCTTCAGGAATTTAAGCATATTTTAACACTTAAAATAAATTGTAAACAGATATGGGGTAAGAACATACCTTGCTCATAAATAGGAACAGGCAACA